>NW_021604721.1:1060870-1073931 GCF_004785775.1 Grammomys surdaster
TACACACCACACACACAAACACACAAACACACAGACACACACAAACACACTACACACCACACACACATACACACATACTTACACACCACACACACAAACACACAAACACACAGACACACACAAACACACAGAGCAAAACAAACCCACAGAAATACCACCCCACCAATGCCATTACTGTAGACATGTTACTGTAAAGTAGCAGAGGTGGTTGAAAGGCTCTGGCTGTTGAAAGGCTTCAGCTTCTATCTTCCAAATCGTGTGTGATTATGTCTGCATGGTAGAAGCTAGATCTTACAAGGAAGCAGTGCTGTGAGGAAACCTGAAAGATGACAGATCGTCAGATCTTCAGCCACTCTAAAATCTGCTGCAAGAGGATTGGGATGGAGATGCTGAGCTAAGATGGGGTTTGGAGTGCCAACCTGTATTCTCTTCTCCTTGGGAAAGCAGAGGTTTGTAACACACAATGTGAACATTGATGAGACAGTGGGTGGTTCAGCAAGTTCAGTTACAGGATCCTTAGCTGGTAGTGAGCTACTCTCAACCCTGGGAAGACATTTAAAAAATGTCTTCAACTACCCACTTTTGGTCTAAATATTTAATACCTAAAAACAGGTGATTTTTTTCTTCTTACCAATGACAGTATACTAAATCTAATGTCTTTGAAATGTGTCAGAGCTTAAGCTAACTAGAGTATGTTGGAACAAAGGAAAGGACAAAAGCAGTTGTCAGTATGCACCTGGTTAGATGGTGCCAGATGGGTGCCTTTGCTAACCTGGTATTTTCACTTTATTTCATATCCTAGGCTTCTTTCATGCTGTGGCGGGTATTATTCTTGAAACCCAAGCCTGGATATGCCAAGGCCACCTTTCAAGTCCCTGCTCTGGTTGCTGTCACTGATGGACTTCTGTTGCTACAGAAGGACATGTTGAACTTTAAACCTCATGGCCTGTCTATTCTGTTTGCTGATGTTGGCTATGCTGTGACTGCTCCATAGCTCTCCTGGACTCACTCCTGTGGGTAGTTCAAGCTCTAATGATGCAGTCAAACTGAAAAACCATCCACTGATTTATTCTGCTTCTACAAAGTAAACAAAACAAAAGCATCACAAAGACCACAGTGAAAACTAGGTTTTATTTTATAGTAAAACTTGATAGCATGCAAATTTAGAACTTGGGGTTTTAGCAACCAGTTCAGTTTGGTTTGATTTCCTTGTGGTCAACAAGAATCAAGTCTAAAGTCCTACCTGTCTAAAGACAAAAATATTCTCATCTCTGGTATTGCCTCACTATTTCAAAGGGAGGCGGAGGAACCACCACCAATGAGTAAAAATAAAATATTTAGAATGTTTTCACTAAATCAGGTCACACAGGAAAGAGGGGATTGAGTCCCATTGCACCAGAGGTTTATAAACTTGATGGCTTCTGTTGGCAACTAAAGGAAATAATCAGAAATAAATTATAATTTTAAATGTAATGTCAAAGAATAAGAAGCAAAAGCTGATGAAACTGTAATATAGAAGAGTCACATTTATTATTACAATGAAAAGTCTTGATAGTAGCTACTGACTTATTAAACAATGAATCAAATATATGCAATATCTGAGTAACGAAATTCACAAACTTGAAGTAATGAACATTTATATAACAAAGTACCCAATTCACTAGAGAACAGAAATTCTTTTTAAGCACATACAAACTTCTTACAGTGCTCTAGTTACCAAGTAAGTGTTAGTAAACTTTCGATGGTGGGCATTCTACAGATTATGCAAATAAACTGAAGACATGTTATGTGCACATACAGAGAACTACATTTGGACAAAATATAGATATATTAGTTGACAAAGCAAGGATACATAACAGATATCAAAAACTCAAACAGAACAGACCTCAAATCATTCAGAGATGAGAGACCTTCAAACCTAAAAGCTTATCAAGAAGGAAAGTGGTACCCTTAACAGGAGCCTGTGGAAGAAAGACCAGAGAACTGGTGCTACTGGGGGTAACATAGAGAGAGAAGATACACTGTGAAACTGACTAGTAACGAGTTGTCAATTTTCAATATAACCAACTTCCATCTCTCACCTTCCTCTGTAGAATGCACTGGTCTGCCAGCCAACCTTTGTGCATGTGCTCAAGGCTTGGGATGTGTGCCAGGGTTGCACAATGAAGAATGAAAGCAATACTCTGCTAAAGAAGAAGGGAGACTCTTTGGGAAAACCTTCTCTATCTCCATTTTAAAACAAAACAAGGAACCTGGGTTGCAGGGAGGGACAGTGCCCCCCTTCCTACACTTCAGGCAAGCTGGCTGATGTGTACAGAGTGATTGCATAGTATGGTTTGGGTTTGGTTTCCCCCCATGGGTTCAAGTGTTGGAAGCTTGGTCCCCACTGTGACTGTATCTCAAGAGAAGGCTTAGTATGAGATCCTGACATCACTGGTGACACTACATACTGAGAGGGTTACTGTAGATCTCAGGGAATGACAGAGAGTCCCCTCCAATGTGTTGTTACTAAAAGGTAAGACTTTTTTATTTGAATATTGTCTTTATATAACTTTTCATAGCTAAAAGTATGAATTATACCTAGTTGCATACAGGCACATACAAATCTAATAAACAAACAGCTCCCTTCCTCTGCCCCCACAAAACACAGACTTGTATTTTTGTCTTTCCTTGCCAAGCTTTACTATGAGGTATATTTAATGGATAAGTCCTTAGAGGATCTCTGTTCTGATCTGCTACCAGCAAAGCTTCCAAAAAGAAAAGGCAGAATGACATTCCCTATTTACTGAGATGCTGCTTGCTGTTATTGTTATTTAACGACATTCTCTATTTTCTGAGATGCTGTTTGCTGTAACTGTTATTTGGTGTAAATGTCCAGACCAGTCTTAAATGCCAATTATGTGATATGAATTGAAAACCCTGACCACAATTCTAGTTAATTTTTCTTCACATGGCATAGATGAAAAGATTTTACAACTCTAAGAAAAATACTTCATCAGCTTGGAGCACGGCACCAATTTTATCCTCCTAAAGCTGCAGGTAAGAATGTAATAGGTGTTGTCCTCTGTCACAGTTTCCCTCAAAACTGAAACAGTTCATTCTACAGTTCTTAAGCAGGAAGCTAAACAACTCAAATAGCTTCAGGAAGTCTCTGAAACCGATCAAATTCACTAGACTTCCTCCATCCCACAGTAAACAAAGCCAAGTTGCTAAGACTCATTTTCAGACAAGCCAAGCTGCAATGATTTTTAGACCAGGCAAGCTTCTTGGAAGAAGCAGAAACCTGCAGAGCTACCTGGAAGAGGTTTAGACCAGAATCGTTTGGAAAGGACACTCTCGAACCTGTTGAGCTGCCTGCAGGCTGTGCAGAATCTTCTGGGTTCCCAGCTTTTGTGAACTGTCACCCAAGCTGGATTAGTGAGCTTTGGTAACACAGATTTGGGTCATTTCTGTTTGTGTAAGTGACCCCTTAGCCATATTCCTGTAGGTAACTCCAATAAAACTCACTGGTTCACCAAACTGGACTTTGGTGGTCTCTGTCCTTGAGTCAGTGATGGGCTCCCTACCTGGGATGGATGGATGGATCCACTGTTCCTTCCCAGGAAAAGTTGTGCCACACAACAGGCCACTAGAATGTGTTTTAGGCCTTTATAGAGAGGGATGATTTTTCCTTATTTCTTTCCTTCTAATCACTGCCATCTCACCTCCAGCTGCAGGTGCTCTGCTTCCTCAAGCTTGTCTCAAATACCTCACTCTTTTGCTTATGAAGAAAGAAAAAAATGTTCATTTGAATGAGCCAATTTCAGGAATTAAAGGAAAAAGAATGGAAAGGAGAAAAGAATGTTCAAAAGAATTCTGAACCTGTGCAGAATCCACGAAGGACAGGAGAGGTATGTGAGAATGGCATGAAGAACTCACGGCTCAAGCTTACCTAGACTGTAGGAGAAAGATAAATACATAGCATCTTTTCTGTCTTTGAATGCAGGGATTACTAAAATTGTCCTTTGGATCAACATGTTGACTGTTTGATAACCTTGAGGCTATCTGAATATAGACCTTGACCTCAGATAAATAGGGCAGTACAATTGTGCTCACTGTTCTTTCTATCATTCGGAACTCAGAGAGCATTGTTTGTGTTCTGGTTCATAGTTTAAGGATGCCCTCTCTCACAGACAGAGATGAAATAGAGAGAAGTGGTTCAGTGGGTTCTCCTCTGTGTGTTCTGGGTCCTCTGCCCAATCACCTCTTGTTCTTGAAAAACGCTCTGTGCTTGGAAATGTGCACAAGCACTTCTGCCCTTTGCCTATTTTCTTTATTGTTTCTGTTTTTCTAACATCTTCCTGTTTCACTCATTTAAAACTTTCTTCTAGGTTATATATTTGTGACCTTAATGTCAACCTTGTGACACAGCTTCTTGTGATATGTGACCTGGGGCCTTCAGGAGCAAATCTTGTAACCCTGTCCAATGTGTGCAGCTACTCAACTGATTTCTGTTCCCACATCTTGAAAATGGGTATGAGATGCTTGACTTATTTCCCCACACTGCACCCAAGACAGAACCATGGCTGCCTCCCCACACTGCACCTGAGAGAGAACCATGGCTGCCTCCCCACACTGCACCAGAGAGAGAACTATGGCTGCCTCCCCACACCAAACCAGAGAGACAACCATGGCTGCCTCCCCACACTGCACCAGAGAGAGAACCATGGCTGCCTCCACACACTGCCCCAGAGAGAGAACCATGGCTGCCTCCACACACTGCACCAGAGAGAGAACCATGGCTGCCTCCACACACTGCACCAGAGAGAGAACCATGGCTGCCTCCACACACTGCACCTGACAGAGACCCATGGCTGACCCCCACACTGCACTAGAGAGAGAACCATAGGGGCCTCCATACACTGCACCTGAGAGAGAACCATGGCTGCCTCCACACACCAAACCAGAGAGAGAACTATGACTGCCTCTTCACACTACACCCAAGAGAGAACCATGGCTGCCTCCACACACTGCACCTGAGAGAGAACCATGGCTGACCCACACACTGTGCCAAAGAACCATGACAGCCTTCCTGATACAGGCACGCTTTTAAATTTTCCCTTTGTCTTTCCTTTTCACACTGGTGCCTGGGCAAGCCTTGAACTTGTGATTCCCTCTGTTTCAGTCCCAAGTATGTACTACAAGCCTGTGTCATTAAGTTTTTCTTCTTTGATATTCATTTTCTCCTTCTTCATCTGTCTGCCATTAACTGGGGAACTGATCCAAGGGGGTAACAATGAAATTACTAAACAAAGCACAGGGAAAAGAAATGTGGAAAAGCTAGTACAGCTTTATTCTGGAGAAAAATCTAAGCTTGAGCCAATGGACAAACAGCTACTTAGTGCCTAGTATGTACACATTCTGCTAGCCTCCAAAAGTTATCTACATGTTGTGCAACATAAACCACTCTCAAGGAAGTTCTAATAGTCTAAAGAGTACTTTCTATATCCATTGTGTAAAAATGGTGCTTTTCCCTGTATAATAGCTGTTGCTTCTGTAGTGTCTATAGATGGTGGAACGGATGACACATCATGTCTTATTTGGCATCACCAATAAGTACTATTATTCTCTTATTTGTGGATGAGGAGATGGAGGCTCAGAAAGCTTAGCCTGCTTGCCCCATTCATAGCATGCATGATGCTGAGGAGAAATCAGAACTTGGACTTACTTTGGCTTCAGTGTGTGCCTCCTATGAAAGTAAAGATGTGCTTGCTGTTGTAGATTATATGTCCCACTACACCTGGAAGACAGATGCTGAGATGACACACTTATTTTCTCTAGAATGTGATTCATCCAAATAATTAAGCATGAAAGCAAGGAACACTTAATTTTAGAAAAGCAGCCAATAGCCAGATGAAATCTTGCCAAGAATGAAATCTAGCCTAGAAGTTTCCCATTCCACTTTGGGCCTTTCCATCTTTAAAACACACTGATCAAACACTTGCTTTAATTTCCCTTTTAATGCATTAAGGTGTGGTAGAATGATTAAGAGTTTCAATACCTTTGTTAATATATATATATATATATATATATCCCACTTACTACATTTGTTCTTGGCAGACAACACATGTACTTCATTTTACTAAGAATGAACTGAATTCAGTAGAACTCGTTGTTGTTGTTGTTGTTGTTGTTAAATGAACTAGACATTCCTTATTCTGTTTTAGACACCAATTATTTTGGATCAATAGCCTCTTTCCCTAGGCCTTTTCCAAAACTATTCATAGAGCAGTGTTATTGTGATTTGTTGAATGGGAACTGGGAACAGCAACATAAACATATCAATCCCAAATCTTGGCATTCAGGTTGTATTGCCCTGACTCATGTTTCAAATGTGGAGTAGGGACTGGAAAACACTGTTGCCTGTGGACAGTGTCCCTGGGAGATCAGCAGCCAAAGGAGATATCAGCATGTGTAGGTGACCCAGAACAAGTCTATAAAGTTTATTTACTTGCATGCAGGAGCATACCATAGATATTCTTTCATAGACAGAGGAAGTGGCAGGTTTTTCTTCTAAAGAGATCAAGAGGTGCTTGCTTCTCCATCCAAACAACTTCTATGCACAGCTCCCCTACCTTCAGAGCAAGCATATGTTAGTGGGGTCATACGCCTCTGTCCAGACAAGGCAGAGGTCTTCCACTGAATATGGTAGATCATGTATGTGCTGATACAACAAAACTCAGGCTTGTCATCATTTGCTCATTTTTCTTTGTGATTCTTCACAGACATACTATGAGAATTTAGCCTATTTGCCTATCTGAAAACACACACACATGAACACACAGATGTGCGCACACACACACACACACACTCACAGGCACTTTCATATTGCCTACTCATTTCCCCCATCTTTCCAAATGAAAGGTTTGACAATAAGTAGCTCTTGTGATTAAAGAAATAAGGCCAGGCATTTTACTGCTAAAAGATATTTCTGGAGTGAACTGACTTCACCTTTCAGTTTTGTATTAAATACAAAATGGAACACAGTTTAATATAGCCAGGTAGAATAAAATGCCTTTGTTCAGGCACTGAAGCTTTTTCATTAATTAGGATTTGGTTTGGATCAAGGGAATAAGGAGGTTTTATCAATGATTGCTCTTGACACCCTTAAACAGCTTTTATGTTCTTAAAATGTGCCTAATCCTGAATTTCAAAGAGCAGAAAGAATTATGGGGAGCTAGTAAATCAGAAGGGATTATGATCTTCTTATAAATTATAACACACAGCATTTAAAGAAATCTTTTTAAGCTCTGAAATTAACTTTTGATCTTCTTACTAGAAAAACTGTAAAAGTAAGATGTGTTTAAATTTTCCTATCTGTCCATGGTATCCAGGGGAAAGTGTATCCAGGGAAGTTTACAGTATTTTAAAATGCTGTGAAAAGTAAACAGAGAAGCTACAGCCCTTACAGATTGTGTGTCGTCACAACCTTCCCTACACAGAGTTCTGAATTGAGAGGTATACTAGCTAAGAAGAGATCATTGATTTCCTGGTCTTCTGTGGTTTTTAATTCAAGAAACATCAAACATAAACTACCAAAATGCACAAGCCACAGATGCAACATTAAAGATCTTTCTACTTAATGGAGGAGGCAGATGTGTTAACACTAGGCAGAAGGAGGTTGGAGGAGTCTGAGTGGAAGGAAGCAGGACAGGTGACTTGCTTGAGGAAGACAAGATTTGACATGGCCAGGAGAGCTTTCAGAAATGCTTGTACTGGCTGTTGCTCAGGACACACTTAAGAAACCATTTTCTGAATGGACCCTCAGACAGGGTTATTAATTTAACAGGCTGGCAAGCCAAGGACGGGTAAGATTCTGCACAGAGCCTTACCAACCTAAGACATAAGTGTATTGCTTATAATAATGCATATTCCATAATGGGTAAGGAAGGCTTTCTTGTCAGAATGACCTAAGACAGGCTCAGTCTGGTTTATACAACAAAAAAGATGTGGAGAGCTTTTGGGCTGCCTCGTAGGGATCTGTCATTGGCCAAGGACAAGGAAATGGGCTGCTTAGAAGGAATCTGACTTAGGCCAAGGACAAGGAAATGGACTGCAGGCAGGAATCTGAAATTGGGCTGGAACAAAGAAGTAATTTCAGGCAGAAATCTAAATCCTAGGCTAGAACAAAGAAGAAATTTCAGGCAGGAATCTAAATCTTAGGCTAGAACAAAGAAGTAGGCTTCAGGCATGAAAATGACTTTAGGGGCAGGACAGGGAAGTAGGCTCAGATATTTTGATCACAGAAATAGTGATCACGGGACTCTGTTTATAGTTGTGCATGTTTTTTGATTATCTGGGTTTATTGTCTTCCTTGTTCATGGACTATTTGCATCTATTGTATTGCTAGTTCCTCAACCTAGAACTGACTTTAATATTTGCATGTAATTTAAACAGAATAAAGGCAAAAAAGGAGGAGGAGGGATGGGGTAGGGGATTAATGGGTGGGGGGAATGGGGAAGGGGGATGGCATCTGAAATGTAAACAAATAAAATATCGAATTAAAAAAAAGAGACCATTTTCTGGAGAATATTAACCAGGGAATCAAGGCAGAAGGGCTAGTTCAGGAAGTGAGGATAAGGCCGATGCTGCACAGAGGAGGTGACTAAGAGAGGAAGTTGGAATGATGCTTGAGGACAGAATATGAAGGAAGTTGATGTTCTTCTCTTGCTACTGATGTCCTTAAAGTAAGACTTTTTTTTAAAAACCAGACTATTCTTCTCCCTCTTTCAGGTGCACTAGATCTTTACAAGCAATGCTTGAGACTTATCAGATGTTCTTTTTAACACAATTCATTAAGGCATACAAGTGTTGTAGTCTAGGCCACTTGGAAGTAAGTCCTCACTATGAACTAGCAATTAGAGTTTGAGACAACCATGGAAGTCACTTAATACAACTTTGCATTAGCTTTTTGTTGCTGATATAATAAAGTACTTGATGTCTTAAAAGCACCAGAATACACTATTATAGTTCTCAGGTTATGTGTCCAAGATCACTTCACTGGACTGAAATCAAGTTGTCACTAAGCTTATTCCTTCTGAAGGATCTGATGGAGGACTCTGCCCTTTTCAGCCTCTTGATTATGTCTGTATTGGCTTGTGCCCAGTTCCTTCTGTCTTCAGGCCCTAGCACTCCAGTCCTTGTTCCCTCTATCACATCCCTTCCTCTCCAACACTGATTCTTTATGAATACCTTTTATAGCTACAGTTGTAACTATACTGACCCTCTCAATTTTGTCTAGAATAGTTTTTCATGCCAATTTTCATAACCTAAATTTATTTGTGAAGTTCTTTATGCCATATAATATGATATTCACAAGCTTTCAGGGTTAGAAAATAAATATACTTTGTGGTGGCATTATTTAGCATGGAAAACTCTGACATCTTACATAGAAAAGTTTGTTAGCTTGGTCTAAAGCCATACACTAACTGTCCTAAGCTGGTGACGAGGATGGGCCAATAAATTCATTGCTATTATCTATCAGTTTTCTGTTTTCTTCCAAATAACCATGATATCAGCCTTTCATAAGGATGGGCCAATAAATTCATTGCTATTATCTATCAGTTTTCTTCCAAATAACCATGATATCGGCCTTTTATATTTTCCATGAGAAACTGGTACTCTTTAAAGGAAGCAAGAGTTGCAGTTCACCAAACCTGGGACCCAGCAGAAGTATCCACAGGGACAAGTAGGAGCAGAGAAGGATCTTCAATAGGAAAGAAACATCATAAGAGAGAAAGAAGTATTCTATGTTGCACCATGTAGAACTAAGAAATTCTTCTTCATTGAATGATGAAGAGATTGATGAGAAGTAGGTAAGGGGGAAAAACACCAGGAAAGAACACAGAGAGTAAAGGAAACGTTACAGTCGAGGTGAAGTTAAAGAGAAAGATGAAAACTCATTATATCTGTGTTGTAATGCCACAGTTGGTATATGTAGACATATATGTGTGTGTTTTCAAATAAGCTGTTCCTACACACATTCTCTTTTAAATATCTACGTTAGAGTTTATCTTCTATACCACATTTTCAATACAATTGATCAATATATGATCTTTATTGATTCATCTCCCCCAATTAAATTCTACTCATCATAGTAGTAATAGTTTATATCTTGTTTTAAACTACATAGTCCAAATAGGTTCTTTATAATAGTTTTAACTGTTTTAGTATACAGGATACATAATCCTAGTATTATTAGCATTTCTGTTTTAAAAGGTTCTTGGGAAAATGCAATCTAATTTTGTACTTTAACTGAAAGAAAGGTTTTGAGCTAATATAAAGATGACATTGCTTTTTAAACTAATAAGGAAAATGATGATAACTAAGACATAGCTAAGGTATATTGACATAAAGTTGGAAAGGCAAAACAAGAAAATAAATAGAATGCTTTGAAGGAAAGAAGGGCTTTGCAAATGATTTTTAACTACAAATGGCATGAGGAAAGGAGAATATAAAATCATTCCACATTATTGCATAAGAAAGCATTTCTGATCAGTGATACTAATATAGAAACAAAAGTATTTCATCTTCACACAAAAGTAATCTATTAAAAGGACAACATTAATTAGGGAGAAGAGAAATTGAGTTGAAAGAATGTGAACCATTACGAATATATTTGCTAAGAAATATTGAATTATTTTCTAATTCTGTGTCTTATAATTCCTCTAATTACCTTGGGTAGAGATAGATTTTATGCTACACTTTATAGGAAGGTCATAATCAATCAATCTTTCTGTCAGTCTTCCTTTTTTTTGTCTCCTGATAATTCTTTATATCCTCTGAAATTCAGCATTAAGTACATTTTAAGAATGTAAAAGTTGTTTATGGCTATTAGCAATCATTTTAATACTTGTTAACAGACTTCATATATAACAGATGCTTCATAAAATTATGACAGTGAACTATTAATATTAAGTAACTTATATTGTTGGATATATTTTATTGTATCCATGTCAAAAGTCTTCAATATTTACTTTGTATTTCTCTATATAATTGCTGTTCAAAATGTGTGACCTTTACTGATTCCTCCTCCTTTTATTAGATTCTGCTCTGTTGAGTAGCAACCATTTCTGTCTTATTCTGGACATAGTGGGAAAGAATCATGAGGAGACAATAAATAAGGAGTTATGACCTCTCTATAAATGCAGTACAGGTATTGAAAAAAAAAACTCTGTGCATTTCTTTTGGTTCCACATAACCTATCTGAATATCCTGCTCCTTACCAAAGGTAGATAAAATAAGACTTGTTTATAAACAATATCGGGTGGGGGATCATTAAGTAGGTAGGTCCTAAGAAGATGGATGATACTGCATTGATCATGCACAGATTCCACAGTTCCTGCCGTGAATGGTAGGTGCCTCCATCCTCCTCCACTCTCCTCTTATCTATCAAATATTTTCCTCTCAAACAAAAAGAACAATTCCTTTGTGAAGAAAATTAATGCTACCTAGGAAGACATTTTCATATCTTGCTATGTAGGTCTTTCACCCAAAGCAGCTGACTCTAGTCCTGATTGTTCTATAGTGAGTGTCATCTGTTGATAAACATGGTGTGATCCTGTCGTTAGACATTAATCGGTAACAGACACATCCCAAGAAAGTTTCCAATGTGAAGTAAGGATACAACTTGACAAAACCAAAACAAAGGAAGCAAGCAAACCCTTGTAAATTTGTATCATTTAGGAAATAACTATTCTTGTTCCCCTCTCCATCCATCCATTGAAATTCTCTAATACTTGTAACTGCTAGTCCTGTCCAGTTGTTTTTTTTTTTTTTTAAAGTGAGCAAGTTCTATTCTTGTATCTTTTCTGGAATTCTCTGTCTCGTTTTATGCCCAAGACTGTACAATGATAAGCCACCTCTTCCATGCTAACTCATGTCTTCCCACAAGGTCTGTCTCTATCAGGTAAGCCGCTACCAAGCTTCTGTAACTGTGAAGAAGCGCTGGTCATTGCCCTCTTCCAGTCCACTGGGATGTGAGTAAAAGTTCTGGGAATATCTTTATTTTCAGCATTCCCTTAAATCATTTTTAGAAGAATTTTTGAATTATAACAAATCTCAGCTATTATACTAAGCCTGGCATATGAAAGCTCACTGTTAAAAGGTAGCTTCAAGTAAAAGTTTTGTAATTTTTATAGGGTTTTAAAGGAGATAAAGGAGATAAAAGCATCATTTACTCTTTGTATTTAAATTTCAGAAGTAAGTATTCTAATTTGTGAGCTATTAAAAGCTCAAACATAAGAGAAATACTGTTAAGGTCTAACTTGCAATGGGAAGACATTTTCGGTCCACCTATAGTCTTTATTGTTCTCCATCAGAAAGTTCTATGTAAATGTTAACTTATTTTTCCTTAAAACTGAATTCATCTCTGACTATTACAACTTTGTCAATTGTTATAAATCCTTTAAAAGTAAGTATTGTTCTTAGCAACATAACATAAGACAAATGCTTATAATTCAGAATACTGGTTTTTGGATGTTTATTCTTACTTAACCATTGGACTGATTGGCTGATGGTTGTGTTTGCCAATGTGGGCTGATGCCAGCGATAATAAGGGGCCAATTTTTGGAAGAGACATATGAACAGTGATTAAAAATAAATGGAGACTTCTGAGGTAAGATGGCAGAAGTTTCCTTTTCTAATCCCAGTAAGTAAGGACAGCAGCAGGAATACCATATTCAGAGGAAAGAGTGAGTAATATTAACTCAAGGACCATGACAGATTCTTTTCTGTTTTGATTCATTAGTGTTATGCTTGGATATCAATGCCATTTTGTGACATCCGACTACAAACCTTGCTATGGCATCAGCACATTACCCCAATGGCAGAAGGGTACAAAAGGCAACAGGACATCTCAAACCACAGAGAAACAGAAAGGGGAGGTCAACAATAAGATTGCAGTCTAGAGTGGCTGCCTTCATGTCAGGGAGAAATTGACACCCAAACGTTACGTTAAGCCAGGAAGGCCTTGTGAGAATAGAATAGAATAGAATAGAATAGAATAGAATAGAATAGAATAG
>NW_021604721.1:1073941-1122249 GCF_004785775.1 Grammomys surdaster
AGAATAGAATAGAATAGAATAGAATAGAATAGAATAGAATAGAATAGAATAGAATAGAATAGAATAGAATAGAATAGAATAGAATTGCAGCTACAGACACCCCCAACTCCCCCCAACCCCCTCCCCAGGGAGTTCTCACAAGACTTAAGCCTAGTAGAAGCATTAGGTTCCACAATGACTCTTCTTCAGTATCAAGCCAGAACTGGAAAGAAATTCGTTGTATTGCTCACTGTATCTCAGAATGCTATAGTCAAACACTAGACAGGACTATTGCTTAAGACTGAGTTATCTGGGATCCTGAAAACAATTCAGGTGACCCCTATCACAGATACAGTAGTCTGATTGGCTATTGTACTTGGGATGGGTCAGACTTACATAGATGCCCCAAGAAAGTTGTGTAGCCAAGAGCTTGAGCTTTTGAACAAGTGGTGGTGGCCCATAACTTTGCTGTCAGAAGTGAGGCCTGTCCCTTGTGGATTCCTGAAGAGACTGAGACCTTTAAGTTTGTAGTTGTCAGATTCCTTGGCTTCCAAAGATAGGTCACTGCTACACACAGTTTGTTGCTGTATGGGACTGAAAGCTATAGTCCCAAGACTAGGAATTGCTTAGATCTTTCAACCCCCCTCTCTTACAGATGCTTGTATGGGCTTGCTGCTAAATGGGAGCTAGATTACTGAAAAAAGGAAAACAAAATGTCAGGTCCCTTGATTTTCGCTCTCCATTATGAAGCCTAATGCTCGATTTTCTTCCCTGATTCTCTTAGACCCAGGAACTAACTTCTTTCAGAGCTATAACTGACTCCCCTAGTGCTATCCAGTATAGCCCTACTAGACTTGTTAGGATCTAACACCAGAAGATTCAGAACGGATCAGCTCCATAAAACATACAAACAAACAAACAAACAAAACCTGTTTTTTAGTATTGGGCTTATCATTTCTCATGTTAATTTTTTGTTCCTTTGAATTTTTGCCTAATTGTATTAATGTATTTGTCCTCTTTGATAAACAGATATTTTAAATCTTGGTTTTATACTTTCCCTTCTTACTCCTCTCCCTCAGCCCTACCCTCTTAGTACTATTTCTTTAAACCTAACTAATTAAATTCATAGATCATTTTATATTCTTTTTTTTTTTACCACTTTTCCCCCTATGGTTATTTATGGTATAGCAGTTGTCTCTAATTAACTTTTATTCTATTACATTAGTTAAATTAATTAAAATAGAATTTTATTGTATTTAATTTGTTTGGTTGTAGCTATTAAAAAAGTTGTTCTTTCTATGTTGTAAGTACTGTGCAATTTGCTCTCAAGAGAGGGCTGCTTATTAAGAAGATTCTTAGCCATAATAACCAAATGAAAGAGTGAAGATCCACACTACAGACAAAGGAGGTATTATGACAGACACCTCTAGGATCCAGAGATCATTAAGGAATTCTTTCCACCAATGTGAAACAAAGGAGTCTTGAAAACACACACACCAATAAACTTGAAAAAAAACTGAGAACATGAGATTTTTCAAAATTGAACAAAGAGGATATAGAAAACCTAAACGATTATTTAATGAGCAGTGACATTGAAGTAATAATGATCTCTCAGCAAAGAAGACCCATAATCAAGTGATGAACTCACCTTTAACTTCACAGAAGAACATCCAGTCTGTGAAAATTAGTCCATAAAACATAAATGGAAGGAACACTTACAAACTCATTCCATCAACCTAGCAGTACCCAAATCAAATAAAGGTACAACAAAACATAAAAACAAAAACCAACAACAAACTGTAGTCCATATTCTTAAATGAATATATAGAGTAAATCCTTCAATAAAATATTTGCAAGCCAAATTTAATAGCATATATGAGGAACTTCATATGACATTACCTAGTTGTTTTCATTCCTGGACACAAGGATTTCTGGACATACAACTAAGTAGATGTAATAAAGTGTGTGTGTGTGTGTGTGTGTGTGCGTGCGTGTATTTTTTTTCAAGGAGAAAATCATATAATCATCTGAATAGATGCAGGGAAAGCATTTGACAACATGAAATAATCCTTTCATAATAAAAACCCTGGGGAAAAAACATATACATGAATGAAAATGCTGAGACTCATTATTCTAGACATTTAACTGAAATAATGCCTAAACGAGAAAAATAAGATCAACTAAATTAGTGTCAACAAACTGCTCAGTAGTACCAGGCAACTAGCTATCATTTTAAAGTCCTTCCTAACTTGGTGTGGTTGGCTCACCATTAATCTGCACTTAGGAGGCAGAGGCAGGAGGATTGCAATGAGTTGGAGGTTAGTTTGGACTACTGAATGAGACCTTGCTTAGAAGGAATAAATCTTCCCAAATGTAATTTTCATAAGCATAACACACCTATAGTAAGTAGAATAATGCCAGAGTTTTTAAATGCTCCTGTACGTATGGAAATATTACACAAGTCCCATTAACTTATAAAATCAATGAGAATAAGAAATAAAAATAGAAAACACTTCATATTTTCCCTATTAATGAACAGTATCTTAAAAGTTCTAGCCACTGCAATAAGTTTTCTAAAAAGTGAATAGTTTCTGATATTTACAGTGTATGAAATATTTCTTGCAGAATAAGTATGATTATATGTATCAACCCTCTCAGATAACAATTAGAATGGACGCAACTGCACCTGAGGCTGAGACCTCTGGGCTTTGTAGTGTCTCCTTCCCATGATGACTTGATGCAGTCGACCTTCCCTGAAACTTCATGCAAAGATGGCTGCTGCTCTGTGGTTTGAAACACGCTGCAGCAAGGGGTGGGGCGAGGTTTCCAGTGACGTCACCACAGACTGTCCGTTAAAGCGAGGGCTTTGGCAGCATTCTGGAAGTTGGGGCTGAGGTCTGTTGGTAAGTGGCTTCTGCAGCGTGTGGCCGTGTGATCCCACACAGGTGACCTCATAGGTGAGTTCTCCGTGACCATCGGTTACGTTTAGTGTGTCGTCCTAAGATGTAGTGTCGTGGATACCCAGTGTGTCGTCTTTGCTTGTCTCTTCCAGAGAGCAGCTGAGGTTGAGAACCCGTTGAGGGGCTAGGCCTCCACGTATGCACTGACCCCATGGCAGAGGCACCTGTGAACCAAGGCGAGAGCTATGTGAGCCTGGAGGATGTGTGCCTACGTTTCACTGCGGAGGAGTGGGGTCTCCTTGATGATGCTCAGAAGCTCCTGTACCACAACGTGATGCTAGAGAATTTCTCGCTTGTGCTGTCCCTGGGACTTCCAATTTCCAAATCCTTCCCAGGTACCCCAGTGACAGATGCCAATAGGGATTACTGGTTTACCAAAGCTTTGGTCAAGGGTATGATGGTGGAGGTCTAAACTTGTTCCTGTTGTTGGTGTGGAGGATGAAGGATGTGAACTGGGCATCTTCAACAGATCCACACACCTCTGAAGCTTAACTTCGTAACATTGTTAGACATGTAACTGGTTATCCAACCTGGATAACCCACTGGGCTGTGGCCACCTAAAATGTTAAGTTTGCAGTAGAGACAGTAAGTGCAGTAAGACAACCCTTGGAAGGGGAAAAGACCAGCCTTCATTTGTGGAAAGCTGTAGTCTCATGTATCAGAGAAGTTCCAGAAGGGCTCAGCCAGCTCTGTATTGTCCACTATAGTGTAAACACCCAGAAGTTAGAGAGATCTTTTACACTGGACAAATGTGGAATAATTTTCAGTCACCAAAATTGAATTTGTTCAGCATGAGCAGTTTCACAGCAAAGAAAAGCCTGTGTATATGTATGTGTGTTTGTGTTTGTGAGTGAGTGTGAGTATGTGAGTGTTAATGTGTGTGAGAGTGTTAGTATGTGTGACTGTGTGTGTATGTGTACACGAAATTATTTAGCACACCTCCAGGCTTCTACACCTGATATTTCACACAGGATCAAGGCCTTCTAAGTATGATGGATATAGGAAAACCTTCTATTGCAAATACATACCTGCTAGACTCTTCTAACTCCACAGCAGAGAAAGGTCTAAAGTATGCAGAATTTCCAGTAAAAGTTTAGTCTCTAAAACATCCATTGTTAAATATGAGAAAAAGCCACACCATAGAAATGCATGTAAGTGATGAATTGGGCGAATCAGCTCATTTTTATAACACAAGGAAACTCACAGCAGTGTAATAGATGAAAACCTCCATCAGTACATCCTGCCTCGCTCAACACAAGGCCTGAACACAAGGGTGAACCTTCAATTTTGTGACTGGAAAATACTTCCGTGGACACTTCACTTATATCAGATTTCACATAGTGGTAATGCCTTAAATACTTGACAAATGTTGAAAACTCTAGAGAAGGTGCTTTCGATGTGCTTACCATATAAAAATTCACATTGAATAAATATCTCACACGTATAGGACTTTTAGTAACCTTTGAGTTGAATCTTTCAAGCCCATTTAATACCAGAGATTTCACAGTGGGAGAGAGAGATTCAAAGTTTGGAAAATACATGCTTTGTTTGACATCTCATGAATCACAAATAGTTACAGTAGTGATAACTTTCCTGTTGAAACCAGTGATCAGAAGTTGAACTCTGTACCTTGGTTGTCTGCTTAGGAGAGATGTCCTGCTTGAGTCGTGTGCATGCAGAGAGCTTTCAGGAGGGCTCTGGTCCTCAGGGTTTGTGTCATCTGTCACCACTTACTCTCTTCTGTTTTTTTCAGAAACTGACTTGTCCCAGTAGTCAGTTGTGCAGTTTACCTCAGTCCCTCCAAAGTACCTGGGAAAATATATTCTACCCTTTCTCCTGATTCCTTGGAAGGAACTGAGGGATCTAAGTTTGCCAGAAGCCCTCATTCCCTCCTTCTGATGCCTTTAGCGTATATATGACACAGCTTCTGAAAGAAAACTTTGAGCTTGGTTCTGCTGAAAGTGTCCAAAGGTTCCTTCTTTGGGGTTTCTTAACCATGTGTGCTTCTGCTGGGCTGGAATCCTTCAGTCTCCAAACCATCCACTCTTGGAATGTCCAGCCTTCATTGACCTGTCGATGCAATGACTTCATGTAATTGTTTCCTACCTAAACTTTTGTTCTGTTCTTTTCAGTACATGAAAGTGGCTTAGGAAAAGAGTTGACCTTTACCACCATGCAGGAAGGGATAACTTCTGTGGGGACATCAAAGTTAATGTCTTAGTACAGCAAGGTGGCAGACAATAGTCCAACATCTATTTTGGCAACACTATTGCCTAAGGGTTGTGGTAGAACCAATTTTGTGACCTAGCTGCTGGCTGTTGCTCTCAAAAGCCTCTCCCAAGTTCACCTAATGCTTCAGTCCACTCATTTAGGGAATAGTTAACATTCTCAGTCTTAGTCAATGTTCTATTGCTGTGAAGAGACACCATAACATTTCAACTATTATCAAGGAAAGCATTTAACTGAAACGTGCTTATATTAAGAGATTTAGTTCATTGTCATCAGGTGGGAAGCATAGCAGAGCACATGGCAGTGGAGCAGTAGCTGAGAGTGCCATCCTGATTCTAAGCCTCAGAGGGTGAGGCACTGGCCTTGGCATAAGTCCATGCCTAGTGACGTACATTCTCCAACAAGGCCACATCTTCTAACTTTTCTAATAATGCCACTTTCTAGTGACCAAGCCTTCAAATATGTATCTTATGGGGGCCGTTCTTGCTCAGGCTACAACAAACATTTATCACATATGCATATGTGATAGACACCATTTCTAAAATCCAGGTGATGAGCACATCCTCACCCTCCTTATGCCCCTTTATATTTCCCCTCTTTCCTATGTGATCCCTAATCTATTTAAACTGCTATGTTTTATTACATTGATTTTGCATTTGCTGAATTTTATATAAATGTGATAGTATATGCCTGCTTTTTGTTAACTTTGGTTTGTAAGCATAACTTTTAATTAGTCAAGTTTGTTGAAAATATCAGTAAATGATTCCTTTAAATTCCCGTCATATTTCACTCTCTTGATACACTACAAAGTTTTATGACACAGTAATTGTTTAAGAAAGTCCATGGAATGGATAGGCATGGAGAAACTCTAGAACCTATCGCACAGTGTGGAGCTTATTGTTTCAGTCTGGGAATATTAGAGACAACTGCCAACCTACTGTTCATTCTGTCCATGAAACAACCACCCCTACTGAATTCTGCTTTCCCACCATGATTCTTTCTTGCCCCTCCTCCTGTGCATGATATACAGAAAAGGTGGCCCTTCAGCCCCGAGGATCAGCGGAGCCCATGTCTAACCAGGGAGATATAAAGGCAGCCTTTCAGGGATCCTTTAAGAAACATCCTCTGCATTTGAAAAAGAAACTAGAAGAGAGTTGGTCTTTTCTTCTGCTTCAAGTTGGTTGTCTCCAGGCAACACTTAACATCTTCATGCCAGCATCTTGCCACTGTTAAGAGGAGTTGGTCTGTGGGCAAAGCTGCCATCCAAGAGACTTATTCCTTGGTATAACTGGAAGTGCTTGCTTCCAGACATTTGGTCTATGAGAAATAAATATTCCTATCCGTGACAATAGGAGTTGGGATTTTCTAACATAGATGGCCTGAAATAAACTACATGAAAGCAAGAAGTAATCAAATTTTGAATCAGACCTAAAACAGAAGACACATAGTGAATAAATGAGACCCAGACCCAGATTTACCTAGGTAGAATCTGTAAAACTAGAAAAGACAAAAAACTGCCTGAGATTCTAGGGCTCCTCAGTTTCTTGAGAGAAAGAGGTGAAAAACACAGAAAAAAGGAAGCATTTGGGGAATAAGTTAAATGGTTAGTTAGAATTTGGTTATTAGTTAGCCGGAAACGTGTATATTTGTTTTGAGTGTGAGAAAATATCTACAAGGTTTAGGGTTGGCGTGCTTTAAGAAATGAAGTCATTTCTTAACTGGAGGGAGACTTCAGTAGGTGAGAGTGTTGTATGCAAAAGCACAAGGACCTGAGCTTAAACCTCTAGCACCATGTAAAGGGATAGGTATGGCCACAAGGTCCTGCAACCCCAGCACCAGGGAGGATGGAGACAGGATGATCCCTGGAGTGCACTGGATACTGTCTTAGCTCCATGTGGACAACAGAGCCTGTCTAAAATGAACGAGGTGGAGGAGGACAGAATGAGACGTGTGCTCAGGCTCCCACAACTCTGTGCCTACATAACACACACACACTCAAAGAAAAAGAAGGCCAATAAACGACTTTTTCTTGCTGTAGGTGTAGGGGTTTTCTTCCATTGTGAGTGCTTGTTCCTTACTGTATCTTCCCCTGTTAATTATTCATGTTTTCATGAGCATGATTGATGCAACTTATATCAATAACAGGAACATCATGCAATATGCTTGGGAAATTCCACTAAGGCTTTCACAATACTGATGTTGGCAAAGTGTTCTGACTTGGTTTCAATTCACAGACATGCACATGTGAGGTGTAGGAGAGAAAGAGCACACACTTGATCTGCTCCTACGCTGAGTTACTGTTTGGTGTGTGACTACAGACCTCGGCTTGACTGCATTTTAAGGAGGACTCTGCAAGGTTTCTGCTTTGCAGTTCTCATTCCCGCACATGCCCAGATTCTCAAAATTAACATTCACCTTTGTTTCTGAAACTCTCAAACTCCTCGTAAGTTGTGGATTGTATCTGGATTGTGAGTAAAGTGGATTGAATTCCACTTTAGTATCCCCTCTAGCAAAGTCATTGCTATCTTCAAAACCTGGGGTGGGGGTGGGGGAACAAAACTATAAGTGGGTTTGTTGAGCTCAAAGGTCTGATATTTGTAGGAATGGTCACTGCGTCCAAAGTGTAGGCTCAACTGTACGGCTTTTCCTCTTCTCTGAGAGTAAATGTCAATGTTCTGGAGACTGTCTTTTCAGGCTCTGTAATTAGTGTGTCAGGAAGACATTTTAGAACTACAATGACTCCCCTTCCCCCCATGGCATCCAGGAACCTACAGTAAGAGAATCAGCCAGAGAGGTCACTAATGGGCACCAGAATCTTTGGGTATTTTCAGCTTGTTGGTTGTGTTTGTTTCTTCTATTTATAATTTCTTCCAGGAAACTTACTAGGGGGAATTAATTACATCAACATAAGATTTGAGCTCCTTGTGCTATTGACTGATCTCACAATAAGATTACCTAGAACTTTAATATTTGTACATTCTAACATTAGTTTAGATTGTTACCAGTCCTGTTTATTTTGCTTTAAGTGGAGACTTGTGCTTTAAGAAGGCAAGATCCTATGTTTGGGACACATTGAACACATCACCATCCAGAAGTTTTCACTTGTTAGATTCTCAACAAGGCTAAATCTAAGTTCTGGGCATGTCTGTGCACAGTTTGCGAGTTCAACATTGTAAGCATCAGTAAGGTAAAGCCATCCCTCTGTGACATCAGAGATTAAGGAACCTTAAAGAAAAGGGGTATACCTGGTTTATTCTTAAAAAAAAATTGGGCAGTGTTTTATTTTCCTTTACTACTTAATAAATACTTCTTGATGACTGTACATGGGGTAAGGCTGCTTGTAGTTCAGAAAGGTCACAGCAATGGTGTTTTCCTGACAGCATGTAGTCTTCCGTAGTGAGTAGAATGACTTGTATGACGTCACTGTCAAACCAGCAAGACTGCATTTATGCACCCATAATTCTCAGGATTGTTGGTAACTTGGGCATACTTTCCCCAAATAACCTTGCCTCTTTGTGTCACAAGGTCCAACTCACAGTCACTTCAATAACTGTACCTTTGGTGATCACACTCAAGGTTGTATATAATGGGGATTATGGATTCTTTTTCACACCAAGTATAGGCAGACAAAAAGTAGCTTTCAGCTCAAGGTGTGTAACATGGGCTTTTTTGATACGTAGACCCATTGGCCTAATGAACCTTTCATATTTAGGTGGTTTTTTTATAAAACCATCATGAACAAAGCCGACTTTAGTAACCATTCTCTTCCATGCCTTCTTTTTTCTTTTTCCTGTTTGAATAACTTTCAATACTTCTGTTTCTCCTTGGGCACAAACTCCCATTTTCCCGCCTTTTCTTTTTGTTTCTGCTTAATCATGTTGGAAAGTACTTTTGCTTTCGACTGCCCCCGCTCTGTCCAGCAGACAGGCAGGGACTGCTCCTTGTTTAGTCTTCTCATCATCCTTCTGCTTGGTGTTTCTCTTTTCATGCATCTTAATAGTCTTTTTCATTTGTATTTTCTCCGAATGATGCTGTTAATTTCTTTTTCCCACAGTAGTCCAAACGATATCCATATTGTTTGCAGTGCAATTCAATATATTCATTTTGTGGCATGATGCCAGCCACAGAGCAGCCATCCGCGACCTCCTGGGTTCCAAAAAACCTCTTAACTACTGGGTGACACTGTCCCACAAATCTGGTTCGCTCAGGCTGGAATGGAAAAAACACCTGGTTTACTCTTAACTCCACTTGAGCCCTGAAACCCAACCCTCTCAGCCACACACTGGTTTCAAATGATTCAGATGCAATAAGGTCTTTGCCTTGGTTGTGATGCTCACAGTCTCAGTGACCAATTGAGTTGGAATTGGGTTGACTAAACACAATCTTGACAGTGTCCCTGGATAATTTTAAACACATAAGCAAAGTCTCTCTCCCAATATTTAAAATTGCAGTTTCACACATAACTTTAAGGCAGTGCCATATCTTCTGAAGAATAGCAGGAAGACCATAACTCAAGCAGTGTACCATATCTTCTGAAGAATAGCAGATAGATCATAATTCAAGGCAGTGTACCGTATAGACCATGACATGTTTCAGGGCACAGGCCAAGAAGATTCTGTGTTTTTCCACCACCTGACCCCTCTTACCCCCTCCCCTTGTAAAACATGCTATAAAAAAGCATTTCATGTTCAAAAAAATTAAATAAAAAAAAAGAAAAAAAAAAGAAGTGTAGCCAAGATGGGGGATGTTTGTCCTTGGAGGTGACCTTAAATAATTCATATTCCAGTTTAAAGCTTCACTAGCATGGAATTATTCTAGGTGCATTCTGCTGCAGTATTTTATAAGAGAATCCACATTGAGTACTGAATTTTGCGTACTGCACAGAAGCAAATCTTCTATAAGCTTGTGGTCATATCTGTACTTACATAAAAGCTATAGCTCTGCATGAGCAGAGAGCCCTTACCTGAGGGTTCCTCTCACGTTTGCTGCCCTTGCTCCATCTGCTCAGGCATACTGTCTCTCTTCACCTCTCCTCAAGCCATTTTCACCTCTGTCCATGAAGATCTCCTTCACATGGCCATTCTCTTGTATAGAAGCTGCTCTTCACTGAACCATTCTTCCTGCCCTGTTAAAGAAACTATTAAGGAGATACTTTGCATTCATTTGTTTTTCATAGTAAGTCTAATCCATCTCTTAAAGCACACCTCAGTTTGGACTAGGGATGGGAATTTTTTAGGTTTTATTAATGTGTGTAAATGTTTGCCTGCATGCATTATGTCCACCATGTCTGTGCCTGGTACCTGCAGAGGTCAGAAGAGAGTGTCAGATCCCTGGAACTGGAGCTGCACACTGGTGTAAGCTGCTATGTGGGTCCTGGAATCCAATCCTGGATCCTCTGCAAGAATGTATTCTTAACCACTTAACCACCTCTCTAGCCCCACTGACAACATTTTAAATGTGTGAAGACACATGTGGCTCGTGGCTACTGCATGAGACAGCACAGACCTAAAACAAATATCTACTTCACTCACCTTGTCCAGCTACTCCAACTACTCCATTTCTAAAACACTTGTTAGACTTTAGAATTATCCTGTTTGTGTCCTTGCGAAATTTGATTTCCTGCTTTTAGAATGTAAAGTCTCAAAGACCAGGGCTTTCATTTTATTCTGTTATAGCCACAGAACTCAGTGCACCGTAAATCTTAAATACTTGGTAAAAAAAGATTTCAGTAAGAAACCATTGTATTGTTAAACAAATAGAATTTGCATGCAGTTTCTGTTTTTCCATCTTTCCTCCCTTCTGATATCTTCCAGATAGAGAGACTTACATATAATATTGACCATCCTGGGTAGCATTTCCCTTCGTTTTTCAGGCTTTATCATAAGTCGCCTATATTGTCTGGACCTCACAGAGTTTCTAACATTGATTGGAACTGGGATTGATCCATAAGGAAAGTACTCTGGTCTACCTTTGAAGTTACTCTCAAGTTCACATTCCACTTGCACCAAGCAAGAAGAAAAACTTCAAAGCAGCCTTCAGGGATTTTCCTATATTTCCCCCACTAAACATTACAAAGTTAAACTGTCTACTGTTACAATTTTAGCCAATTGTCTGTGGTCAGTTGTCGGCCTTGCAAACTACCAGAAGGCCTAGAGTTCTGGGGATTTCCCTCCACTGCTGTTCTGGAGTGGGTCCAGGTTTGCTGTTGACCTCTATGTGACAGTGGACAATGTGTTCAGATCTGTTTGTTCTCATTGTCTCCAGTGTAAAAGGAAAATCACAGCTACAGCTTGCTTCCACTGTAGGAGTATAGAGAATGGAACTACAGAGGTCCTTATGCACAGTCAGGCAACGCGATGGGCTGGCCTGCTGTCTAAGCTTCTGTCCGAAGTGCAGACAGAGTAGAGTGTTGGAGGAAAAACAGTATTACACGTAGAATGGGGAAAGTGGGCTTTAGAAAGAGTTCCTGCTCTATCCTTGGAGAGGTTTACAGAAGTGTTTCCTGATTCACCCTGCCCTTCCTTACAACTCTTCTCCCCCTTCCCCCATTCTTCTGATCTCTGAATTATACTGCAGAATAAGCCTAGCTCAGGGTTGACTGAAAACCTAATAGAAGGATTGTCACATTTAAGATTTGGTCTATTTTCATTTGTTTATTAAGAGATAGACCTTTGTACTCCTACTATGTGTAAGAATTGGAGATGAGAACAGAAAGAAAGCCTTTGAGAGACTCCCATTACAGTGTGTGGCATGTTCAGTGAACAACAGTTTAATCATTCAGTTAGCCACGATGAGTGCCTTGAAGAAGGTGGCTTCACAAGACTGAATTGAACCCTTTCTGCTAAAGTCCATAGGGAAGAGAGGCTTTAGTGGTAGGGGGTCAGGGATGGTTTTAAATGTCAGCCTACTGAGGTGAGAAGTAATCTAGCATAGTCAAGAGATGAATAAATAGTGGCCTAAGCTGTACCTCAGGGACCTCCCAGGTCAGGAAAAATGAATCAGAGCTTGTTTTTTGCTTTTCTCCTCAAAGTAGCTGAGAATTTATGGCCATCATGTTCTGCCTCTGTTTATTTGCTACTTGGAGTTTAACTTCTACACGGTATGGCAAGCCCATCAAAGTTTTGACTTTCTCATGTGCCTTAGTGGTAGATCTATAAATCCCATCACTTCTATCTGGAAATTCCTAAGCAAGTCATCTGCTTGCAGTAGCAGGCTGTGGGCACTAGGGGGCAAGGAAACATTTTCCTATACTTCTGTTGGTAAACCACTGAATGGTGAATGTCTGCAGGCTTTGACCTTGGCCTTCACATTGAATGAATGAGGAATTAATGAATGAAATCACACCATGTTTGGAGACATGGCCTTTCTAATCTTATTGAAGCATTACAAAGTCAAACAAGCAGATCTCTTAGTGAGCTTACAGATATGATTTAATGAAGTCTGAATTAAAGAAACAGCATTAATCTGTGTCAGTGAAGCTGTGGTAGTCTCATGGTGATGGTTTAGAAACATCATCAAAACATATTTCAGGGGATTTATCAAAATCTTTAACTCTAGTATCAGGGACTGAAAGGAGACAAACAGTATAGAAAAAAAAAAAGGTCTTCAGCATCCTTCCAATGCTAGACTGCTTCCCTACTAGAATAGGGTAGGGAAGAGAGATATTGAAATCTTCACTATGTGACCAGTAGGCCCATGCCATCTGAGTTGATAAGCCATTACTAGGAACACAGTGAGATTTCCACTTGCAGTTAGGTGTTACTATATTTTTGCTGAACTTCTGGAAGCTGTGTTTCCAACACATGATAAATAATGATACCTCTAGGGGAAAAAGAAAAATAGACAAGGCTACTCATTACTGTGAATTGGTCATAGACAGGGAGGTGTAAACCTCACACTGATCATGTTACAGTGATTGCTGCAGATGGGAGTCCTATGCCAGTCACGAGTAAAATCAAATAATTAGCAGATGTCACCAGTGCCAATCTGTTGGTGTTTAAAAATGGAATGAGTGAATCAGCAAACTATTTAGGAAAGTAAGGCTGTGCCAGTCATTCTGTCATGAGAAGCCTTGTGTAGACAGCATGGCCTATGTGTCATTAGGGTACTTCAGCATGAGTATGAGAAAGAAAATGGAGGCCTGTATAGCCAGCATAATGACGAGAACCAACTATGTTTATAAGTACCACACCATGCAGATGCCTTTAAATTCTCAAACAGTATTTAAAACAAATGACTAAGGCAGTATCATACAGTGATTATTGTCACTGTCGTCATTAAAACCAAATGACACAGTTTAAAGTGAGACACAAGCTCTCCTCTCTAGATGCATTGATGATGGAATATGAATAAGCATGGACATAAGAAGTGTGTAATAAGATAGACATGAAGTGGCTACAGGCACAATAAAAATAAGAGAGCAGAGCATCATTTATGGATGACATAGAGCAGCCATAGACCTAACACTGAGGGACACTTTCTAAGCATCACTGCATTTACACTTGAGAGCAATCTTGTGATGTTGGACTTCCTATCATCCCATCTTCTAATAGACGTTGGGGAGGAGACTGTGTAAAGTGATCCCAGAAGTGAAAACAAGCCTACCACCTCTAGTGGGGCACTATTCCTTCTGACACTTTGTCCCTGCACAGACATCCTGCATTTCCATTGGAGTGTTTGCTGCTTGCAAGGAAATCCAGCATAGCTTGTGACTGTGTAACAACACTGTATCCTCTAGGTAGATTACTATCTCTCTTATGGTACCATTTGTTCTATTTCTAACAACACAAATGTAAACTTTGTTGTGTTTATTTGAGGCCAATTTTGCATTTGGTTGTAATCCTACCAAGTTCTTACCATATGCTATGAACTGTGCTAAACATCTCACATACAGTGGCTATGTTGGGTAAATACTATTCCCATTTTACACATGAAGAAGCCGAGGCTTAAGAGAAATTAAGTGATTTTCAAATAGTAACAGATTTTAGGAAGCAATTAAGCCCCTGAACTGGGTCTATCTGCACCCAAAGGGCTACATATTCGCACAAAGCTTTGCTGCTCAGGTGTTTTACTGAACACTAAGGTACTTTGTTCAGTGTGGACTTTACCACCATCTTCTCTGTGGATAAGATAATTAAGACTAAAAGTAGTTCCATGTCTCCACACGACGACCTAGGTGGTACAATGAAGAGATCTTTGTCATTTTTCTAGGAGCTCTCAGGCTATGGGAACTGGTGAGTAGCATGATCACAGCAAGCTGATGGAATGGGTAGGCTTTTCCTAGTGCAGCACAGGCTACCAGGAAAACAGTGCTTCAAACAACAGCTGAGTTTTAAAGCTATCCTGTCGACAGTAGGGATGCTCAACAGTGTGAACTTTCCCAGGAGTGAGTGAGTAAAACCCTGTTGTCATCCCAAGTGGAGCAACAGGGACAAACCGAGGAAACAACCAAGTGTCACTGGATTTACTTGTGAGGGCATGGAGTAGTGGCTACTTACAGGAGAGGAGTGAGGTGGCATAGGAGTGACTATCCCACTGAAGAACAGTCTTCCTTCAAGCAACCATTAGCTGCCTGTAAATCCTTTGGTAGGAACAGGGTCACTTAAGCCCATCCCCCTTCATTCTCTGTGGTGGAACCTTAATGGTCTCAAACTTGTGTAGTCCCCCTGTGGTAATGACAGCTTCTGGGAGTCCCAAGAGGACAGTGGGCACACCATGTCCATAGGACAGCATTCCACAACATAGATAAAGAGGGACGGGTGCAGGATAAGCAATATGTGAAAATCTTAGTCCTCATCAGATGCTCTGCACACAAAATTCTCAAGTAGAAAGGGGATGCAAAGGTGACTTATTTCACTCTCATTTCAGTGGGGAAAAGTAAGGGCAGAGACATCCACAGTTGCAGAATTTCTGAGTGGCAAATGGGAGTTGAGTAGGGAAGGCCGACTTTCAGGTGAGTGCTTTTTCCACAACAAGCCATTTCCTCCTTTGGGTGCAATTTAAAAAGTAAAGCACAAACTGTCTTCAATGACCTGATTAGATAATTAAGTTTTGATTTTATCTATCTATGTGTGCATGTATTTATTTGTTATTGACTTTTCAAGATAGGAGTCTCTCAGTGTAACCTTGGCTCCGGAGTCCTGGAATTAAATACGTGTGCCACCAGGTCTGACATGTTTTGATTTTTTTAAAAATCCACTTTTTAATATAAAGCCACTTTCCCATTAAGCAAATCCTAGGAGTATGGAATCAGACACCTCTTAGGGTTGTCTGACTTGGACACTGAATGCTTGAGGGATAATTAACAGACTGTTGTCAGGGAAGGGGAGAGCAAATGGAGGTGGTGGGAGAGTCCAAAATGGGGGCAGCCCACTCACTCTGACCTCTTTAGATTCTGGAAAGCCAGTAGGCCTCCCTCTGCTAAGCTCACTAAGTAATTTAGTTCTCCTCTCTTCCTTCCCTGCTAAGTAATTGCAGAGAGACATTGATTGGCAGCTTGCTGCAGGCTTCCCACACAGCTATGTGGAACTCCCACCCATCCCTAAAATGAGCCTTGTATTTGATATGTCCTATTTTTCTGCTGCAGTCTCACATTTAGATATCTGACAATTCTTAAAGGACAGTGTCTATGTTCTTTTCCTTGTATAGCTCTTAGCACTACGTCAATTATAAATACCATGAAGAGAAAATAGCATGATACTGGCCCACAAGCATCAGAATTTATTGTTTTCATTTTTTAAGTCCAGTATATAAACATGTAGCAGGGGAAATAGAAGGAATGAGTGCCATCTGTTTTTCCCCTAACATTTCTTCTAAAATTAAAAGTCCGTGAACTGCGTCCTGTAACCCGGTGGAGTCCACTGTGGTGGAGCCTGGAGCTGAGCAGCACAGCAGGCTATAGAAGGCCTTTGGACCTGAAGCTGCACTCACCCTGCAGCTGGATGGGGAACTCCCTGGAGAAGAGCCAACTGGTATTTTTGCTGATGCTATCAGTGGCACAAGTTGTTGCAAGTCCCTTCCCCTTTCTTCCCTACACTGTGGAAAACTGACATGAATTTTTTTCTACCACCATTCTCCTTCCCTACTGTCTCCCCCACTGCACAGGGCTTGCTGCCATTCAGATGGCAGGCCTGTCAGGCCACCTGTGGAGAATTGCCTCTGGCACTGAGCCTAGACTTCGAGAGTAAGTTAGACTCAGAATTTTTGGATTCTGACTTCTGTCCTGATATTTCCCAATAGCCCTCACTTGAGCAGAGACAGATGGTTTGCAGCTAGCCCTGGGAGCAGAAGTTGCCTGGCTTTGACTGTTGAAGGGCCTGTGCTTAGCCAAGAGCCCTGAGCTGGCTGTTGGGGCTGATTTGGTTCTCAGAGGTCTCCTAATGACCATAGCCTGAAGGGTTCAATTTCAAAGAGTAAGTCATGAAGGAGCAGCTCCAAATGCCCAGTGTCAGAGAAGGAGGGTCAAAGGTGCATGTGTATATGGGGCAGCGATGGGTTGGGGTCTTCTTATGGCAGCCGATGCAATTGCCTTGTAGTTAGAATTTTTCTTTCTGAATCTCAGAGTCACAGACGTGAAAGACTGTCCCAGTGCTGACAGATGGTAAATGCAGGGGTAAGCCTGCAGGCTGGGACTGAGAGAGACTCCCAGCAGCAACTCTGTCACCTACTACAAAAAGACAAATGGATATGGTAGCATAGGCATAGGTCCTAGCATCCAGAATGCCTAGGTGTGATGGCCCTGAGTCTAAGGCCAGCCTGGGCTATATAGTAAGACCCTGTCTAGAGAAACCAAGAGCTGGAGATGCAGCTCACTGGTAGGACACATATGCACTGGCTCTTGAGACTTACGGCGAAACTCTGAGATTTACAGAAAGAGACTTTATCTTTGGCATAATAACACTTATACTTTTATGTGACTAGGATTTTATCCTCAGATTATTGGTCCTTAGTACTTTCTTAAGATTTCCTACCTTATAAAATTAGTGAGCTAATGCCTGGCCATCATGACAATATATACTCCATAAGTAGTAATAATCTCATTTTTTAATAATTTCATTTTTATGCCATTTTATACATCCAAAATAATTTGTTTAGGCAAGTATTCTTCCACACTAATTCTCATGTTTATATATCTGTTCAAACATATGTCTGGGTACATGTATGTGTGTGTTCATACTTGCACATGGAGAGGGAGGAGGAGAGAGAGATCATGTTATTTTTTAAAGAAAAATAGCATTAACTTCTGTAGGCATTCCTCTTTAGCCTTATTGGCTTTTTCTTTTATTTTTACTTTGTTATATAGATCTTCCTGAGTCAGTATGAGCCTATTCATGCTTTCCAATGGGTATATAAGTATCTCATAACTGGCCCAGGCATCCCCTTACTGGTACATACTCCAGCCCCCCACTAACTTGTAAGTAGCTTCCCACTTGATCTACACATAGACTGATTGCTTGGATAGACATTCATATTTTTATAACTGGAGATGGGTCATATCCAAACTAATGTCATCCGCAAATCTGGACACACTCCTTCAAAGCTACAGGGAACTGTTTTTCTATAAATAAAAATTAATATCCTAAGTATATTAGTATTTGCTTTTAGTATTTCATTATTACAACTGAAGTGTGCCTGTTCTGGATACTGTTGCCTCTTAAAAGTGCTTTTTCTAATGATTATATAATTTTTACTTGGTAACAGAATATACCATTTGACTTGATAACTCAAAAGACTCAAGTATTTTGTGGTAGCATCAAATATGATACATTTGTTGTGTGCAGTTTCTACCCAATTTACTGTGACAAGAGAACTCCAGAATGCTTTTTTGGTTAGCTTCCCTCTTTTGACGTTGTGAATCTGTCATAGCATAAGTTCCATAAGGCTGGAGAGTTTAGTGACTCAAAATGACCCTGGCATATCACCAGTGACTGCAACAAATACTAGCTGAGTGAATGAAAATATGCTCTTAAGCCTCATACTTTGCATCTCTTTGGTCAGAAGAAAGTTAGGTTCTAACATAGGCTGTAGTTTTCCTTTTCCAAGTGACATCAGGTAACTTGGATGGCGTTTGACTCCAGGGCCTAATTAACTCCCAAAAGTCTACCTCTGGGGACAGCAGAGGCTCAGACTCACACTGAAGCTGGAAATAGAACTTCCAGGACAACCTAGACAGGGAGAGATCACCTAAAGCTCAAGTTCTCAAGACAGTCTATACACAAATTCCACAAAACTGGGCCTCAATAGACCCCAATGTGGCAGAGACCACTCTGCCATTAGAAATGCTGATGGAGAAGACACTGAGACGAGCTGACCTGGGCCATGAAACTGAGGCTGCTTCCATCCCAGTCTGCAGAGTACATCAGTGTGTGTCTGCATGGAAGCAGAAAGACATGTGGCTATCAGCAGTGTTTCTGCAGTACGTGATGGTACCTGGGGTGTTTTTATTCCAATTAGCTAATCCATCTATGCATTTATTTTGGTATTGATGATTAAACCACTCTACCACTAAGCTACATCCTCAGCCACTTGATCAGGAATAGTATTTTTAAAATTCTTTTCACTTCTTATTTTCCTATCTATAATTTTTGGGGACCAAAGCAAGATAGCTCTTCAGGTAGAACTTGCCACATCAGCCTGCAAGCCTGGTGTCCTGAGTTCAATCTCTGGAACCTACAGTGGACAGAGAACTGGCTCCTCTGTCCTACACACACACACACACACACACACACACACACACACACACACACACACACGACAGAGAGAGAAATAGTTCATTTCTAGGACTATGAACATTATTTCTCCTGTTTTTCATCTTAACAAATCATAGCAGTTGTTTCTTCTAGTGAAACATCCCACTTGAAAACATTTCTAAAAAACAAACAAAAAAAATTGTACACGTTCCCGAAAACAGAGTAATAGCAAGCAAGACTCTCATTCCAAATGAGTTGGGAACATCAGTCCCTACAGTCTATTGCTAAAGGGTTGGTAGTTGTCATTACCTCAGTGTTACAGCAACAGGGTCTGTTTCTGACCATTGTAACAAAGTCTGCCTTGTGAACCTGGCAGGTGTTATAGAGAATCTCTTCCTTTGCTTAGCTGTGTCCCTTGGGAACAGGGCAGCTGTGAATTTCATAAAAGTTTGAGTAGGAACACGCACCAGCAAACCACACTCTGTAGGGACTGAGAACACAGATGTCTCAAACTGGGCGAGCAAACCTTCCTCCTCTAAGTGTCTTTCTTAGGACTGGCCTCTCTTCAGGTCCATAACCCCTACTGTTTGCAAATGTGACTAGAAGCAGTGTTTCTGCAGGACTTCACTCTTGAAGCCTCTGATCACCATTACCCCAGACGCATTACATTTTGGAAACTTCTGCGGGTTGTAAAGTATCATATGGGTTCCAGACGGTGACACTTGGTGGGAAAGAAAAAGGATGTAGCTAGGAACTGTGAGCATTTGTGGTTCTTGCCCAAGGACTGTGTGCAATTAGTGTCTTGAGGGAAACTCATGACCCTCATATGGTCCTGACACATGGTTAGAGCCCAGGCCTGGCCCATAACATTTTTCTAATCAGCGTGTGGTAGATGAATAAATTTGCAGTATGGATATTCTTACAGGATATAGTTATAGCACTCTACTGCAAATACATACTTCTTGTCAGTCTCCTCTGGCCTACTTATTTCATACAGATTAGCTCCATGAAACTGAGCCATTGTTAGGCAGCCATGATAAACTCCTAAAGATAGGCCTCATTTCTTATCTTTTGAAAGACGACTAGAGATTTTTATTTTCAAGTAAAGTTATTTCCTTTATTCTTTTAATAGAAAAAAATAGCAAACACAAAAGTCAATGTGAAACACACATGGAGAAACTTGCAGTCTAATAATCTGGCAACATAATTTTTTTAAAACGCACACACATACACACACACACACACACACACACACACACACAGTGGGAGTAAATGTAAGCAGTAAATGTTCAGAGCTCAATATGCTATCTTTATTGGGAAGGTTTTACGACATTTGAGCTCCCTAAAATCATCCTCTCTGTCCTCCTGGTCTTTCTTGGTGTTTTAAGGCAGTGACTAAGTAGAGGAGTACCTGGAGAAGGAGCTAAAAGGAAGACATAGGCGGAATCTGAGCATTCTGCTGTGCACCAGGCCTTTTACATTGCATGCTTCCTTTGCTCCACTAAATTTCTGCCAAATAGATGTTAACACCACTTTGTGGATCAGGCAATGTAGCCAGCAAGGGCAAGAGACTCCTGTGCAATGGTACGTGAGTGAGTGCCTGTGCTTGATCAGCACCCAGCTTTCTGTCTTAAAAGTCTGAAGTTTTGCACTGAGCCTGTCAGTAGTGCAGAAATCGAAACAGTCTGGGTCTTTTACAGTCTTCTCCTTGGAAGACTGTATGACTTGGAATGCCAAGGTTAATCATCATTTAACCCATGGAACAGTCTTTTTCTGGCCTCCACCTACTTGGCTGTGGCCTCTAGCATTGAGCGAGTGAACCCTGTAGCTTGAGCAATACAAGGGCTGTGCTGTCTGAGGCTGCCCAGCTGACTCAACCCTTGTCTGGGTCAGTGTCCTTATTTAATTCTTCCTCTTCTTAGTTGAGGATCCCAGCCCCACTGTGTCCTTTGTACGAAGATCAGGTGGCCTTCCATGCTTGCACAGTCCACAACATTTATAGCAAGTCAGGTCATGATGTACAGTACATTTTTTATTGCTCCAGAGATCTGTGGGAACATGGGTTTTGTACATAAAGGTGAAAGATCTTTCTGGCAGGAGCCACACAAGCTCTGGGCATTTCCTTTAGCCTGCTCTCCTTTGATTTGTGTTCCTTAGCGATGTTCCAGATTTGAATGGTATGTTTATGTTTCATTTAAACTGCACAATAGTTAACATTGTTCCTATGGTATTAAAAATTAATTTTAATGAGGTGACGATGTCAGTAGTACATTGAGACTATTCATTTATGGCCCTCCTTTTGCAAATGTTTTATCAACTTTAACTTACACTGGGAGCTAAGGTGCCACTGATAAATTCATTTGGCATCTATAAAAATTGTTTGTTTTTGTTTTTTTTTAAATATGGTATTACTATGTAGCCCTTGCTGCCCTGGAATTCATTACATAGATCAGGCTAGTCTTGAAAACACAGAGATTACCTTCCCTCTGTCTCCCAAGTGCTAAGATCTAAAGGCATGTGCCACTATGCTTGGCAGAATTAATCTTTTTAATCCCGGTTTTCAGGGATCTCAGAAAAGGGAACTGAAAGACTTTAATGACTGGCTCCCTACTGTGTCTTCCTAAGAGCCATCTAGATCATTCTGTGCCTTGGGACTGTCCTTTCTTGTAAATAAGGGGAGAATCTTACTTTTCTATCATATCTACATTTATAGTCAACTGCTACAAAAGTGGTGTTGTATAACATATGCTTTTATAGCTCTCACCTTACTTAATAAAATCATGTATTTTCTCATTAATAAACACTTTCCTGAAGCATAATTTTTGTAGGTAACATACCATTCCTTTCCATGATGCTACATGACTTACTTATTATTTCCCTGTTGTTGAAATTCAAATTGTTTGTAATTTGTCCTTGCTATTAAAAAGTTAATAAAAGTATTTCCATGTCTGAATTTTTAGATAGTCACTCTGATTAAAAATTTCCATTATTACAAGGTTATTGAGAAAAATGTCTGAGTATTATAAGGAGTTTTGATATATTCTGGGAAAGTGTGACTGTGCTAGTTTGCTTTCTGCCACTACTTGGTTCCTCTCTGTCCTTGCTTCAGTGTGTGCTCTGTGAACCTTCCACCCCAGCACCTGCTGTGTCTGGCATCAGGAGCAGGGAACGTTTTCACTCTGCTGACCAACATCTGTATCTTGCTCAGTATCACCATCCCTGGGAGTTGAGACGAAAATGCGGCTTACCCTAAGCATGCTAAACATCTGTACTGAAAGTCAGATGGTCAGAAATGTGGCAGATTAATCAGGTTCAGGCCTTTATTAACCTTAGAAATATGTTAGGAAGATGCTTCCTAGAAAAGGTTTCTCATACTGGTAATTTCCTCTTTTGTGTGTGGAGTTAGTTAGTATTATACCTTTTTCATACAAGACTCGTTCATATAAGACTAAACAAGGCATATGGGGAGTTCTTCTATATGTATTTAGTATTTATTGGAAATAGTTTTGAGCTTGTTTGTATATTTAAAATGAATAAATACACTGAACTTACATTCTATCTACCACTTGGGATGCCAGTTACATTTAAATATAACATTAATTCATTTCTTTACTTTAGATTTTAGTCTGTTGTTTATTTCTTGCCTAACTCAAAATATTCAGATGTTGGCTTTACTGATAATATAGTGTTCCAGATATCATTGTAACAGGACTTTGACATTACACTAAGAAAATATGTCATTTCATTTGGTGCATACACAAAACCTTGAACAGTTATAACAGTAATTAATTTCTCCATGCTGACATAGAAAATGTTATTAGTTCTTAGAAAACTAGCTTCATGCCGGGAGGTAGTGGCACATGCCTTTAATCCCAGCACTTGGGAGGCAGAGGCAGGTGGATTTCTGAGTTCGAGGCCAGCTTGGTCTACAGAGTGAGTTCCAGGACAGCCAGGGCTACACAGAGAAACCTCGTCTTGACAAACAAAAAAGCAACAACAAACAAACAAACAAACAAAAAAGAAAACTAGCTTCAGCTAGCTTGTAGACTGACCACAAAGCAAAGGACAAGTGAAAATAAGAAAGTCAAGGAACTGGTACTAAGAGGTAAATTTTTTAAGGTATCTCAGTGTAGTTAAATGGTTGCTTCACTCCCTGAAAAGGTAGTGTTGTTCTGTATGAGAGGTCTGTTCACCTAAACCTTCAATTTGCCTATGCATGCACTGCTGTCTCTGCCCCACTTACAGTTCTATGTGGAGCTCTGTATCATGGGTCTGAGTGAGAACTTGTTCACACCCAACACTACCCACTAGGAAACAGTGGTTGGAACCCAACTGTAATGCCTCAGATCAGAGCTTTGAAGCCTGCAGTTGTGCTTGTAGCAAGTGAGCTGAGCCCAAGTTTCACAATGATGAGAACTTCAGTTTTTTATTCAGAAGTTCAGTTATTTACCCAGGCCACTCTTGTGACTCAGTCCTACAGTCGTTTATAGGAAGCATGACAGTCCTACAGACCTTTCACTAGTAGCACCTTGGCCTGGAGAGGCTAAGTCTCTTATTCCAGGTCACATGGCTCTAGCTTAGAGTGGAGCTGTTGGAACTCAGTCTTTTTGTTTTGTTTTAACATTAGACCTATGTCCTTTCCCATTGTAGGACACTCCTGTCTTTTTAAGCATCTGTTTATTCTGTTGTTAGGCAGCCACAATGAAGGACGTCTCAGGGAAAGAAAGGGGCAGTGAACCTAGAGCCACTTGGTGCTTCTGGAAATATCTTTGCTGAGAATTACCAAGATTTGTCAGTGCAGCTGACTCTCCACTTCTCCAGCTACCTTTAAAGAAGTAAGGCCTAGAGACATGCATATTTTCTTTCCATTCCACATATTTTCCTTAGCCATTCCTGACCTGTAATGAATAGAAAAATTAAGGGAAAATGCAGAGATTAAAAATAGCACACAACAGAGTCATGCTCCTTAGCAGCACACATGGAGAATACGTCGTCCATTGGAAACAGCTAATGGTAACAAGGACAATGTAAGAAAGTACTCTCCTTTTAAATCCAGACACGCTGAAACTGAGCTGAAGGTGGTGAGTGGTGTTAGTGATGTAGCCTGGGTGACTGAACAGTGGGCAAACAGGAACGTATGGATGGCCTGCTTTCTTAAGAACTGATGTTCTTTGAAAGTCTGAGCAAAGTGCTCGTTTTTATGTTTCTAAATTGTTTACTGAAGAATGTCAAAGATGGTTCTTAAGTTAATATTTAATTTTAGTTCTAGTCTTTGTGAACACTTGTTCTCAGCAAGAGATGTTTCAGATGCTAGTGTTTCCTAGAGAAGGTAGACAGGTTTCAGCATTTCAGATTTCCCTAAGGTAATATCAGCTGGTGATCACTCCCTTTGAGATCACTGCTGTTATAGTACATTTTTACACGAGGAAACTGAGGCCCAACGTGTTCACTAACAGGGACGTCATATGGTCAGGAAATCCTTGTGGCTTGCTGCCAGTGTCCAGGTACTTAAATGTCAACTGTCCAACACAGAGAGGTAAGCAAGTGATTAGCAAGTTAATTGTTCACTGAATAAGAAGCAGTGTTCAAGGTCAGAGACAGAGTCCTAACAGAGGCTTTATAAAATACCAGTCTTCGACAGTGTTCCAATAACATTGTAAATCTAAAGAAATAAACAAGGAAATTGCTTAAGGTCAGGCCTGTGGCTCTGTGAAGCTCGCTGTTAACATTTGAGATTTGAGGACTCTTGCCAGGCATCACCACCTCTAGAGGTAGGCAGAGCATGACCACGGTTCCTCACGGAAAATTGCTTCAGGCTTCAGGAATGGTTTCCATTGTCAGAGGAATCGATTGTTCATTGGTCTCTTTTGATGCTGTGCTTAGGGCTTTGAAGTGACCTTGATCTTGGCTCCTGGTGCATGCAGGACAAGGCATCGGATGCTTACTGCAGCCCGGATCTTTCCCACACATTAAGCTGCCATTTTAAGCACATCCACACAAGAGCTCCAGTGTTTTCCCTTGTAACACATAGAGCTTCAAAGGTGGCTTAGTGGCAAAAGTGGCTTAGTGGGTCCTCCTCTAGGTGGAGTTTTACATTTCCCAAGGCAAAATGATTTCTTTGTACACCGACCAGTAAGGCTGTGGCTGGATCAGGTCCATCATTCAGCCACTTTACCAGATTTGTGGAATTCATTTACTCCTTGTCTACTCCTTTCTATTGCCCAGGCCAGACAGGCAATGAGAAGCAGGTTAGGTTGTAGGATGTCACTTAGGAGTGATTCACTGAAAGTATATTTTATCCACAGTAGTTTCCATGCTTTAGCTATTGCTTCTTCTGATGTAAGCTACCTATAAAGTGCTGATACTTGATACTAAAATGTTGGAATCTTAAGTCATTGATCTGAGTCTTTGGGGTACTTCCTAGTGAGAACTATCCCACTGTGTAAACAAAATGAGCTAGCAACTCCTCTCAATAGCTTGGGTTTGCTAAGAAAGGTCGGCCTGTGGGATGATTAGGGACCTGGAAGCGTGAGTGCCAGGGAAGGCTTTCTCTCTGGAAAACTGGGATGTAAGTTGGCAAGATGAACCCAGAAGGAGGCTGTTCAAACAGAATGCAAGGTGATTGCTACAAACTTCAGTGCTTTGGGCTGTGAATTTGTGATGTTCAGTGTGTGGAGAGATTACTTTGACTCCTTCCATTATACTGAGATGTTAGTCAGGGAAAACTCCACTCTGGTCTACCTGGACATTCTACTCTTTTGTTAGCTTCCAAAAGGGTTTTTAAAATACAATGTGCCTTTAGCTTGTTGGTCCCCTAAAGAAGCATTGAGAAGCTGACAGTGTTTCTCTCCAATCTGGTTTCAATGTACTTTCTCAATGGACTTACTGAGAACTTCAGCATTTAGGAGCAGCAAGCAGCCCCAGCCAGTTTGACATGGCATCAGGACTATTTCCAGAGACAGAATGTTAATATGCAAGCGTCAGCCTAGGCTGTCAGGTTGGCACAAAGGCACAGGTCACCCGACCTGTCCTCCTGTTAATGTATGTGATTTCCCCAATGTTGAGAATGCATGTTCTCAGCATCCTACACAGTGCTTTAAGGCTTGACAAGAACTGCTCAAGAACCCAGTTGTTTCTAGAGCTTCTTGACCAGTGAGCAACCCAAGATAAACTGGAGTGAGCACTCTCAGGGCTTGTAAAGAGCCTGCTCCAGGAAAGCGTCTGAACTGAAGAAGGAAACTTCAGGGGATTATCTTTGGTTTCTAGAAAATATTTTACTATCATTAAGGCACCGTGGCCACTTCTCCTCTCCTGAGGAGAGCATAAATTCTCTGATCTGTGTGGTGCCTGGATGTGGTGTTGAAGCCAGAGAGCACTGATCCATTCACATCCATCTGAAGACGCTCCTCTGCCATGAGATTCAGCTGCCAAGGACATTGATGGAGCATCTAGTATAAGCAGTGACAGCTGAAGGACTAGATGGGAAGAAAGTCCATCAATCATGAGGACAGTGCAACCCCAACAACACAGGCACACTTGTTAACGTCTCTGCTATTTAGAGGGTAAGCTCTCTCTTGAAAGCACGACAAGCCTCACAAGCCTCACCTGGCAATTCTGCATGGCCAGGCAGCATGCTGGGCTGCCATAACTGTTTGAGGAGGTGGTCCACCAAGTGCAGGAAAAAAAAATCAGCATTATTGTTCTTGGTCTCATTTGTAACTCGCAATATGCTTAGGAGAACGCTTATGGACATGCAAGTTTTGTTTCTTGATTTAGAAAAGAAAAAGAATAGAGTAAACTTGAAGCACATCGCTGTGTTGAAATGTTGGGTCGTCATCAGAGTTTTGCTAATCGGCTTAACTCTGATTTGTGGATTAATAGTAGAATCATGCCCTTAGCAAATGCTTTTTGTTTTTAAATTAAGAGATTCCCAAATGTCTTTTTCCTCTTATCTTGATGGGATGGATTTTTATATATAAGAAATATTTAACTATTCTATAAAATTATCGAGTGCCTGCTAAGGCCTTTAAGCATCCCTCCATCCTTGTTGAGCGGCATAAATCAGCTGTGCAGTGTTCTGAGGATTCTCCCAGGAAGCTGCAGCTACACGGGCCTGTTGGGATGAGTGATGTCATTAATGGTATCAGGTTCTCATCCCTTGACTTAGTGAAGAGAAAGTGCCCTCCTTCCTGCCACGGACTGACATGGAGGTTTCCAGATAGAACACTGACTTGCTTACCCATGTTCTTACTGTATTTTACAAGTGCCTGGAAAAATATTTTTTAAAATAATATTAATAAGAATAAAGAGAAAAAAATATGCACTAAGTTAACATGGCAACTACCTTAACGACAGTCGTTGGTGACAGTCAATTAAGCACCAGTGGCCCTGCAGTTTGTGGTCTTACCTGTCCCTCTTGTTTTCAACCATTTCACGTACACTACTGAGGTAAGTTTATAACTTGAAATGTGAACTTTTTTTGTTTTGTTTTTGGTTTCTTTTTTTTTTAGGATTAAGAACAAACTAATATAAATGTTTTTTAAAAGTTTTAGAGTTTGGGTTTTAGACATGCTACTAGTTTAGTTTTTAGCTTCATGTTTGAAAAGCTTTTTAGATCTCACTGCATTTACACACAGTACACTCTTAAGATGTATGTAGTAAATAAAGCTTTCTTTAAAGCAAAAAAAAAAAAAGAAATGTTGGGTCATTCATGAGAGAGAATTTGGCTAGATACATATACATAGAGATGAATACAACACACACACACAAATACAGACACACAGAGAGACACACACATACAGATACACATGTACAGACAGACAGACAAACATAGACACACACAGGTTGGGAAGGAAGAGAGAGAACAAATGTGGTACTGATTGAAACAATGCTTTTTTTTTTTTGCTAATTAATCAAGGCTGAGAACTCTTCGGTAATATGTTCAAGTCACCTCACCGGGGTGAAGTGAAAACACAAGATCATATTTGCAAAGTGGCTTAGCCAAGCCTGGTACATAGTAGGCCAACACAGAACATACAGATTCCTGTCAACACTTGAGCAGAAGTTGGTAGTCATTTTTTTTCCAGAAGCAATTTTTTTATTTCTTCCTAGCAGAGACTCTTGAAACCACAAAAGAACAGGATAGAACTTACAATGCTTGAAATGCAAAGGATTCAAAAACAAATCAAAAACCTCCAAAGAGCCTGGGTTTGGAAGAGCTTGGTGGTGAAACACTTGCCTAGAGAAGGACTTCCAGTTGTTTCTGTTATGAATATTTCAGAAACCCTGGCATCCAAACACCCCTTTCACTTACATTGCTTACTGTGGGCCCTAACGTCCAAAGCTCAAACTTGCTTTCCAGATATCTTTGAAGCTGGAATCTTTGGGAAGTCAGCATGGCTGTGGAGCCATAATGGTCACTTTGGGTCATTCCCAATTCACAGGGTTATTCTGTCCTGCAGTAACAGCTATTTAAACCTGAGTACATGTGACTGATACATTCACATACACTGGAATGTCCATTATCATTGAATTGTTTTTGGTGTTAGATGTATGTGTTTGTGCAATAGCAGTTAACCTTAGCTTCAGTTTCTTAATCTCTAAAACAGTAACAGAAGTGGCCTGCAGTCCCTGCTGAGGGGTAATGTAGATTAAATAAGCATAGAGATGGCAGTGTGGCTTTGGACATACACTAACAGTTCTGTAACTGCTACTGTGAAGGTTCTAGCATGACCGTTGACTCGGGTGAGATAAAACTTTTTTAAAGTGGATTTATTGGATTAAGCCACAGTGCTCATTATTGAAATCTCTACCTGCCTGTCTTAACCTAAGGCGTCAATGGAGCAGGAGAAAACTGCCCTGACAGGCCCCACTGTAAATCCCTGATGTCCTCCCACTCCCTGGGGTGAATAGTTTACACTGTCTCCTCTAGCCTCAAACATCCCCAGGCCTTGCTCTCCCCTAATACTCTTTCTGCTGGTTCATTGGTTTAGAGAAAGGGAGGCGGCAAGGAGGCGGGGCCACTCATGTCAAGGCCATGTTTCCTTTCTGTAACTAAGAACAGGCTGCTCTACCCCTGGCAAAAGTCACCCTTCCCACTCAAGCGTTAGATCATGGTGTGTGAACTAAACCTCAGGCTTTCTTTTGGGTATCATTAGATTTCCCTTCAATGTCTCTTCACTTCCAGACTCATGGGCATAATACCATAGTGCATGGTTTAGTCACAGCGCTCGCTTCCTTTAGTCGTCTATAATCTGACACTTTCTCAGCCCTTCCTTGTTTTTCAAGACAAACCTTTTTGAAGAATATTATTTTACAGCACAGTCCCCAATTTTTATTTGTCTCTTTTCTTGCAATTAAATTTGAATTAGATATTGGCAAGCATTGCCCAGAAGTGAAGTGGACCCTTGGACCCCCACAGGACATAGTGGAGATGTTAGCCTGTCACCTGACTAGGTTGTTATTTGCTCCAATGTCTTTCATAGTTGACTTGCTTATCCTGAGCCTTTCTGTTTTAATGTGTTTTTTTTCTTTTTTCTTTTCTTTTTTCTTTTTTTGGTTTTGCCTTCTTTCTGTCTTTTCATAAAATAAGTTACAAAATTTTAAACATTTTTTCCACTTACTTCTCTGATACCAGAACACTATGGAATATAGTAGACATTCAATAACTATTTATTCAATAAAGGAGATTTTTTGGTACCAACAATTCATGATATCCAAAAAATTTTCAAATTGTTTACATTAATTTAAGATGTGGATATATAGCTGATTGATAATTGTTCCAACATTTCAGTGGGATTGTGTTAAACAAAACAAAAACCAAAGAATATCATTCCAAGCTCCCAGACACCAGTGAGAATATTATTAATGGAAATGGTGCATATGAAGATGGAAAATACAGAAGTTACACAGAAGTATTTCTAAACCATTTTAGTTGACAGAATAATATATTTATATAGTATATGATGACAGTTTGAAATATATATGCATTATTGAGTGCTAAACCAAGATGCCATGTGGCTCACTTCATATTTTATAAATGATTTCATTTTTATTTTATGTATACTTGTGTTTTGCCTTCATGTATGTCTGTGTGAGTGTCAGATCCCATATAACTGGAGTTACACACATTTGTGAACTGCCATATGGGTGTTAGGAATTGAACCTGGATCCTCTAATGAGCAGCCAGTGCTCTTAACTACTGAGCCATCCCTCCAGCCCTCACTTCACATTTTTAATGGTAAGAGCAGTTAAAATTTCTTAACAATTTTCAAGTATATAAAATATTATTATTAAAGTCCATGTGATATAGAGTGAATTTATTGAACACATTCCTCCTGTCTGTCTAGCTGAGTAGTGTATCCTCAGTCTTCTTTAACCTTCATTTATGCTAGTCTCAATCTTGAGATCACAGTAGTATTTTAGGAAAGGAAAAGCATTGGATGATTCCATTTATACTCTTCATGTGTTGGAAACCAAATGCATGCATATGACTTATTGGATTCCTGAAGCATCATTTCTTAACTCTCCCCACTTCGAGGCTGTGCTCTTGATATAGACAAGCAATGGGCTTCCCTTAGGGCAGTGGTTCTCAAGCCTGCTGGGGATCCCATATCAGATATCCTACACATCAGATATTTACATTATGATTTATAACAGCAACAAAATTACAGTTATGAAGTAGCAACAAAAATAATCTTATAGTTGGGTCGCCACAGCATGAGGAAACGTATTAAAGAGACACTGCATTAGGAAGGTTGAGAACCATACTTTAGGGTGTAGGACTTTGTCCTTCCAGCCACCTTTCCAAAGCTTGTCTTTTTTGTTTGGAACACTTTAACCGTTTTCTTGAGTACCACTCCTCTTTCCCCATGTCCTCATAGTAGATTAGCACCTACTCCTATGAATAGCACCTCCTCTAGGGAGCTTCCTTAACACACGTGTACAGAGTTAGATGCCCCAAATGTGCCTGTAGCTCCCACACTTGCTCTTCTTCAAACACTTGGCAGCTGCACCATGACCATGTACTCACTTGCCTGCAGCCACTGTTAGGTGGGAAGCTTGTTTACCCTTTTATGCGTTGTTGAACAAGGACTTGCTTAATATGTAGATCAAGAATCTCATATATTGATCAAAAACCAGGTGTAGAATGATGTATTACCATGACATCAATGATAAATGTCATATATCATTTTATGCAACATGTTATTATATAATGAGAAAAGAGATTAGGGATATATGTCTTTTCATATGCATGTCTTAACACGTATATGAGGAGACACTGGGTACCTTTGTGTATAGTCCATTTGATCTAATTTCTTGTGTTGAAAAAGCCATTGCTTGAGGCCCCTTTTTTATCATCATACTTATTCATAGGTTCTCGGCAGAACTGTGCAGTTACCTGATCAATATGTATCATTGTTAGTAAACCAACAATATAGTTTTTAAAGTAACTATTTCTTCAAGACTTTATTTTTTAAATCTTGGCTACTTACATGTTAAATTCTTTACCTAACAGTACCAATGTTGATTTACAATATGACTTTTTCAAAGAGTTCTGTAATACATCATGTATTTAGAGGCTGAATATTTGTGTTCCCTTCCAAATACACATGTTTGAGCCTTGCCTCTCGCTGTGATGGTATGCAGAGACGGAGCCTGTGGGAAGTGCTCAGGCTTCGATTAGGTCATAGGGATGTTGCTTTCGTGGTTGGATCAGTTGGCTTAAAGAGACAAGAGGCTTTCTGTCTCCACACACCCATCAAAGAAAGACTATTTGTGTATACAGTTTTATGACAGCTGTTTAAAAGTCAGAAAGAAATTGGTCACCAGAACCTGATCATGGCAACACCGTGATCCTGAATTACCAGCCCTGGAACTTTGTCTGTGTTGTGTTACCGCCATGTGTTGGTGCATTTTCACCAACTAGACTCACCTGGGAAGAAGGAATCTCAGTTGAAAACTTTTCTCTATACAACTGGCCTATGGCCTGTCCGTAGAGAATTTTCTTGATTAGTAATTGATGTTGGAATGTCCAGTCCACTGTGGACTCTGGCATCCCTGGGTAGATGGCTCTGGTTCATGTCAAAAAGCATGATGAGGAAGCTGTGGAGAGTGAGCCAGTAAGCAGCTCCTGCCTTGAGCTCCTGCCACGGCTCTGCCGTGTGATGGACTGTCATGTGCTGTGTGAGCCAAGTAACCTTTCTCATGTTGCTTTGGTCTCAGTGTATCATCATCACAGCAACAGAAGAGCAGACTATACAAGGCAGTCTGAACCAACAGGCCCTAGTTCACCTATTCTTCAAAGTGCTCACAATTTTTAAGGGGTCTTTCAATTTTTCCAAAAAAAACCCCAAAAAACGTAGCTAAGGAGAATAATACAGGCAAGTGGAAGACACTCATAGTATCCTATTCTGTTGTTTAGCATGTTTGCCCTCCTTTGTAATTCCCCTCTGTAGCAATAGGTCAGTAGGCACAATGTTGAAATGCTTAAGAAGTTTTCACAATGCTTTTATTTAAGATGTGTGCTAGGCATGGTGACTCAAGATCGTAATCTTATTCCTCAGCAGTAAGTGTAGGCGAGTTTGAGGTCATCTTAGACTATATAGTGAAACCCTGTCTAACCTCTCTTACTTTCCTTTCTATGCACACACATACATACACACACACATACACAAACATAGACATATCCACGCAGGTATATAAAATTATGTAATACTATACAAAAACTCTTAGAAAACCCATTTTGACATAAATAGAATTCTGCCATTTTTTTCTAGGTCAATCCTATAAAAGTTGCCTAGGTTAGTAGGAAATCAACAATAGTGACCTGTCATAACATGGTAATACTTAGTTACTATATAGTGATGATAGAAGAAATACAATAATGTTAAGCTCTTATAAACGTTTCATACTTTTATTTTACCACCACTAAGAGAACATACACTTCATTATATCTTTCAGGTAATGTTGAACATTCACACTTAAATAGTATCCTGAATAGTTTGTAGCCATTAGTAGTCCAGAGGATGCACAGAGGTTTAAAGTATACTCTAAATTGAGTCCAAGTTTTAAAACTGAAAATGAAAGCACAGTCCTCAGCCAACTATTGATCTCCCATTTTTAAAATGAAAACAAAGGCAAGCATCTCCAGCTGCTTCTTCTAGAACTGGAATTTATACCCCAGGATGACAGGAACATAGCGAATATTCATCAGCTCTGTAGACGAAGTCATTCACTCCCAGGTATTACTTACATGATCCAGGGGCTTCAAAACCTAAGAGGATGCACTCTTTTTTTTAATTGGATATTTTATTTACATTTCATGTTTTATCCCCTTTTCCCATTTCCCCCACCCAGAAACCCCCTATTCCATCCCCCCTCCTTCTGCTTCTATGAGGATGTGCCCCCCCACTCACTCCCACCTCCTCACCCTCGAATTTCCCCACACTGGTGCATCTAGCCTTCACAGGACCAAGGACTTCCTCTCCCACCTATGCCCGACAAGGCCTGAGGATGCACCCTTAATTAGCTAGAACATTATTATAGCTATATCTGTTAGGAGAAGCTGGGTAGCGGTATGCTTAGAATTTCTAGGTTCATTGACTTTATACAGCAAACATTCATTTTTCTCCTGTGTTCATGCCTCATGCACATCAGCACCAAACTCTGTTCAGTCTCTCAGGGCCCTAGAGTCAAAAGGAAAACTTAGTAAAGTATATGATAGCTTTGAACACTGCCAGGCATTGCACATGTGCTGTCTCTTCACATCTATTCCATTATTAAAAGCAAGAAAATGACCACACTTTCCTTTAAAAGTAAAGGGGTACGGCAGCTGAATTCTAGGATGTGTCCAGAGGAGCAACAGGAATATTTGCAACAGTTCTGATGACTAACTCAGTTTCCCATGTTTCCGAACATATATGTGTGTGTGTGTGTGTGTGTGTGTGCTTGTGGGTTTGTATGCATACATGTAGAATTACAGCGATCATAAAATGAGAATTATATCAGTTAGAACACAGCTATCTCAATTAGAAATTTGGATACATAGCTGTAAAAGATAGTATGTCCATAATAAGTTTTTATAATAAAGCCTCATTCTATCAAATATTAGGAGATAAATCTTAGAATTTTGAACCTTCCTAGAGAGCATTGGGAGCACAGTAGGGAGCAGGTTGAAGTGCAGTCCTGTAGAACCTTAGCACTGGCTAAGCAGAGACTGAAGTAACAAGAAGATGTGAGGTTTCCAGAGCAACCAGAACATCTTGATCCCAGGGAGCAGAAAATCTGCAGATGTAAGAAGGAGTTGGCTGCATCAGATATGGCAGAATAGTCCAGGCAGTTCAGTGATAAGAGGTCTTTAAAGTAGGCACTGGATGCCCATCCTGGTGGTGATGGTCCTTGTCAGTACATCTTCTGAAAACCTCAGTGTGCCTCAATTTCAAACTCGTGGTTCTGCATATCAACCTCTTCCAAGGTCTACCAACAAAACTATAATGCTGAGAAGAGTAACATGCATCTTGAATACCCATATCCTCTTCACTTCTTGCAGATTTCTGTTCCTAAATATCCCTAGGCCCCTCCTTGGCTATGCATCTGTGCCTCACAGTATTCAGGGCCTTGACAGCACTTCCCTGGATGCTTATGACCTCCAGCTGGTCACCTGGCCTCTGATCTTCTATTGAACCCATCTATGTTGAATATCTATCACTGAAAAATAAATTACTTTGAAGTGATGTGAATTAAAGCCATAATAAGTGCTTACTGTTGCTTCCTTTACCTTTGGACCAGGAATGCAGAGGACACATCGTCGTGTGTTTATATCACTGAGTCTTGTGGCATTGATTAATGTTTAAGGAATTTGCCTGGGTTCCCCTTTAAAAGTGGTTCTGTCACTTTTTTTAGTGTGTTCTGGTGCCCAGGAGTCCTTATTCCTCCCTGTGGTCTTCTCCACAGGCTGGCTTATATGAAACCACTCATGGTGGCACATGCCTTGAGTCCTAGCAGGTAGGATTCAGTGAGGCAAGTGTCTGTGAGTTTGAGGCTAGCCTGGTCTACATAGTGAGTTTCATGCCAGCCAGAGCTTCCCAGTGAGACCCTGTCTTCCTTCCAACCCCCAAAACAAAGTTTTCTATACAGAATAACTTATGTGTCCTGGTGGCCCAGTAGCTTAATTCCTAATCTAAGTTGACAAGGCAGAAGCTTCAATTTCTTAGAGTACTGTGGTGACTGTGAAATCTGTTGAAGAGAAGACACTGCATAGAGCCATAAATAGTGGAAGACCAACACCACCATCCTTACTTTTAGCAGCTTGATTCCTTTTTACCTTGACCTGGTTGTTTAAGGGGATACAGTGACTGTGTAGTGTGGATAGAAAGATGAGGAGAGAAAGGGTGTGGTACTGTTACAGAGAATGATGGGATAAGATGTAGTAGATCACCCTGACAAGCAAAGGGATCTGTTAAATAACACCAGGGGTCAGCTGAAGATCTGCACTAAGCATTCTAGATGTAGAACCGATGCAGAGTTTGGGTGTGATACAAGGTTAAAATTTTACTTATTTTTTTGAGACTAGGTGTCACTATGTAGCCCAGGCTAGCACACTCCCACCTTAGCTAAGTGTTGGGATTGCAGGCACCTACCACTATGTTTGGTACAGTATTAGGACTTTAACAGTAACACACAGTGTAAGAGGAGGAGCATCGGGCAGGGAGCTGTCTTGTGGGGACAAGTTGAAGTCATGGACCATTCCTAGGCTAGTCTGGCTAGAAATCGAGTGATTTTAGGGAAGAAACTGATCATCAGGAGAGAATAGAGAATTGGAGGAACAGAACATTGACATAAATTTTCTGCTCATGAACTTTTGGGGAATACATTCAAGCCATAAAAAGGTCCTAGCTTTGAGTCTTAAGAATGAAAAAAAAATTTTTTTTTTAACTAAGAAGGTACTAGAAGGTTAAGGGACTGAAGAGAGTTTTGATTAATCATTAAGGAGTGTGGGTTCAAATCTAAATATGGCCTGTCTTCCAGGCAATGATAGTGTACTAAAATCTATTTCTCAGTCTTGATAAATGAGACTTATATAAAATTTTGCAATTAGAGACAGCTGGCTGAAGGGTGCCCTAGACCATCTGTCTCTTCTCTGAAATTTTCTGAGCAATCATTTCACAATAAAAAGTTAGGCGCTTGGGATGTAGCTTAGCTGTAGGACATTTGCCTTGTAAATGTAAGGCCTTGGGTTTAACTCCCAGTTCTACCAAAATCAATCAACCAACAGCTATTAAAGAAGTACATATAAAACTCAGTACCAGAGCCTCTGCGTGTACATCATAGGGCCAGTGAGCATGACTTTTCCTGAGTGATCATCAGACAGAGATGCCATTTGAATTTCTGTGGGAGTGAGGCACAGAGAGCTAGCTCAGTGATCCTGACAGAATGTAGCACCCAAGTTCCCTGAGGATGACATCTTCCTGCCTCTGTTGGTCACTACTGAGTCTCCAGTTCCTGGAACCATTAGTACTGGGTGTGAATAGCTGGTCACTGTCTACATGAATAAATGCTACTGTAGGAACTGGAATGTGGGTTCTACATGTTATTTATCTATTTGTTCACATTTTCCTCTGTTTTCCAGGAACTCAAGTTTATCCATCATGGCCTTATTTGCTCCAGAAAGATAAACATACAACCACGGAGCCATCCATCAATATTTAGAGAAAGAATTGAGAAGAATTCATAGAGGAAATTAAATTTTGCTGAGGAAGTGAAAGATATGTCTTCATTTTTCTAAGGTGCCAGGGTTCTTCACAAGCTCTCCAATAAAACTCTTATTTCCCATTTAAAGGAGAAACCATACAACTCTGTTTAGAAATCTCTTCCCTAAATAGTCTCCTAACTCTTTAGTGAGAGATAAAGGTAGCAATAAGAACCATTTATAGTGTTCTCTGACAGTCTGGCTTTACAGCAAACAATTAGATACATTATTTTACCCACGATTCCCCGGCAGCCTCCTCAGTTATTAGCTCTGTTTTATAAGTCAAGAAAATGAGATGCGGAAAGGTTCTGTACCTTGTAGTCATATCACCAAAATGCTGAGAAGCTACAGTTTGAATATGATTCTCAAGCCTTAACTCTGAAATACTTTTCTAATCAGGTGCAATCTGTATGCAGTCTGATCCATTGTTGGCATGCACAGGTCTGTGAGTTGTGGGTAGTGCTTATTACTGTAGGGGAATCACCACCATGTTCCAGACGTGGGAAGGTTCCCAGGCTCAAAAAATGTTATTTTGTGGTCCTTTGTGCTCAGCCCCTGACAACTACTGCTCAGCTATTTTGGCCCAACTATGACATAAAGATCATAAAGTATGTGTGGACTCTGTCTTATTTTAGTTCTATAGCACGTCTGTCTGGGAGCCTCATCCACAGCATCATGTGCACCAGCAGTTCTTTCTTTCCCATCCTCAGCAGCAGTCCCTTGTGCTGGTGTCAGAGGATATGGTGACATTCACTAAATAAAGAAAGGGTGGGTTATTTCTGGCTTCAAGCAGAAGTGATGTGGGGGGCGAGGAGGGTGTATAGTTTTTATTACTCCTGGGTCAGATTATGAATTGATTGCAGGTTTATATAAAATGGATACATTTGACTTTATAAAAATCTGAACTTGAGAATGCTTTAACGCTTTGAGTCATTTTCTTATAACTGTCCAGGAAGAAGCTAACCGGGAAAGTTAAAGGCAGAAAGATTGAAATCTGAATATAAGTCTGGCTACAAATCCTGTATCTTTTTATACTGTACTTTCATCTAAAGGCTAATAATAGAAGAATTAACAGGATGTTCATTTCTGCAGGATAGGTCCCTTCATGGGAGACCCAACTGTGTTGACAGCTGTCCTCTTTCCTATCATTTTATAAGTTAAGAAAAAAAGTAGTTTGGAGATGGTCAGTAAATAATCTAGAGTAAAACAGAAAGGAAGCAACTGTGGAGATCTACTTACTAGTAGGATGAGCTAAACTAGTAGGTGAGCTAAAAATACAAAATGATTGTTTTTAAACCCAGGGAAATAAAGCAACAACAACAATGAAAATTATCAATTAATAATTCAGGAAGCATGCGCTCCTGCTCTAAGTACAAAATCCTGCAGGTTTTCAGGAAATGTGAGTGTGAAGGAGAAAAACTAGATTCTGTTTTTACTGCATTTCAGTGGTGGACAAGGTGTACCTCCATTACTTCCATGTTTTTCTGGCTGCATCATTTCCAGGTCTTGAGGTACCCAGGTCTTAATCAGACCTCAGCCAGCCAGATCAAAAAGATCCAGGCGTCTTCGAGTAGACTCTTCCCTCTGAGGATTTCTCCTGATGAAGAGAAAATGAAGTGTCCACCTAGCTTTTGTTAAGCTGGTTGAGCATTCCACCCTATTGGGTCCTTTGTACTTGCAAATGCACCTGTACACAATGCCAGCCTGGACACATCACTCTCCTGAGTTGAAGACTACGGAACCCTGTGGGCTTTGGATTCAGATAAATGGGACCATCTGGTTCCTGATGATGAAATACAGCAGAGTCAGCTCAAGTCAAGAGAGCTAACACTGGGGAGCCATGCAGCGGTGAATCTTGGGGAAAACATGGAGCAGGAACCACTGTGGTGCTGGGCACAGTGGAGACTAGAGCTGGAGCTCTCTTAGAGCAGGGCCAACTCTAGACACCCATTGAGTTTATGTATCTTAAAATTCATTTCCCATGCCTATTTTGAGTGCCTCTCTGGTTGATTACTTTCTCATTAACTTCATCCTTGGGTCATTTTATTTATGGTATCAGTCCACAAGTCAAAGCAAACTGGGGAGGAAAGGGTTTATTAGCTTATACTTCCACATTGCAGTCCATCATGGAAGAGAATCAGGACAGGAATTCAAACAAGACAGGAACCTGAATGCAGGAGCTGATGCAGATGCCATGGAGGAGTGGTGCTCACTGGCTTGCTTGACATGACTTGTTCAGCTTGCTTTCTTGTAGAACCCAAGACCAACAGCCTAGGGATAGCATCACCCACAGTGGGCTGGGCCCTTGTCCATTGATCACTAATTAAGCAATGCCTTACCACTGTATCTCATGGAAGCATTACAGTTCCTTACGGAATATGGGTTCCTGATAATCCCAAGGATTAAGTGTAGTTGACACAGACTGGGGAGGTGATTCAGTCAATAGTGTTCACCATGCAGGCATGAAGACCCAAGTTTGGGTCAGCTAGACAGAGAGGGACAGGTCTGTAACCTCAGTGCTAGACAGATAGAGACAGAAGGATCCTGGAAGCTTGTTGGCCCCACAGGCCATCTGAGTAAATAATGGTCTGAGTTTAGTAAGAGGCCTTCTTTCAAAACCTAAGGTAGATAGGCAGATGGCTTAAGATTTAAGAGTATGGTGCCTTACTCAGATGCCTTTCACACAATTGGCCATTTCTTTGTTAAGGCTAATTTTTCTTTTTGCACTAAAAAAAGTAAATCGGAAAGAGAAGGGCACCTCTGACCTTCACACAAGAGTAAGCATGCACTGGTACCTACATGAATGTCATATACACACAGCAGCAACAGCCCTATAGCCAGTGAACACAAACATACCTAGCTCACTGTGCCCCAGTTTTTCTTGCAAATACACTGCCCCATGAGTCAAAGAGACGGTTAGTTTCAAGACTAACAGTGAAGACTCACTCTGTGGCCTGGACCGTGCTATTTAGTCGTTGACGAGCTCCAGCTTTTTCACTCATGAGTTAATGTACTAAAAATACTACTGGCGCTTACTACCCACTGATTATCTGCAAGCTGCTCAGAATAGCTCCGTTCAAACTTCCTGTATTGTTATCCTTTGAGTGTTGGCTTGAGAATTAGATGAGATGCAGTGAGATTAGTAAAAAGCTCCCCATCCCTCTCTTCCGAGAAGCCAACTAGAAGCACATGGGAAGAATGTGCCAATTTCTTGACAACTGGCAAGCTCCATCTGCTTTCTAAGGAGCCCATATTGAAGTACCTACTATGTGTTGCTACTGTGCCCACCTGAAAGCAAAGTGGATTTCCACTTGGAATATGTGGTGCTCTACGCTAGACAAGGTGATATTCATGGAATAGGATGATGTGACAGCTTTGTTTTAATACAAGATTACTTCATCTTTAATCGATCTGGATTCAAGATGAAAAAGATTATAGCTCTGTGATCAAGGACGTAATATGCCTTGCACCAGTAATAGATTGTGTCCACTTTGGCATGGTAATTTGAGTTCCAAATTAGTAGACATGGGTAAATTTCAGTGCATTACCAAATGGGAGCACACAGCATCTGTACACAGCATGAACATCAAGGTGAAACAGGGGTGTGATGTGGTAGCCTTGAGAAAAACCTCCTCACTTCTAATCAGTTAAATGTCAAAGAATGGGTTTCTCCAGTCAAAAAGCAGTGGCACCTACTCGGTAGAGTTTGAATTTGTTCTGACCTGGTTTCCGTTTCTTTGTGTGCTGTTTTTTCTCTAACTTGCTGAATGGTCAGTGGTGAATCTGTATGTTAGTCTTAACATTTCACAGAGGCATCCATCAAGAGCTTGTGCTAAACAACCCAGAAGTACTAAGGGCTAAGAACGAAAGGTGCATAGAAGGCCTGCTGGGGAGTGGCTGCTGAGTAGTTGTGTGTTCGTGTGTCTTGGAGCTGTTTCTCATTCAGCATTGAGAGTCTTAGTTCAGAGGAAGCCTCATGGTAGTGCTGTAAGATGATTTGTAATCAGAAGCCCTTGGACTTCCCAAACAGATTTACCTACGTGTAAGGCTGGTGGCATGGTGAGACTCTGAGTAAGCCATAGAAATGGTCCCTCCCACGAGACAAACTTGTAATTGCCTTAGTAATAGACCAGGCCCACTGCCTCCCTATTTAATGTCCAGAGAATGATCAGTTCCCCAGGGAAATCAGAGTTTTCTGTTCAGAAAACAACGAATGCTGATACAAAGCCATAGGGCCCTTCTGGAGAAAAGGGAAACCTTATATCTGATACAGTTCATACTGGTGTCTCTCTTTTCTGGCTCACATGAGGCAACTGCATCCCAGAAGAATGAACAGAGTCTTTATACTTGCTTCCAGCTTTGAATATAGATCCACTGCATAGAGCTCTGGTCTAGTAGGCCATGAGAGTAGCCTAAGGAACCCTCTTGGGATGGATTTGCTCATCAAGTGACACCCAAAATAACCTAGTACCTGGCAGGGTTTCCAGCGTGAGAGTCTGGAAATGTCTGCTATCCTGTTTCCTTTCTCCACTGAGCTCTCTGTTGCCTCCTTTGCCTGAAACCTGAGCTCTACATTCTGCTGCCTGTCCGTTTCATATATAACTGTGCCCTTGCTCTTTGTATAAAATGGAACTTCAGAGAAAACTGGCCAGGGTGAAATCCTCCCAGTCAAGGTGTAGTTTCTGGCTCAGGTTTGCTCCCGTCTGGCAATGTCAGGTCATCTTTCAGAAGCTAAAGTACTGAGGCTCTTGTGGCTTTGTGCCGGAGGGTTGTTCATCCAGCCACACCAGTCTTGTTTCTCCTTGACCTGTCTGACCTCCTAAGCCTTACTCTCCTTACAAATCCCCTGTCCTCAACCCAGGAAGACAGAAAAGGAGTCAGAGTCTGTACTAGGAGTATGAGATTGTCTGCAGCACAGCCCTGCCCTGGCACAGCCTGGCAGGAAGGGCAGTATGAGCATCTACCTTAGAGGGGCTCTTACTAGGTTTTCATTTTTAACTGGCATTTACATCTCTCTCGTTTTAATCTATATGTGGACCCCATCTCTCTCTCTCTCTCTCTCTCTCTCTCTCTCTCTCTCTCTCTCTCTTTTATCTTCTCCACATAGTTAATAATGAGCCACTTTTAGGGCCATGCTGTTAGCCAGGGTTTGTAATGAAAGTTGGCAAGGTAGACACAATGTCTTAAAAACTACCAGACTGAATTTTTCCCCTGAAAAGTTAAATAGAAAGGACCATTTTCTCCCATTGGTAATTTTCATTTATAGCTTGATTTATTAGGTTAGCCCAGAGTTTGAAGTAGACTATAAACCACACAGATTCTTTAGTACCCAGATTGATTCCTTATGAAGAACAAGAAAATTTGGCATCACAAAGTCAGCTAAGCTACACAAAATAAATAGTAAGTTGTCTGATTTTGAGTTATTTAAACATAGAAAAAATGTTACATGACAAAAATATTCAGAGGGAAGGGAAAGCATGGACTTTTTGTAACTTTAAGTTGTCCAAAGATAGGACAGAGTTCATGACATAAGGAGTCTTATTGAAAAGTAAACCAGCCCAATCTAAAGGCAAAAAACCAAAAAAAAAAAACCAAAAAACAAAAAACAAAAACCAACCTTTCTCCTGTCCAGCTATAAAAAGCTCTACTATGCAGCTGGTCCTCAGTATGGGTTAGGTATGTTCAAGTGTGTCTGCCAAAGAGCCATGTGCTATAATAGAAACATTGTGGTCTCCATTGTAATAGTCTACCTCTTTAAGGGGCAGGTTTAGTGGAAGGTGACCAGGTCATAGCAGCAGCACCTCTAAAGGCCATTAAGGTAGTTCTTCTGGGAATGAGTTGCACATAGTGAGACCACCTTGAGCTCTTACACCCACAGACGTTTTTAATTTTCACCTCTCCACAATACTGTGACACAGTGTGTGTGTGGGGGGGGGGCTAGAAACATTATTGTTCTATTTGGGCACTGTAGCCCCAGAATTGAGTCAACTCTTTTTTCTTCATACAACACAAAATGAACTAAGACACCCGCTTGTCTCTTAACACTTCACAAGGTCAACAAGCCAGACTGACCCACTGCAGCAAAATCACATCGAAGATATGTCCCTGTGGGTGTCATGGCTCACAGTTACCAGCATGAATCAGAGGAAACCCAAGTGGCACAGTGTGCATATTTCAGCTTTCTGGAGCCTTCCATTCCCTGTTTGGGTGGGCCCTGGGCTTTCTGTGTTGACTCTAGTACAGAGAGAAAGAAACTGCCTGTGTTGCTCAGCTGGGGCTGACATCACAGCTGTTTACTCATGGGGCTGGCTCGGCCAGGCTCCAGCCTCTGATTGCTTGTTTGCATGGGCCGGTCCAGAAGGTCCTTTTGGGCAAGAACATTACTCATGTTTTCCATCCTCTGACATAAATTCAGCCAGTGTAGTGACCGTTTTTATAAGTTGGTGCCGAACACTCCTTTACATTTTGGTCCAAATCCTTCTAGTCTCCTGTACCTTTTATTACAGAACCATTTATGCTTGTTTATTTGTTTGATTTTCAGTTATAAACCCACTTTCTTTCCTGTCTTTTATGTGTACCAAGACCATATCTGCTTTTGCAGTGAAGTTAGGAAGAAAACCAAATTTCATTTTAATAATCTATGATATATGGGAGAGAAAGGGGGAGGGGAGAGGAGGAAGAGGAGTAGGTGTATCAGCATCTTTCTCCTTAGAGGGGTTGACAAACATTAGAGATGTTCTTGGCTTGAGGACAGCAAACAAGAAATGCATTCTCTCCGTCTTCCAAGACACTGTAGCTGGATGACTTATGGTCTCTCGTCACCTCCCTCCTTCATCTGCTTTTATTCCCTTTCTTGCAATCCTGTCCATGAGATTTCATTTTTCAGTCATTGGGTATGTATAGTTAACCACAGTTTTCATCTCTTCATGAGTAAATGAAAAAAAAAAGGCATTTTGAATGCCTGAAGCCAAATAAGTTTGATTTCACAGTGAGGCATCTTGAAAACAGAAAGGAGAAATGAGATCCAGTTACTGCAGAACTGTGGAGCTCTGCTTTGCCATCCCCAAAACTGCTGAGCATGGACTCTGTGCACCCTCTCCCTGAGCCCTGGCAGGAGGCTCGGGTCAGGAGTTCAGAATGTTTTTCTAAGGAATAAATACACTCTAGACATCATCTGAGCATTCAGCTGGGCAACACAGGAAGAGCCCCAGGGAGTTCAGTCCCCTGTGGTAGACATAGTTAACTGAAGCATTGGCTTTTAGAGAATTCAATTCAAGGATAGCATATCAGCTTATTTCGTTGTTACCCAACCTTTCAAAATGAAAAGTTGATGATAGGAAGTGACCTGAGAATGTTTGTGATGAAATGTTAACATAAGAATCAGGAATGGCTAGTTTCTTCAGCACCATAACTGTAGCCAGGGAGAAGGAACAATGGATACAGGGAGAGAAATAAGAGACAAGATGGGCAGGGTTTTCTTTTCCCATCTGTCTATGCTACTTGTTATAATGTTTCCACATTATTTTTTAAGTACAGTGTAGGCTTGATGAGTTTTGCCATTAAATGGTTTGTTTGTTATAATTAATGCTACATACTTGATAAAATGGGGAGATGCCGGAGTAGCACCTGCTCCCCATTTTGCCCTGGGCTTTCACCCCAGAGCCTCCAGGGAAGATGGATAGATATGTAAGGCATCAGAGCTTGGGACATTCCAAGAATTTCCAGGATCATCTTGATGTAATGCCAGAAGTACCATACTCAAAGATCCCAGGAAAACAAACAAGACAAGCCAAAATAGTCTTTTTCCATTTCTTTCTAACACATAATGATTTTTTAAAATACAATTCATTTTTGAATAGATAGGCAATGATTTACTGAAAGGTTTAAAAGATGATATAATTTTTGAATACCTGTATTCAGCATTCCCTTTAGTATTAATGTAATTTATATTTGTTTAAATGTTATCAATTATTATTGGCAAAAGTATATATCTCTTTTTTCTTTTCTTTACATCAGTGGCCCCTCTCTACTTGAGAGCTGCATCTGTGTAGATATCACATGCTTATTTAGTTTTTGTCTCAGGCTGCTCATGACTGGGATGGTTCCTTAAACAACTCTTATTTTATAGCCTCAACTGACTTAAGGAAATTTGTTAGACAGTTTTGCTTCTTGGACAGTATGCCCAAACATTTTTTTTCTGCTTAGGCTGCGAGTGAAGGGGGCCCGGGTCTTTGAAGGAAGACCACAAAGGTCAAGGGTTGTTCTCATTCCTTTCTTCACAGATGCACACAATAATCATGAATGAATATCAGATGGTGAGTGTTGACCTTGACCTTCTGGGGGGAGGCACTAGGATATCTCTTTAAGGTGGTTCACCACTTGAGTATCTGCCAAAGGAAAGAGTTTTAATTTTTAAATGTGGCAAAAATCTATAAGCAATAAGTTCTTACTCTGTGACTAGCAGAATTCATTGTTTCTTCTTCTTCACATATACTCATCTGCCCCAGCTCTCCATTCTACTATGCTTTTATTTATATTTCCATGAAATGATACTTATGCGTGATTATAAATTTATATCATCTCAAAGATAAAAGTGCCGTAACCCTTCAGAACTACTCAGACATGTTGCCAAAATGTGTGTGGTGAAGAAGATAAGCCTGGGTCTTTGTAAAGGCAACTGTGCATAAAAAGCATCTTTTCATCCTACTGACAAGATAGATAAGTCTCACAGAGGTGATAAATCAAAACCGAGCTGAAGTGATGAGGACAGGTAGGACATGGGAACCATAGGGCAAGGTCGCGCTGGGAATCCAGTATTTCTTATCAGCCCCATTAGTACTCCAGTTGTTCTTTCTCTCCTAGATCAGACCCATTCAGACCATTGAATGCAAACTTGTTGAATGAATAATTAAAAATTTAATAAGGACCTGAGATCATATCAAAAGTGATTTCCAGATTAAAACTTTGCCTCATAGCTATGCATAATTGTAATTCATATGCCAAAAATGAATGTATAAATATGTACAGTCAACCTGACTGCCAGTCTTTCTTGAGAATATGGCCCATCCGTAATCTTTTTTTTCCCCCATAAGTCTTGAACTTCATTTCTGTGGCAGAAATTGGACAAGCCTGACCTCAGGACCATCTCACAGCCTTGCCCTTCCCTACCCTTGGCCTGAAATATGGAAAAGAGTTGAACAAACTATAGCTTTCCTCTGGAAAGTTGGATTAAAAAATGAGGAGTAAATTACCAAGCAGTTTTACTGGAATTGTCAAATTGCCACAGGTACAAGTAAGCCAGAGCCATGTGCAAAAGCTTATGAGCTGTTACAGAGAAGAGAGGCCAGATTCGTCAGGAATAAGGTCATTGAGGGAGACTGCCTTAGAGGCCACACAAGACACAAAAAGGAGACCAAAAAAAGAGAGAGAGAGAGAGAGAGACCATTTGGGTTTTTGTGATGAGTTTCAGATAATACTTGCCTCAGTTCCCAAAAGTAGAGTTGGTCTCTATTCCTTAGAGCACACATAATCTGAAATAGCTTCCACAAGTCTTTATCTACTCAGCCTCCTAAGCTTTTCAATTTCAGTGTCCTTTGCAAAAGAAATATTTATCTTGCTGCTTCCTGCAAGGCCTGTTTAGATGCAGCTTAGGGAAGGTGGACCAGCTGGATGCCAGCATGGACAGGCATCTGTCCCAGCTTCACCATGCTCCTGAGGCATCAGTGATAACTACAGCCTTCTGAAGAAATAAGAACATCACATTCATTTTATAACTATGCAGAAACATTATCTGAGAATGTAAAAAACATAGTGCTAGATGGTGCTGTGTTATCACCTGGGAGAGAACAGCTACCAAGATATTATCCAATTTTGAACTCCGTGAGCTATAATAATGACCAGCCTGCCAAGACACGTTTCTTGGTGCAATAGTAAAGTGAATGCTATGGAGGAACCAGCCACTTTCTGATTAGATTTGAGGCCAACCGCAGAGGACAGAACTCATGCCTGACACTGTAAACCTGGCCAAGAACATGTGGCTGAGGTCAGATGGGAGAACCTACTTTTACTTTACTAAACAGGCATTGCCTCCTAAATCTGTACATCATAGATTAGGGCAGCTCTCAACCCTCATTAGAAAAGCTCCCTTTTTTGTTGCAGTGGCTGGCACTTGATAATCAAGAGGCAGGTTAATTCAGCTAGTCAGAGTGCTGAGAATGAGTGACTGGAAAGATCAGCCCCAAATGGCACATGTGTGATATTACACGCACACACGCACTCACGAATGTATGTACTCACTTCCCAGAGCTCAGGGACCATTGTGAGGAGGGAGCGGTGAGACTGTTAGAGCCAGAGGTTGGGAGGACCACTTGAAACAGTGTCATCTGGTAATGAGAGAGCTTTTGAACTCCTGAAGTCACAGCAACTGCCACTCTTGTCACACTTGTGTGACTACACAAGACCTACACATGTTTAAGCTGGTTAAAATTCCACCACAGACATTTTGGGGAGCAGCTCATGAAGCCCATTCCTCCTTGGGGAATCACCAATAGTTGAAAGCAGTAGAATAGGGAGAGAGTCAGTTTTCTTCACCAGTGTGGTCTCTGGTAGGTTGCCCATGCTCCAGGGGCTGGCCCTGGAAGGAAGCACTGGGTGGATTCACTAGGATATAAATAGAAAACCTGGGGTTGAGAGAAGAACAAGACAGGGGCTGTAGGAGGAGCTAGAGCAGGAGGGGTCATCAGAGGAAAAAGCCAAACCATGTCCTAGGTAGAATGTTCTACATAGCAACCAAGTAATAAAACATTAATTAAAGTTGTTAGCTATTCAGACCATCAACCAAAACCATCAATATTTCAGTAATTATGCATCCCTTGAACACAGCCTCTTACTTCTCCTGCATGGTCATTTGTCCCTTCCCAAGTACGTTTATTAAGGCTTTCTTGAATTTAACTTTCTAATTTGAGAATTTTTTTTAAATAAACTCATGTTTTAAAAAAAACATTAATTAAGTAAACTCTTCAATGAATTCTCTAAATAACCATTCTTTTATTTTATAGCATCGTTTTATCTTATGATTAGAAATCATACAGTTCTACACAGTAAATTAACAATGAGCAAGTAGTCATGACAATGTAGCAATCTTGACTTGTTGACACCTGGCAGGATTCTATTTCTTGTCAGCATAATGATATGTAGATAGATAGAGTTAGTTGGTCTCAGTGATCACTCACCACCATAATATATTACAGGATATACTTTATTTTAAAATTGAAAATTTCCAGTTTACCCAAAAACTCTGCTTCAGTCAGAGAAGTCAGTAGCCAACCTCCCCAGGGCGCTTTCCCAGATATGCCCTGCTATTTGCCTTTATAATAAATGTTGATTAAGTTTCTGAGTTTTCTGATGTTTATTCTGTTATAAATAAAGTTTGCAGTTTATTCTGGGTAAAGGAAAACCTCAACTGTACCAGGAATGAAGTGCTAACTGATTAAAAGGTATTCTGATATTATTAACTAACTTAGTAAAATATAAGAAACTTAAGAGTCTTAAAGTAAAAACAAGATGTTTAAAAAGATTTCTATTTTTGTTTGATAATTTTTAAATCATTTATATTAATTACTATTAGTCTCTCTCTGTCTCTCTGTCTCTGTCTCTGTCTCTATCTCCCTCCCTCCCTCCCTCCCTCCCTCCCTCCCTCCCTCC
>NW_021604721.1:1122649-1150884 GCF_004785775.1 Grammomys surdaster
TCTCTCTCTCTCTCTCTCTCTCTCTCTCTCTCTCTCTGTCTGTGTAAGAGCTTACATGCTATGGCACACACACGGAGGTCAGACTAACTTTTAGGAGTGGTTTTCTCCTTCTACTGTGGATACTGTGGATTTCTGGGTTCCAACTCTGCTCAGCAGTCCTCCATGGCAAGCTGTTTTACTGATGAGCCATCTCCTCTACCATGGTATTTTAATTTGTATTTTTAAAAGACAAGCTTCCTATATGGCCCAGGTTGGCTTCATGAGCCTTCCATCTGAACCTTCTAAATGTTAGAATAGACATGAATTATCCCATCCAGAAAAGAGATGTTTGTTTGTTTTAGTAATTGAAAAATTTTGACTTTGTTTGTTTTATTGATTTGTCTGACTCTGAGAAGATTTTATTAGGTCATATTTTGCTTTTAAAAGGATAATATTTAATTGGAATTTAATTTATATCGGAATTTTGATATGATCAAACAGACTTAGAGTTGTTCTTGAGATCAATGACATGCCATCAAACATTGGCTGAATTTAGTCAACATGGAAATGCATTTTCAGGCCTAGCATGGTGGTGCATGTGTATAATCTTAGAATTTGAAAGGTGAAGACAGGAAGTTTGAAACCATTCTGGACCTCGGGGTGATACTTTGTCTCATAAATACACACTCACACATCCCCTACACATACCCACATACAGGAAAAGTAGAAGGATTTGTATTGCATTTTGCTTTCTGAATAAAACCTGATCAAACACAGTTCTACGTTATAAAATGGAATGAGAAAAGAGAGGCAGTGGATTAGATTCAATGTTGTTTCACGTTGGGAAGTGAGATTTCACTAACATTTGGGACCAATTTAACATTTTAACTGTGGAAATCTCAGCTTACTGCTCTCCCTAGGACAACAGAGTTATTGCATGTTTTCCCAGGATGACCTGGGTGGCCCTCACTGCTGAGTGAAACTCTCCCTGGACACTGAACACAAGAGCACAGGATCAGAAAGGGGGACAGAGCTGGGTGTGAGCATTCATCCATCATCAGAGCTGACAGCCATGATGTATTTAATGCTTTCCCTATGTATTTAATGGTTCCTGGTTGAGTGACCATAAAAACAAGCTGAGTTCTATTCCTATGCTCCGGGAACAGGAGCCATTAACAACCTTAATGACGCTGATCCTGAGAATGACTCTGTCTGTTCTTGCATTCAAACATAAAATTGATAGATACTGCATTCACAGGGTGAGCTAAGAATTGATTAGGGCAGCCCCAGGTGTTGGGCACTGAAGCCCAAAGTGGATAGACTCAAACCCTGGAGTTCCTCTCTTACAATATGTAATCATAGTACAAAATTAGACCTGCCCTCAGCTGCTATATACACTTAACCTCTTTGTATTTCTAAGCATTATAATTTCTGAAATTATGTTCATTTCACCTGTGCTATCTCCCTGGAAGCTGCTAGTGGCTTGTTCGGAGCAAGTGTTCTTTCTCTCTTTCTTGGAAGCTGCTTCAAAGAGTGCTGTGAGATGTTAGGCCACAGAGATGACTCAGTGAACACTGGCCCTCTGGAGAAATAGTTGACAGAATCTGAGAATAACTACTTTCTTCCTTCCTTCCTTTCTCCTTTTCCTGTGCCTTTCTTTTCTTCCTAAAATCAAGATGATTTCTTTTTCTTCCTTCTGCTTTTTGTAAAAAGCATTATTAATGGGTCTTGAACTAAGAATTGCTTTTCTATTTTCAAGGCTTCCTTTTGATCACAGTGACTCTTGGGAAACTTTATTTTTCACACAGACATTGTACAGTCCCTTCTTCTAGTATGTCTTAGACTATCTGTCAGAGCATATCCAAGCTACAGAAGAGAATCAGGAACACAAACCCAGAACTCCAGACTCAGCCTACAGTGTAAAGCTATTTGTTTGTGACCTGGTTCTTGTGCCTCTCCTGACTCAGCTTTGCTACCTCTCTTCCTGCCGTGTAACAAGTGATGCTCACAGCTGCTGTAGCTTTTTGCATCCCACCATAGAAGTACATATGCTCCCCAGAGTCAAGCTTTGTACCTCCAGGAAGCCACAGGCTTCCCTTAAGGAACACACTTCGGTTTGAGGAGTAGGAGCCAGAAATATCCAAAGATACTGGATATTTTAGAGAATAAGCTACCCCGCTATGACCAAAAACATTAATTGTATGTGATTTAATTATAAAAACAGAATTATCAAGTTCATGACTTCCCGTAATCAAAGTCTGTGACTGAGACAAGCATGACTTATTTTCATATGCTTCACTTAAAAAGGTTTTTTTAGAATAAGAATGAATTGAAAATACCATTGAAAAGGACAGCCTGACCAAGGGTAGTCTCTGAGGCCAGGCTTTAAGTTTCCATTACCACTTATCAGCCATGTGACCTGCACAAGGCTCCAGCCCATAATACTATATACTTCATAGCAGTATCTACTAGTAAACATAGTACCTAACACATACTATAAAATCAATGGTCTTGCTATTTACGTATGTAAATGAACTTGAGATTGACTTATTAAGGGGTAGCATCCAGGCAGGGCCAGCTTCTGAAGGTAGAATGCAGGTCCTGCCCATTAGAGAGAAGTACGGAACTGGCCTGTTACTTTGTTTCTGTCCCTCCATCAGACTGTGACAACAGTTCACAGCTTGTTACTGCTCCTAGCTTTCTGTCCCCAAAGATAAGCCATGAGGCCCTTGGAAAGAGTCCATACATCATGACGTCACTTGATATAATTACTCTTTAGACACTCACCGTGCGGCGGAAGTGTGCAGGGCCAGACCGTCAGGAAACAGCTGAGCAGGATCTGTCTTTCTGGCGCTGTCCTGTCTCCGCATCTTATTGTTTCAGGGTATGTATGGATTTTTGGCTGCTGTCTGTTCCTGCATACAGACTGGGAAACTTTAATCTTTCAAAAAGGTGATGATGAAGATGGTTGTTGACGATGACCTCAGAGACCACCTCTTAATGGAACCACCACCACCCCCATTCCCTCGGTCTTATGATTTCCTAGTGATAAACTCTATGTGGATATTTTCTATTGTGTTACTAACCTGGTAACCAGGCATTGGGAGTTCATGTTTATCCTGTTTACAACAAGTCTAGTTTTCAGCTGAGCCTGTTCCCGCTGGAGCCTGTGATACTAATTCAGAATGTAAAAGGCCGCCTTGGTTGCAGGAACATGTAACAGACACAAGTTTCATAAACAAAAGCAGCTGTGGGTATCATACATGGGAGAGGACAATAAGAACAAAGCTCTCAGGGATGTTTACACCAGTGAGCTCTGAAGAGAAAGAGGAACTGTGGACATTTGGAGTCCAAAGAGTCTGTTGTGCACAAGAGTGGGATTCCTGTCAGGATGCTGGCTTGTTACCTACCTGAGGCCTGGGCACTGTTAAGCCACAGAGCCTTCTCTGGAAGCCCCTGGAACTCTTGCTCCTTTTCCAGTGGGCCCATGTGGTAGAGGCATGATTTACACAGAGAATGCATTACCACGCAACCCATCCATTAAAAGTGTTCAGTCTCTCTGCAAATGATCTACATCTACTGACATTATCAACCATATGAATTAATTCAGAACTTCAGCTACTAGGCTTCTATTGTCCAAAGGTATATTGTTAAGGTATACTGGGGACAGTGAGAGAGAAGGAGCTGTTGAAAATAGTGTTTCCTACTAGGACTTACAGAATGAAGAGAGGCTATTTCAATCGAGAGTTGGGGAGCCAATAGGTAGCACTGAGGGACTGTGGCAGGCCTCTATTTAAATCCTAGCTCATTATTTAGTGTGTGAAATTATTTTATCTGCTTCCACTCTTAGATTTATTCTGAGAAAATGAGGAGGTTCATGTGGCTGTTGTTGGTTGCTTGTAAAGAACCCACAGTTCACTTTGGTTGACAAGGCTAGTTTTTAAGTCATTGGATTAGATGAGACCAGAAGCTTTACTAGATTGAGGCTTTCCCTTATATTTCAATCAATATTAACAATATCACTTTACACATCGAAACATACTTAATGAGTATAGCCAATAAATATTAATTTCAATAGTATATATTACACAGAGTATGATTTGTAAGTACACATAGAGTGCTGGGATTAATGACATCAAATTATATATTTCCACACTTGAAATCATTGCAAGGCTATTCATGGTTGGTTAAAAAGAGAAACATTTTAATTTATGTTCCCCAGGAATTATTTTTAAATTTTCTAATTTTAAAATTTATATTCTTTCTAAAATTTTTCTCTCATATTTTACATTCTGACCATAGTCTTCCCCTTCCCCTCCTTTCTCCTATCTCTCCCCTGCCCCAGATCCATTCCTCCTCTACTTCCCTTCAGAAAAGGGCAGGCCTCTCAAAGATATCAACTAAACATGGCATATCAAGTTGCAGTAAGTCTAAGTGCATCCCTAAGGAAATAGAACCAGTCATTAAAAGTCTCCCAACCAAAATAAGCCCAGGGCCAGATGGTTTTAGTGTAGAATTCTACAAGATTCTCAAAGAATACCTAATAACAATATTCCTCAAATTATTCCATCAAATAGAAACAAGGATCATTGGCAAATTCATTTTATGAGGCCACTATACTCATCCTTATACCCAAACCACACAAACATTTAACAAACCATTTAAATTACAAACCATTTCCAATGCAAGCCAATAGCCAACATCAAGGAATGGAGAGAAACTCAAAGCAATTCCACTAAAATCAGGACAGGTCTCTGTGTCAACTATCAATTATTGCAAACAGAAGCCTCTCAGATGAGGGTTGAAAGTGTGTTGATGTGGAACAGGGGTTACTGAGTAGGATAAGAAGTGCAAGTGTGGGGCATATGTTCCTCAGGCAGGGAGTGGAGACAATTTTTTTTTAATTAGCTTTAGCAATCAAACCAATTGCCAAGGAAAATGTCATCATTCCTAAAAGTTTAAGGCTGTACTTAAAACCAAACAAACAAAAAGTTTTCTCTCCTTGGTAAATCTAGCTAATTCCTTTGCGTCTATCACAGTCAGAATGCAGGTCACTCAAAATACTCCGAACCTCCCACCTTCTATATCACAAGGGCCTCTGAAATTGCTTTGAGATGTCTCAGCTGGACCAGAGTCCAGCTCAGCAGTCTTTTTTCTACTCCTCTCTCAGTCCCACCCCACCCAGTGTTCTCACCTCAGGAAATACCCCAGCTGTCAAACACACACACACACATACACATACACACACACACACACCCTTTATCATGTACAAGCCCCCTTATATCAAAGACCAATAAGCAGACTAGAATTTATTATTTTATTCATTTTTTTATTTTATTATAATAAAATTAATTTTGTTTCCATTGCTATTTAGTGACCTCACAGGAATGAGGTCATTTTTCTTCATATTGGCAGCCATTGCTTAACATTCACAAGTAAAATACATTCCACAAAAAAATTTACATATCTTCTGTTGCTTGTAGTTTTTTCTTCCATTTTTAGCAATTTTTTTTATTGGATGTTTTATTTACATTTCCTATGTTGTCCCCTTACCCCATCCCCCACCCACCCAGGAACCCCCAATCCCCTCACCCCTCCTCCTTCTTCTCTGTGGATGTAACCTCTATCTACCCCCCCCACTCCCACCTCCCCACCCTCAAAATTCCCACCCCCTGGGGCGTCCAGCCTTCATGAGGTCAAGGTTCTCTTCTTCCACCTATGGCCAGCAGGGCCCTCCACTCTTACATATTCAACTGAAGCCCTGGATCCCTCCCTAAGTGCTCCCAGGCTGGTGGTTTAGACCCTGGGAGCTGTGGTTGGTTGGTATTGTTGCTCTCCTCATGGTGCTGCAAATCCTTTCAGCTCTCCTTCAGTCTTCACTCTAACTCCTCTATTGAGAACCCCATGATCAGTTCAATGGCTAGTTGTGAGCATCTGCCTCTGAATATGTCTGACTCTTGAAGGCCTCTGAGGAGATATCCATATCAGGCTCTTATCAGCATGCACTTCCTGACTTCCACAAGTCATTCCACAAAAAAATTTACATATCTTCTGTCACTTGTAGTTTTTTCTTCCATTTTTAGCAATTTTTAAAAGACCAGTACACTTGAAAATACTAGGAACACACTCACAGTATGCTATTAAGTGACAATTTTGGAAAGTTATTCCATCAGAACACACAAAAAGAGTTATATTTTCATCAATAATATTATGGTGATGTTCACTTAAGAGCACTGCATTCTCTGCATCCTTTTATACTAAGAAATGTGGGGCTGGGCAGTGGTGGCATACACCTGTGATCCCAGCACTCAGGAGGCAGAGGCAGGACAATGTCTGGGGGTTTTTGAGACCAGCCTGCTCTATTGATTGAGTTCCAGGATGGCCAATGCTGCACAGAGAAACCCCGCCTTGAAAAACAAAAACAAAACCAGAAGAAATGTGGTATACTTGCTAAAAAACAAACAAATAAGCATGAAGGGCTGAGTCCCACCCCAGAACTCCTATTAAAAATTACAGCCGGAAGAGATGGCTCAGAGGTTAAGAACACTGACTGTTCTTCCAGAGGTCCTGAGTTTAATTCCCAGCAACCACATGGTGGTTCACAACCATCTGTAATGGGATCCAATGCCCTCTTCTGGTGTGTCTAAAGACAGCTACAGTGTATTCATATACATAAAATAAAATAACCAAATCTTAAAAAACAAACAAACACAGAGTGGTGCCTGCTTAAATATGCTTATAATCCCAGTGCTGGCAAGATGGAATTTTGCAGATCTCGGAGGCCCCATGACCCCCATGAACCTGCTTGGTAAACTGCAGTCTAGTGAGTCCCCTGTCTTAATAAGCAATGCAGATGGCTTCTGGGAAATGAACACACACACACACACACACAAACACATACTCATCAAACATTGTTTTAAAATCCAGTATGTATATAGAGTCTCAAAAAAAAAAAAAAAAAATCTAAAGAGAAATGAGGTATGGCCCTTAAGGTTTGAAATAATATTTTAAATTTAGTTTCAGCTCTATCAGGTGAGGGCTTCTTTGAAAAAGACTGTCTTTCCATTGAAAAATGAAAAGTATAAACTAATGGTAACTACCTCACATATTACTGGCAAAGTGTAAACAAGCCAGCAAATGCAGGCGGTAGCTGATGGACCTTGGTTTCTTTATGAGGGCTGATGTGAGAGTCGCCTTTCATTAGCCTCATTAGCCGTTGGTATTTTTGTAATAGGACAGGGTAAGAAGAACAAAGGGGACCACAAACTGATGACCTGCATGCAATATAACCAACATGGGGTTGGCAGACAGTGTTTTAACCATTCTTAACATAATAGATAGATAGATAGATAGATAGATAGATAGATAGATAGAGATAGATAGATAGATAGATAGATAGATAGATAGATAGATAGATGTGTGTATCTGTGTGTGTGCATGTACCGGAAAGGGGTTGGGGCACACATTCCCACGTGGTAGCCCAGAGGCTAGTTGAAAATACCAGTTCATCTGCTATGCCACTCCCTGCCTTGCTCCCTTTCTACAAGCCCCTCCGGATGCTGGAGCCAGGCTGGCATCCTGACTTGGCACACCCGGCACTCAGGTTACAGACCTATGGAGGGCCATGCCTGGACATTCCTAGCTAGATACTGGGAATTTCAACATGGGTTTTTAGGCTTGCACAACCAGTGTTTTCATCTACGGAGTAACCTCTTAGGCCCCTTGACCATTCTTGACCAGCACTAAACAAGACACAGGACTGTCAACAATGACAATCCTCCCCTACCTGCCTTTTTCAGAATTCTTTACTTGTAAGGACAGGCAGGGGGTAACTGTCAAGCAAAGGAGCTTTCTCAGTGAGACTGGTAACTAAGTTCTGCAGGCCAAAGCAGCCCCTAAAATGTTAATACTATTTTAAACTGTAGGAAAAATACCCTTCTCAATTTGTATAGCAAAACCTAGGTTTTGGTCTATAAGACAAAAGGTTAGTGTTCCAGTCTGCCTTGTGTGGTAAGGAGTATCCTAAAACCAGGATGTGCTGACAGAATCAAAACTTGACACTTAAAATAGAAAGTAGTAGACAGATTGAAAAAAAAATGGCTCATAAGAAAGCTGACTTTCATTTCTATGGTGTGGTAGGTGCTACACCTAGGAAAGCCCAGAAATAAAATTGTCTGGTACAGAGGAATTTGGATTCTGATAGGAGGGGTAGCCAAGGCTGGGTGTGGGGGTAGGACACTTGGATATTTGACCTTGTCACTTTAAAATGCCTGTGGCTTGAGCCTCACCAACTATGTCCCTGTAGTGTTCTTTCTGTGAAGGAAAATATAACTGCCAGCGTATTCACATCCTGAGCAGGAAGGGAACGAACATGTTATTCAGTAACTATTTTGCGAGTCTTTTGGGTTTTGCCCAATTGAATCAAGTACTAGATCTCAACAGAAAATACATTTTCTCTCCTGAATTGTAGTCAAAAGAGGCGAAAACCGCCATTTACTAGGAGAGAAGTGGGATCCAGACACACCTGTGGTGTATGTCACTCACAAAGCCTCCTGTGGTTAAGCCTCCATGTGGATTAGAGTTTTAAAGCTATGCACGACCCTTCTCACGTTATAAACATTATAAATACGTATGCTTTTTAATGTTTCCAAATTACTTAGCATTTTCTGGTTTTGTTTGTGATCTTTCTTTTGGGGTGTGTGTGTGTGTGTGTGCGTATGTGTGTATTTATTCACACTTCAAAACTGACATGTATAGCTACAAGCAGTCCTGATAAAATAAATCAATAAGACAGCATCTTTGAGAACAGCTTGTAGAAGCAAGAAGGATAAGAGAGCCTGTGTGCTCAGCTCCTAGCACAATAGCATGATTCATCCTCGCATCCAGATGGAGCTCCACTGCATTCAGCTGTGGCTTTGGAGGGTAGGAAGCCTCTCCCTGTCCCTTCAATGGCTTTTTTTTTTTTTTTTTTTTTTATTGATTTTTTTTTGGGTGTTGGTGTCTCCCCAGCTGGGACTGGACATTCATGTTAGCAGAGAACTGAACGTCTCAGCCCTGCTGCATGAGCCTCATTGTGAGATGTGAGTTGCTGTTTAGGGTGCTGTTCCATTGGTGTTTATTGCTGTTTGGGTAACAGGAAGAAACCTGGTACTTTTGTTCTGTTCAAACACTCATCCTATTCATGGGCACTGTTTATATCAGAGGAAAATGTTCTTGCAGAGAGACCAATAATTTAGAAAATACTTGAACAGAAGTTTGAATGGCTTCTGTTAGTGTCTTTATTTGTACTCTCTACTGCCGAGTACAATGCAAGTCTGTCTTAAAGTGTTCTCTCTTGCAGGCTTGCTTTACTGTGAGCCAAATCTTGTTCCCTATGCACAGAATAAAACCACTATCACGAACAAAAAGGCTGAAGCATATAATTCTCATTCTCGACTTCTCAGATAATAGGAAGACCTACAGTGACAAAAAGCACATGCGTGCCCGTCTTCAGCTTTCATTTTCAAAACAAGTTAAATAAAATCAAGGAAACCATGAGATGTCATTACAGACGTATTAGGAAGCACTGGAGCTCATTTTCTCCAAACACATGGAAGTTTTCCAAGTGAGAAAACAGAGTTGAGACTTGGAATGCAAGAAGCCTCCACATGGCTGAAGGTCTGTGGGGTTCCCAGGTCCTCTCTCTACTCCCCGTTATGATTAAACCACTACTACTAAAAAGAGGAGGCAACTCTTTGAGATGTTACTTCCGGCAGACAGTGGCCTAAGAGCCGTAGCATTCTTTGTGGAGAACCCACAGCTTTAATTATCTAGCAATTGATTTTTATGTCCTTTCCCAGCCTCATTGTCCTGAGTTATGTGTCGAATTTCCCCAGCCAGGACTTTGAGAGCAACACTGGCATCTCGGTACGTAAGTCATCTTCAGACATCTACATCCCCTGAATCCTACTGGCTTTTCAGAGTCAGCACTAAAGACGATGATGAAGTCTGCCGGACTTTCATCATAGTCCCTAGCGCTGATGCTGATCTATCCACATTCTCAACACAATGCGTTCAGCAATCAGAAAGTCAAGGCCCTCTAGGGGGCACAGCGGTCATGCAACTACTTCTGGTTGGTCGGTACCAACCACGTAATGCCACCCAAGGCAGCTCCCTTTAAGATCGCGCTCCAGTACAAGGGAGAGCCTTGCAGAGATGTATCACTTTCTGGTAAGGGGAAGTGGATGCTGCAGATCTCTAGGCTAGCAACACTATGTCCTTTCCAGACTCAGTTGTTTCATCCAAACCCGAGCTAAGAAGTCTTAGGCCTTCTCTTCTGCACAGGGTAGGTATCTATTCACCATACCCGGATGGAAACTAAGGAAGGCCAGGCCCCTCTGTTCTCAGGTACACAGACTTAAAGAGTTCTGGCTCTCACCCTTCCCTGGGGTTTTGCCTTTATTGTGAGATACGGTTTGGTTTGGTTTTTTGGTTCTGGTTTTTCTACACTGAGTTTCTCTACCCGGGGTTTCTCTGTGTAGCTCTGGATTTCCTGGAACTTGCTCTGAAGACCAGGCTGGCTTCTGCCTCTGGAATACTGAGATTAAAGGCGTGTATCACCAGCAGCCAGCCAATACTGGTATTGTTAACACAACATGCCCCACCACATGTATATAGTCTGGCTGTTATTTTTTCTCCAGTACTGGGGTTAAGCCTAGAGCCTTACAAAAACTAGACAAGTGACCTGCTGTAGCTGGGATTTGCTTCATTGTGGGTTCTTCTTTTTCCCATTCTTTGTCCTGTACCCCTATACACATTTCAATCCCTATAGAGAGAAAGGATAGGAGGGAGAGATCCCAGAATGTAATTTCTTTCCTTTTGTTTCTTCTTTGACCATAGCTACTAACAAACCACAACCAGTTTCCCTAAAAGACAACCAACCACCAACCAACCCCACGGGGGGTGGGGGGGGTAGTGGTGGAGAAGGCAGGGCTAGCAACTATATACCCTCTGACAAGTTCCCAGAATTCCAAAGTCACACAATCGCAAAACTGTCTGCAGCTGGCAAAATCACGCATCTGCCAAAGTGCCGGGCAAATCACAGTCAGCTGCTGCAGACAATTAGAAGCAGCCCCACATCCCCACACCTGGGGTTAAACCAAAGCACATTCTTAGAATATTTCTGTGTTTTCTTAAGAAACCAAAATTCCAGAATTATCACTTCAACCTGCCAATAAACTACATCCACAGTCCATATGAAAGTACCTTAAAACATCTCTAGTGGGTAATCCTTATAACTTTCTATAGATTCACTTCTAACAGGAGTACCGAGGCTCATAATCCTAAACGTAATTGTAATTGAGTGGAAATTATAATTCTTTTCTATGACCTCAAAAAGCAAAGATGCCACCCCTAACATCTTAATTTATCACTAACTTGTACGTGAATGTGTTATTTTCTTTTAAAATCTGTTTATATATCTCGTTGATCTATTTTCAAGGTTAATGCATTCTAGATTTTTACTACATAAAGTATAAATTTCTCTCAACTTGACTAAAAACCTGAATTTGAAACTTCCTTAGGAATTTAGGAAACTAGCCCATGTTTATGATATCTATAGAAAGCACTCATCCTCTGGGCCACATTGTGATGTGTACATACATGACATACACACACATGTCTAGGCAGGGTCTTGTATATGATGTGTATGCATGTATATGGAGGTCAGAGAATGACCTTGGTTGCTTGTCCTTGTCCTTGCCTTCCAACTGTCTGGGACAAGGTCTCTCTTTGCTGTTCACTGCTGTGTGACACTGCAATGACCCATGGGCTTCTGGGAATGCTCATGTCCAACTTCCCATCATGCCCTAAGAACAATGGGATAACTATTGCATGCTTCTGTACCTGGCTTCTCTGTGGGTTGGGGATTCCATCTCCCATCCTCACATTTTCATGACAAGTGCTTTACCAGACTAAGCCTATCTTCCTACCTGTAATTGTATCTCTTATAGCTGTTCTGTCTTCTTAAAGTACAGGGATGGTTGAGAATTAACTCCACACTCAGTGGGGATTCACTAAGATGTTTTCTATATTTTTTTTCTTGTTATTTTTTTGATAGTTTCATACATATATTCAATGTATTGTGATTTTTCTCAGGTTAAAAAAATAAACAAAATAAAATAAAATAAAACAATGACTGATTGTTGGCTCTTGGGTTTGGAGGAAAAAATTACCCTGTGTTACATAAAGTGTAAAGATTGCTACCTATATGATGTTGAAGCCACTGACTTTCTTTACATTTGTTAGCAAGAAAACAAAAAGCAACCCACTCATCCCTACTTTAAGTGAGATTCTCTTAATGCCAATGAATCAAGTGGAAAGTAAGATTGTCCAGAGGTATGAGGCAGTGGACCCATTGCAGGCAAAGCTGTGCCTTGGGTACTTTGGAAGAGTTCAGATTTTCAATGTAGCTACATATATTAGAGTATAAAGGCTGTGCTAAATGCTTGTCACATTATAAACCTTAGACAAATCACTTCTGCTTTTTAGATTTTCAAAATTACTCTTTCTCTATGCTTTCATTAACTCGGTTGTTCACATTACTTGCACAGTTATCAAGCAATTAGTGAGCATTTTCTACATACTGAACACTGAGGCAAAAAGTCTATGAAATGATTCTTGTCTTCATAGTCTAGTGGTAGATAAGGAGAAATATAAAACTAAAGAGATAATTCTGAAAACTACTGTCTTAGTTACAGTTTTACTGCTGTGAGCAGACACCATGACCAAAGCTACTCTTATTTAATTGGGGATGGCCTACAGGTTCAGAGGTTCAGTCCATTATCAGAGCATGGCAGCACCAGGCAGGCATGTTGCAGGAGGAGCTGAGAGTTCTACATCTTCATCTGAAGGCCACTAGGAGAAGACTGGCTTCCAGGCAGCTAGGAGGAGGGTCTTAAAACCCATGCCTACAGTGACACACCTACTCCAACAAGACCACACCTACTCCAAAAAGGCCACACCTCCTAATAGTGCCACTCCCCAGGCCAAGCATATACAAACCACCACAACAACTAAGTTCCTCCATAGTGGTGTGTCCCAGGAACCAAGAAAACAGGTACAAAGGCAGAATTCTGCCTGGAGCAGTAAGAGAAGTTTTCAGGAACAAATAAAAAGTGGTCTGTGTGGAACAGCAGGGAGGGGGAGTGGTGAGAACTGAGGACATTGTGAGGACATTTGGTGAAATATAATAGTCATCTGTCTATATCAGCGCCGTCTGTAAATGATGAAGCTGTTCTGCATCCCAGACCCCTCTGGTTCCCCTTCTCTATTTTTCCGTCTAATCTGCTCTCAGAGAGCTTCACTCAGGTGTTGATTAGCAGGCTGTCTAGTATATTTAAAGAAAGAGTACATCGATAACTACAGTTCAGTTTTGAGTGAATTAATTGGTTTTTGCTGAGGTCCCTCTCTGTTCCTTCTGGTGAGGGTTTTTATACAGTGATTACCTAAGACTACATAAGTATGCTCTGAAGTAGTTTACCTCTCTAATGTCAATAGAGAACTGAACTAATTTAAAAAGCAGTGTTTTCATCTAGAGAGAGAGAAAGAGAGAGAGAGGGAGAGAGAGAGAGAGAGAGAGAGAGAGAGAGAGAGAGAGAGAGAGAGAGAACTGAAGACCTAGATTTCACCTCACACCACTGAACAGTTAATGGCTACTTCAAGATTAAAGGAACTTCAAGATTAAAGGACTTTGGGCTGATATTTAAAGTTTCCTGCCTTCCTTTCCTAATATTCTCTGAAATACAATCTACACAAGCAAGTCTCATAACTGTTGACATTTCTCAGATTCTATGTAAAGAACAGGCTAAAAAAGGCATATAAAAAAGGAATCAAATAAAAACTGGAATTCATGAGTGTATCTTAATGAGTATTTCCATTCAGTTCTCATACCTTTGTATATTCTGAGCTGTAGTAAGCAGAGATTTATCTCCCAAATGCCACAAAACATCTATTTCTTAAGATTAAAAAGGAAGAAGAAAACAAAGCAGACATATTCAGAAGCAGATGAGCCACACAGGAAGCTAATGACTCAACACTTTCAACACTTGCAGTGGGTTGACGTGCTCTTAGTTGCTGGCATGGGCAAAGGTTTAGTTGGATCTCAGTCTCTCCAAAATGATCCCCACTGTCTTTGGTTACATCGTGACGGCACTCCCACTACTGTGCCCCAAATACCCAACCCTCTGTCAAAGTTCTATTAAAGAACATAGATTACAAGCAAACATGTTTAATACCCCCCAAACATCATGTGCATATTTCTTCACTGGTATTGCTTACTTTATTTCTTGACATAGTCTCTTCCTCAAAGGTTCTTTGGCTCATTCGGGGCAAACTTGAACAAAACCACACCTCTGTTGCCAGGTCTGCTGTCTGTCTGACTCACAGTAGATCTAACAACTGCAGAGGCCATGCCAGTCCTCACAAGTGTTATTTCCTATGAAACATAGCGAGCCTCTGATCTTTAGACTGAAATTCTTAAAACTGGCAATCCAAAACTTGCTTCTCCATTAACCTGGCACATAAGGATAAAAGTTGCTTCTCCTTGCCCAAAAGACTGAAGGTGTTTGGCAGATTAAACACCTTTAGGTCCTGCAGGCTGTAGTGCTAATAGATTTGATGCCACCCTCTGTTCTCTTCCCCACAATAGGCTTGTAAGACTTCATAAATCACACTGATTCATTCCCATGACCCCAAACCTCTGAGCTTTTTTGTTTTACCTTGAAATCTTTTTTTATTATTTAAATTTTTGACAATTTTATATGTATATATTATGATGAGGTTGACCCTTTGACCTTATCTAATGGTCTTTCTCCTCCTGCTGACCTACGTTTTTCAAACCAGCCCCCTTTTTACCTTTCATGTCTTTTTGTGTGTGGGGGTCTTAGGAAGGCAGCCACAGTAGCTGTGTTACTGCAGCTACACCATTCAGATGACAGCCTTCATAGCACTGTCCCTGTCCCTGGACCCTTACAGTCTTTCTAGTCCATCTGTAATGTTTCCTGAGCCTCGGCAGAGATTACACTCACTGTTGCACTTAGGGACAAACACTCAACAGACACTTGCTCTCAACACTTGGCTAGCTATGAAGCCTGTGCATCAACTGTGGCTCTGCAAAACAAGCTTCTCCAACAGACAGCCAGCAGCACCAGTCTAAGGCAATAAATAACATACTTAAAAGGCTGTTTAGCTGTGTGGCCATTTAACTTTACAGTATGTAAGTAAGTTTACAGTATGAGGTATGAATTCTTCCATTAGAAGAGGCCACAGATCCAATCAGGAAGAGCCGACGTCAACCTGCAAGCCCCACCCACCTGAGAACAAGTCTGGAATGCTGGGAGTTGTAGTTCTTGGACAACATGATTGCCACATAAGAAATATGGTGGCCTTATTGTTTTGCCCTTAAAAAGCCCCTATAACACATAACTCATTGCCACTCTCTGGAACTCCAGAGAGTGAATCTAACCAGTGTCCATCCTGGTCAGTATTTAATTAAAGCTTGCTTCAAATCTGGCTCAAAATTGTGGAACTGGTTTTTCTCTCATAAATCTCATGATTAACATTGGTTATGTCTAAAACAATCACAACACTGCTGTTATACCAGTGGGCACATCTTGCCTGAAAGGTCAGTATTGCCACACTGTACTTAGTCTTTAATATACGTGTGTGTGGGCACATATGCATATACATATGGAAATGGAAAATTTGCCTCTTGATAAATGATTAAGGAACCTCATTCATACTTCTGCTCCCCCCACCCCCCCCCCCCGTTCTCTTTTGACATGGACCATCCATTCACAAAGGGATAATTAGACTCTCCTTTCCTTTACATAGCAATAACCAACTCAAACAAACTGTGTTAGCTATTCTTTTCCTTCAGAAATAGCTTACTTACTCAAGGATTTTTATAAGTGGTTAACGCCAAAATATTCCATGGCTGAGCTAATCTAGAGTAGTGTAGAGGACCAAAACCAAGGCCACTGAAAAGAAGGAGCCACTTGGGACCAGAAGCTTAGAACACAGTATTCTACAGTGAGTTGTTCATAGTGAATTCTAATCATGGCAAGAACAAAGACCTAATTAAGGTCACAAACAGTTCAGATTACCAGAAAAGCACTCCATACATTTTAACTGTTCCCAACTAGTGATGTAGGATGTAAAACCATGCCAGGAAGTTTGATAAGGTTGAGACCGGGAGACTCAGTGGGCACACACCTGAGGTTTAGGCAACTCCCAGCTCCCTGCCAGACTCCTGACTTGGAACAAGTGCCATGCTTCTCACATAAAAGAAATGTGTCCTATGGCCACATAGTCTCAAAACAGTGTTCTCCATGCTAATGACGTACCAAGATGCCTGGAAGTCTTAGACAATAAGCGTCCCTTCCCAGACATTCCTCCCTGCAAAAGGTATTTAATCTCAGGCCCACCTTGAGAAGTGGGGCATGGTTTATGCATCTACCTTCTACCATGACAACAAACTGTTTGGAACCATGGACTGTCTCTTTTCACCACCATCTGCCATGGGAAGTCATGAAGAAGGCCTTCACCTATAGAGCTGCAGCCTAATCTCCCATAGAAGGCCTTTCTGTGCTCCCAGCCACCAAGCCTACCTCCACCAAGCTAAGGACAATCATCTCCCTGCTGGGACAAGCCAGAGCTTTCCTTGGCCTCAGGGTAGACGCTATCCCCAGCTGTCGGCCCCCAACTCTGTCCTCTGCTCTTCCACAACTCCCAGCTATGCTTGGATGTCCAAGAGTCTGAGAACCCCACAGCCCCAGCCTCATCATAGGCCTGGGGACCCTGAGCCACCTCCAGCTTTCCCATGTCTTAGACTGCACTTTCCCATCTCTGAAATGGTGCTTCTTCACTTCCCTGGGCCTGTACCTGCCCAGGCAGTGGCTGGGTTAAGTGCGGTCAAACTCCCCGTGTTGCCTTCCGTCTCCTCAAGTGGCTGTGCATGGTGGCAGAGCAGATGAGGTCCTACAACCCTACAGAGCCATATAGTGACAATTACATCTACTTTCTGTGTTTGGTCGTGGTGGAAAGCAAAGTACAAGAATCTGCCAGTAGCATGCCATTTCCTCCCCAGTTGTGTCAAAACGCCAACTGAGGTTTTGTTTGTTGTTGTGGGTAAGAGTATGAGTTTGGTCCAACAGTGAGATCAACCACATGAAGATGTTCTGTTCTAAATAAGCATCCATGAGATTGCTATACTACAGAAACCCAATGTGCTACATCATGCAGTAAGTCTGTCAAAGTCTACAACTGCTGTACAAGCAACAGGTCCTACCAGACTGCAAATGACCAACAGCTGTTCAGCTTCAGTCTATAATCTGTCAGAGTCTTGGTGACAGTAGCACAATGCTGGTGAACATAAACTAGTTTTTGCTATGTACAGTGGGTAGATGTTGGGTAGCAGTGGTGGGCATAAGAGCACAGAGGTGGGAACTTTCCTCAATAAAGCCAGTTATACAGACGAGAAAATTATCTAAGAAATGTTATGATCTTGGTTTCAAGCAGTCTTTTGACTTCAAAGTTTCTAGCTTCCAGAAAATGTAATTTCTGTGGAATGCCTACCTGGCAGTCAGAGTAACAAGCTCCACCTATCTGGGGGAGTGAATGAAGTTCTGAGTAAATGTGTACTGTTGACCGGACCACAGCCATGTTAAAGACCCCAGTGCTTTCCCCTAGTCATAATATGTATATTGGTCACATTTGTGGAAAATGCTGACCACAGCTTCCTCCTCCCAGAAGTCACACACCTAAGACCTTCCGCCTACAGAGACACCTACAGAGATTAGCTAGGCTACCTCCTCATTCAGCTATATACACTAAATCTGTTGAATTCCCAGCCCCTAGTGTACACCATCAACATACACAGTGGTGCATCTGATCTGAGCTTTTCTCTACATCTGTCTGTCACTCCTAGCCCCTCAGCAAGTCAATCTCAAAGCTGTGCTGCTCAAGTCAATCAATCATATCACCTTTGCTAATGAGGTTGTTACAGTTATATTCAAAGGAATAATTCTAGAATAGTTTATATCTACCGAAAATCTACAATGCCAATGAGAACTCAAAGCAATATTGAAATTACTGACTTTTCATAAAGAACAAAGGGGAGGCTAGTGTTGTAGTTGAGTAGTTCTAAGACAGAACTCTTCTGATTAAAATTGTTTATGAAGATACTGCATGGAAAATTCTACAATATGTTACTCAAGTCATCTATGAAGTATATATCTTAACCATGGCCTCAACCTCTATCACATTATTTATATGTGCGTATAGTAAAAATAGACTAGTATAGTGATTCAAGATAAACACATAAAGTAAAAGAGAAAGCAGTTGATGAAAGTCTTCAATAAAAGAAAATGTATTGAACATTTTAACTTTGTTTTCTTTCTGGCCCCAAGAGCACTGAGGCTGGGGAATGTGTACCAATACTTAGGATGTTAAGTGGAAAAGTTGAGGCACCACAGTGTTGCCTGGACCCAAACCCATGAAATTACCTGCTGTTCTGGAAAAACCTAGCCAGTTAAAGTACAAGGTTAAAAAGTGGTCTCATGTCCCAGGAACTTAAAGAATGTCTGGTATTTCCTGGAAGCTGGTTATGATAGTGGAATAGCCTTAAGCAATGATCTTTGCCTAAACTTCCCATTTTTTGCTATGCCTTATAACCTGCTGTCTGAAATTAAAATTTGAGAGCTTGATCAAAATCTTCGACTTGCTCTCCTTCTTCATGTCTCTTGTCCTTTCACTTGTCTGTTCCCCCACCTAGGTTCTCACTGAATTCCGCACAGGTCAGGGCACAGTGTATTATACTTTCCCAGGACAAAAGAAGCAACGTGGTTGGAATAATCCACCAAACACAAACAGCTTTAAAATTCAATTTCCTATCAAATCCAGTGAGACTCTTTCCATATTACCTTGATGAAAGCTTGGAAATCAAGTCACCTCTTTGAAATGATTCAGCCATTGGTTACAAAATATCTGTACTGAGTGTAGACAGAAACCAAAGCCCTGTCGTGGATCCACCGGAGAGGTGAGTCGAGGCCCCTTCTTGGCCTACTGAAGTGTACATCTTATTTCTAGATGACTGAATATCAAGGAGGATGCTAGCACTTACTCTGCTTACAGTTCCTATTGAAGAGAAACAGAGTTATAAACAAATAGCTTTATTTATCCTAGCTATTACTACAGTCAGCCAACTGCTATCAAGCCATTAGGAAACTTTTCTGCCAGTGGGATCTGAAATAAGAGACTATCCGTGTAAATGGTGGAACACTGAATGCGCAGGTGAAAGAGAGATTTGTCAAAAGAACATTCCAGTAAAATCAAGGACAAGGGGGTAGAATGAGTGACTCCAACCAACTGCTCTGGAAACATGGAGACTAGTTAATAGAGTTAGATGTCTGTAATATTTACCTGCTTCTATTGAAACCACGCCTCATTGTTCTAGAAGCAGACATTTAGCAAAATCCAGGATATGCTTAAAAATCACTTTCCATTTCATGCAGTCTCCTGCAGAGCTGGCCTTCATAGTCTTCACATTGAGAGTGGCATTGAGGGCTACTATATTCATGGTACTGCGTTTTACTTTAGAGCTATAGGAAAAATACCCAGAGTCCCTTGCCTACAGCTAGGAGAGAAAAGAGTCTACATGTTTTCTAGAGTCAAAATCTCACCCACAGCAAATGGCAGCTGGCCCAACAATGGGACTGAATTTTAGAATACTATAAGTTTTAACTTATTTAAATGTATGTATGTCTTAGTTACTTTTTTTTTTCACTTAAGCAGTCTTTAATGAAAGCCCTGCATGAGATGTCTCTACTCTTGCATCTTCTCGATCGTTTCTTCCTTGTATCTGCCCTTCTCCTTTCCTACTTGCCGGGACTTGGCTTTCCTCTCAGGATCTTCTTGCGGTCCTTGTCCAGCTTTAGCCTGGTGATAACCACCTTGCTGGGGTGGATGCCCACATGCACAGTGGTGCCGTTAGCCTTCTCTCGCTGGACTCGCTCAATGTAGATGACGTATTTCTTCCTGTACACTTGGACCACTTTGCCAATCTGCTGGCCTTTGTAGTGTCCTTGAACAACCTGAACTTCATCATCCTTTCGAATGGGCATAGACCAAACATTATACTTCTGTCTCAGTTCTTTGGAAAGAGGGGAAGACATGATCTTCCTCCAAATGTGAGAAGGTGCATTGAAATGCCATTTGTGGTTCTTGCTTCGGTCAGAAGTCATGAAGGGATTGAGTTTCATTTTGGCGGCTGCGATCCACTGATGGCTGTCCTTAGTTACTTTTCTTTTGCTGTGACAAAACACAATGACTAACGCAATGTTGAGTAAAAAGGACTTACTTGGGGCTCAGGGCTCTAGAGGAATAGGAGCCCACCACCATCACAGTGAGCAAGTGAGAGCTTCTCAGCATGCACCACAGTTGGCAACTTCATTGGGGAAGAGTGAGTATTCAGAGGACAGAACTCAAAGATGATTTTCTTCTTTAATTGCTCCCCACTATTTTTTGAGACATAGTCACTCTCTGAACCAGGTAGAAGTCTCTGTGATCCTTTGGTCTCTGCCTCTCCTGTGTTGAGATTATAGGCATGTGCTGTTGTGTTGGGTTCTTTAATAAGTACTGTCAATCAAACTCATGTTCTCCAATTTGTGTGGTGAAGACCTTACTGACTGGGCATTTCCTTTGGACCTCTTACATGAAGCTCTAGAGGAAAAAGTGGACTGTGATAAGTGTATAGGAACTTATCATAGTCCTTTCCTGCTTCTAAATGTAGGAAAGGATTTTGTTTTAGCTTTGTACTTGGTTTTTTTTATTTTGTCCTAAAGATCTTAAAGATGTCCTAAAGATGGGAGGCAATTGGCTTCACTTCAGTGCGGTGTGATTTTATTTTACCCTTCCACTCACCACAGGATCTGAGGATTAAAAGGAGGGAGGGAGAGAGAGAGAGAGAGGGAGAGAGAGAGAGAGAGAGAGAGAGAGAGAGAGAGAGAGAGAGAGAGAGAGAGAGAGAGGATTTTATACTATTAAAAAATGTGCATCCTGGGCTAACTTAGCAAAGAAAAAACTTAGATAATTACAGCCTGTGGACCTTATTTCTGTTTGGAAACCCTGACATAGTCTGACTCTTCTAACTCTTGCTGTGAATTCTTCATACGACTATAGACACACTACCACTATTGCCTGGTTTCTCTGCACATCAATTATCCCTTTGAGCCCTCGCTGCATATAATTTACTCTGATGATTCCTTTCCAGATCTTCTGCACCACTGTTTTCTGATCTGCAATTCCAGGGCTAATAACTGATTCTTTGATGTGTGCCCACATGTTCTCTCTCTCTCTCTCTCTCTCTCTCTCTCTCTCTCTCTCTCTCTCTCTCTCTCACACACACACACACACACACACACACACACTTTATTCAGCTATAAAGAAAATGAAATTCTGAAAGCTGCAAGAAAATTGAAGTGGAATATATTATACTAAATGAAGTTACTGTGCTGGATAGTTTCATGTCAACTTGACACAAGCTAAAGTCATCTGAGAGTAGCGACCTTCAATTAAGAAAATGCTTCCATAAAATGGGGCTGTAGGGAAGCCTGGAAGCATTTTCTTAATTAGTGATTGATTGGGAAGAGCCCAATGTATTGTGGGTGGTGCTATCCCTGGGCTGGTGGTCCTCAGGTCTATAAGAAAGCAGGCTGAGCAAGCCATGAGGAATAAAGCAGTAACCAGCACCCCCTCCATGACCTCTGCGTCAGCACCTGCCTCCAGGTCCTTGCCCTGCTTGAGTTCGTGTCCTGACTTCCTTCACTAATGAACAGCAATATGGAAATGTAAGGCAAATAAACCTTCTTGTCCCGAACTTGCTTTTGATCATTGTGTTTCATCACAGCAAGAGAAACCCTAACCTAATAACCCAGTTTCAGAAAGAAAAACACTGCATCTTCTTTCTTATGTCTGGATCATAGCCTCTGGCTACTGAATATGTGTATTGAGTTAGGAGTAAGTGTGGGTAGAAGCCAGAAAATTAGAAAGGGGCTCACAAGACAGAGTTAAAAGAAGCTACTGTATCTGAAGACACAGTGTGCTCATATAATAAAATAAATCTAAAAAAAGAAGGGGTGGAGGCCATACATGGTGGTGGGCTCCTTAAAACCCAGCCCTCAGGAAGCAGAGGCAGGTGGATATCTGTGAGTTTGAGGCCAGCCTGAGCTACATAGAAAGGAACCAGAGCAACATAATAGAACAACCCTGACAGGGTGAGGGTGGGAGACGAGAGAACAACTTAACATGTGCCATCTGAAAGTGGAAGGGAAATAAACGAAGTTTCTCTAATGAACTTTCTAGAGTACAAATGTAATTGTCTCAGGATTTTCTTTAGATGGACTTCCTGCTACAGTTGGTAATCCCAACCTGACGTTTCTTCCTAGTCTCTGTGGAAATCCCTCAAAAATGACAAAAAGAGGGTCCGAAAGCTGGGTGTTCATGAGTGTGTGTGCGTGTGTGTGTCTGTGTCTGTGTGTGTGTGTCTGTGTCTGTGTGTGTGTGTGTCCAATGTTGGAGATAGAGTCCACAGCATCTTATATACCGAGAAAGGTTTAGTCAATTCCTAAAATCCTTTATATTTTAAAACACTAATGCATTCACTACCTTTGTAAGGTTAGATACAGGAAGATCCTTCATATCAGATTCATTTATTATTTCACTTTATCGATATGAATGTTTGCCTGAATGCATATTACATGCATGCCTCATGTCCTCAGAGACTAGGAGAAGGTGTCAGATCCCATGGAACTGCATGGTTGTAAGCTGCCGTGTGGTGACAGGAACCAAATTTGGGTCATGTGGAAGGGCGACAAGGGCTCTTCCACCTCAGCCGTTTCTACATTCCTCTTTTACATCTTTTGCTTGGTTTTCTTTATTAAAAATATCTTTTGTGTCTAAATTGGCATTGATATAACTCACGAAGCATTTTCAAATCCATCCATTCTTGATACATTTGTTTCCTGTGTGCATGTGTGTGCACTTTCTGGCATATATACAGGCCATAGTTTTTTAAGCAGCATCTCATCTAGCCTGTGCCTACTTCAAGTGCATTATACAGTAGAGGACAACCTTGAACTCCTGATATTTCTCTTCCAACTCCCCAGTGTTGAGATAGTAGGCGCGTCAAATATCTATATATCTGATTAATTTTTAGTTTTAGTTTTCTATTTTTACTTCCTATAGAACTTCTTGGTTTGACCTAAGAAGGAAACACTGGGATGAAGGAGCAGTGTTCTGAACTACTATAAACACCATTCCTCTGGCTTTACATTTGTTTAGCTCATGGGTGGGGGTTAGTGGGCAAACAAACAAACATCCTGCCTTTGCCAAGAAAACGATGGGTTTTCATGTGTCTGACGCACACATAAACATATGTCAGCTTTTTCCTGTTCTAGGAGTCACGATGGAAACGCCTGGCTCCAGGGAGACGCGCTGACTGCTGTGCGCATGGGACAGACTTTTGCACAGGAAGCAACTGTGGACAGTCCCAACCCTGCGTTGCTTTCTTTTCTGAAACAGATGCTCTCCAGTAGATTCCTCTTCATCTCCTTCTCTATAAGCAGAGGAGGAGCGAGCATGTCATCCTATCTGCCCGTCTGTGCAGAAGGTGAAGCAGAGGTGAGCATATTTTCCTTTTCCCACTGTGGCTACGTTAGTTTCCACAAATGGATTTTTAGTGAGTGAAAAATACACTTCAAATTCCTGTAATTTTTTTTATATTCAGTACTTGGCATAATCCTAGCCAGTTGTGACCTTTCTTGCTACTCCCACATGCCTCAATCTTTATTTCTACCTCACTGGATATTTTATTCTGGTAATCCTTGGGCTAAGGTAGAATGGATTAAAAAAAAGTCTGGTTCCGACTTCAGAATCAGAATGCCGAATTAAACGAGAAAAAGAGACAGAAAACTTTGAATAATCAAGCTCTTTAGCTCAAGTTTAACCCACACCACATGTCAATGAAGGGAAAGGCCACAAGATGGGCTTGTTCATGTTGCTGAGAACTCCAGTGTCCTTTGTTTTATTCCCTTATCCTGATGTGAATAGGTGGCTACTGCCGGTAAGTGAATTCTATATTCTAAAGGACGTCAGAGGGCTCCCCAGCCCCGAGAACAATAAGCCGTGGACGGGAAATGAAATATGAAGCAAAGCCAAAACCATTACTACAGCTTTGTTTTATTAAGCTCTGTGCTCATGAGATATTGTCAGCTACGATGAAATGTGACTTTTCTAAATGTTATCATTTAATGACACAGAAGATGCCAAAATAAAACAAGCCATGCCCAGATGCTGATGGCAGAGCAAACAGAAGTGGGCATTATAGCCACATTTGTATACACAGTGCCGAAAGCAGGGCAGCTCTCACAGGGTTCCTTTTAGAGATTGTCCTTTGACCACAGAAGGAGGTAACATATCTGTCTGTAGGTGAAATGTCATCCAATACCAATCCAAAAATTCATCTGAATACATTGATTTAATTCTCATTTTCTTTAACTAAAAGTAGTATGAAGACGTTAAATGTTGAAGTATATAGAATTAGGAGTCCTAAAAGAGCTGGAAGCCATTGTTAACAGTGTAGCAATGAAAAAAACGAAAGCTCACTGTGTAAGAACAAGGCCTTTCACTTCCGGATCACAGCACTCTGTCTACACAGAGGCTCTAAGCGGGAAACGTGCTGAAATCGTCTGCTTGATAGTTCATCTTCTAAACCATCGTCTAGAACCTGATGGTGTCCATTTATGTGAGAGAGACCGCAATGCCTAACCTACTTCTGCATGCCATTGTAAGAAATCCTTTCCTCTCCTCCCATCCAAACAACAGCAAAAAGAAAATAAAAACAAGTTTCACAAAATGTTTCCATGTTGCTAAATGTTTTGCTTTAAGAAATATTTGTCACACCAAAACCCATGAGATATAGTTTGCATGTCTTTTATTTGAGTAGAAAATAGCATCTAAACTAAAACTTTGAATTAAAAAAAACCTTCTGAAATGAGAGAGGGAGTCCTGGGATCTTGTTATCCTGTTTATAGTTCAGCCAAATGAGTTCCTGAGTTTGCTGTGACATGTCTTACCAGTCACCATATAATCAGAGACTAAAGACTGATCTCTGACATTATAGAGAATGATTATTTCCAGTAATCCGTGTGTTAAAACCTTAGTTGTGGGCTAGGTTAGAGGTTTGTTTCTTTACTATAGAGCAGATTAGTAACAAGAACAGGGAATGAGAAGAGAGGAAGGAAAATAGGGATATCATTGTCTTTTTACTGTTGGAAGGATCCACGCTCAGCTAGAGTATTGAGGAGGTAATCATGATAAATTGTTCTCCCATGTATAACACATAGATCACCACCTGGAATAGACTAGACGCTCAACACTTCTAAACAGTAAAGCTTCAGGCGGCATTGCGAATGTACTATCAATGAGAAGAAGCGAGCTTTGCCCTCACCTTGCCTGCTGTTATCCCTTGGGCATGTGTTGAAGACTTGGAGATCAGTTGATCCACATTTTAAGACCATGTGCTCATTGGACAATATTCTGAGTTTGAGCCACCAATTAGAGGTTACAAAATAGCTGTCCACCTTACTTCCAGTAAGTCACAGAATATAAATATATTAGGGCCCAAGACACACGAGAAATGTGTCATTCTTGACATTAGCCATAAATTCATTAAATTGTCTGTGAAAGCAGGACTGCATTCCAAGGAGACTTCTTGTCCTAAAGCTTTTGTCAAATTAAATTCCCAAGACAAAGGATGCATTTGCAAAGCTTGCTCTTTACAGATCTCTCAAAATCTTTCCTTCTAAAAGTACTGACAGTTGGCCACTTGACTGCACATCATGACAAAATTCTAAAGTGGTGCTATTTATTTATTGAATTTGTTTGTTTATTTATTTATTTATGACAATTGCTCTTTGCTAATTTGGGGAGAATTGCATTTCTCAGAAGGGATGTGACTTGGAATTTAAAGTGTTCACGAAGTACTCATCAAGTTGTTCGACTTTCGTGCTCAGTGGTGTGGTCTGTGTGGAAGCTGTGTGGTGTGGTCACGTAGGATGGAAGTCACACTTCTATAACCCTTTATTCTTTTGTTATCTCTTGTCTGTTTATGGCCACCCAACAGTTCCCTGCCCTAGCCTTTGACCTCTGATCCTAAGAGTAAGCAGATAACATAAAAAGACACTAAACACAGGGCAATAAATTACTCTTTGTTCATAAGTCTTGTTGAGATTTTGAGAGAATCATAGCAATTAAAAACAACAGTTTAAAATGAAATTTTGTCAATGATGCTTGGTTTTAAATAGTCTGTTCTCTCCCTTTATCACCAATTGTCAAGAATTGGCTAAAAATAACTCTCCAGATGCAGAATCTAAAACTGCCAATCAGTTGCAGCAGTATCTTTTATGAGTTCCTGGATGAGCCCCCCTCCTTCTGCTGAGTACTTCAATATTATCTCCTTTTTTTGCCAGAACATTCTAACTTTACATGTGCAAAGCCATAGACGCCAGTTGGCCTGTACAAGAATTTACGAGAGACCAATATTGTTTCTACGAAATGTCTTCAATGTGCATCACGTCGCTTGGCATCATTCTCCCAGATGGTGGTACTACAAAACAAAGAGAGACAAAAGAAGCAATTCCTATGTATCTCCAGGCTCTTATGAAAACGTCTCCCATGACCCGACGTTTCAGGCTACTTGGCATTCAGCTGCATGTAGAATATTAAGATAGTTAAAATCATAATAGTAATCAGTTGCTTCTTCACATATGGGCTGGGATCAAGTGTAATTGTAGCCAATATATTGCTCTAATAATCACAGGCCTTATCTCTAATAAAACACTTTGGCTTAGTCTGCTGAATCATTTCTTTGGTTATATTTCCCTGTGATTGGTTAATCTCACTACCTAATCTGTATGAGGCTGCTTTATAAATTGTGCCGGTGGAGATGTTACTGGTCCTAAAAGATTCCCTCCCTCCCTTCCTACTGCTCTCCCTCCCTCCCTCCCTCCCTCTGTCCCTCCCTCCCTCTGTCCCTCCCTCCCTCCATCCCTCTCTCCCTCTGTCTTCCATCTTTTTTCTTCTTTTATCATTATTGTTGTTGGAGGTGGTTATATGCATGCCATGGTGTGTGTGAAGGAGAGAAAGGATAACATTGTGGAGTTAGCCCTCCCCTTCCACATTAACACAAACTCTAGGGATTGAACTGCTGGCCTCATGAATTTGTGAACTGTGTGCTCACAGAGAAGCTACTGGCCTGATGCCCTATTACTGCCGAGTTAACATCCTTAATAACTTTACCTTTGAGCTACCATTTTGTGAGCTGGCTGGATAATGTATGTGCCGAGGATCTGTACACACTATGCAGAGTTGCTTTAAATTACTATTGCCTCATTCATCTATGGTCCATGAGCACAGGACTCCAGTGTATGGACCACTGTGCTGTATGGGAGCTCTTTGAGACTGACATCAAGTATGTATGTTATGTCTATTCTGGAGTGAGTAGGATAAAGGGGTATGTCAGTCACTCGTCTTGTTGCTGTGGTAAAATAGCCTGACAAAAGCTACTTAAGAAAGGAAAGATTTATTGTGGCTCAGAGCGGCGATGTGCAGTCCATGTCAGGGTGGATCCCAGAGCATGAGGCATCTGATGTTGCATCTGTTGCCAGGGAGCTGAGAGATGCAAGATGCTGCTCAGTGCACGTGCTCCTTTTTAATCAGTCTGCTTTGATACCCTAGCCCACACTCAGGGTGGGGCTTCCCGCTTCATTAACCTAATCTAAATGATAGCTCATGGGTGTGGTCAGGGATTTAACTGCATGATGATTCTAAATCCTGGCAAATTGATAATCAGGATGAACCATGATGATGGAGGACAGCCTTAAACTGCCAAGAGGCAATACTGTCTTATGAATAAGGACTTGATTTAGAAACGAGCAAGCAGCAATTACACAGTAAGATATGAACAAGGGATGGACTCTGTCATATCTGTCTCAATTGCATTGTTTCTCTGCATTAGTCAACAGTACATGCTAGAATCACAGCCTGAAGGAATGATTAGGTATGCCACAGTTAATTTCCCTTTTACTCTTCCTAACACATGAATAACATTGTTTTTGGTAGGGTGTTGGTGAGGCACTGTGAGTGCAGTATTGTTGATGGGG
>NW_021604721.1:1150894-1151385 GCF_004785775.1 Grammomys surdaster
TGTTGGTTGTGGGGTGTTTTGGATGAAGTGTTGGTGGTAGGGTGTTGTGGGTGAGATGTTGTGGGTGGGGAGTTGTGGATGGGGTATTGTAGGTATGTATTGTAGGTGGGGTGTTGTGGGTGGGGAGTTGTGGGTGGGTTATTGTGGGTGGGATGCTAGTGGTGAGGTGTTGTGAATGGGGTGTTGTTGGTGGAGTGTTGGTGGTGGTGTGTTGGTGAGATGTTGGTAGGCTATTGTTGAACTATTATGGATGGGGTGTTGTGGTGGAGTGTTGTGGATGGAGTGTTTTGGGTGTGGTGTTGGTGGTCGGGTATTGTTGGTAGAGTGTTGTAGGTAGGGTGCTGTAGGTGGGGTGCTGTGGGTGGGATGTTGTAGGTGAGGTGTTGGTGGGGGAATGTTGGTGGTGGGGTCTTGGTAGTGGAGTGTTGTAGGCAAGGTGTTGCTGGTAGGGTGTTGTGGATGAGGTGTTGTGGGTAGAGTGTTGTGGATGA
>NW_021604721.1:1151395-1185893 GCF_004785775.1 Grammomys surdaster
TGTTGTGGGTAGGGTGTTGGTGGTGGAGTATAGGTGTAGTGAAGAGTCAAACTAAAACATCTACGTTCAGCACTTCAGTCTTCACACCATTTTAATTAGAACAAAATGCATATGTGAAAAGAAAAAGAAATTGCTTTTTATGATCCTGAATGAGAGTAAAGGTAGCATATTTTGTTCCTTTGTTTTTGCTTTTAAGGCAGACATTGAATAATGTAAAAATGAACGCTGAGGGCAGTGGTGGCACACGCCTTTAATCCCAGCACTTGGGAGGCAGAGGCAGGCGGATTTCTGAGTTCGAGGCCAGCCTGGTCTACAGAGTGAGTTCCAGGACAGCCAGGGCTACACAGAGAAACCCTGTCTCCAAAAAAACAAACAAAAAAAAAAGAATGCTGAGATTCATGTCATGCTAATAATTTCATTTTTTTCAATTTTCAAAGACATTGTAGTTACAAATGAAAGCATTGACAAACCAAGAGAATGACTCAGAAAGAAAATGCTTTATGTGTTAGTTCCAGAAGTAGCACATTCCTTTCCCCTATTTGCATACTGGGCTCTGCATGTTCACTTTGTTCAAAGTGATATAACTAGTCCTGAGCTGTCTGCTCCTTGACCTTGCTAAGCCATTAGTGAGTGCGATTCAGGAAGAATGAAGAGGAGGTGAGACACTGAGGAATGATTCAAGTCTCTTGTCTCTGAAGGCCCACCCAGGATCCTCTTTTTTATTTAATTAGTAACAATGATTAATCATTTCTGCTGATCTTTAAAAATTATAGCGATATAGGTCATTTCCATTAGATTTTTCGCCAGAGAAATGTCCCAATATTTGTCCTTGCTTCTGGTTTCTATAAATGTACACTGCTCTTTGTTAAGCAGAAGCCTCCTTTCTACACAGCAAGTTCAAGGGGTGGTGTTCATGTGTGTCCCTTCAAAACTATCTTCTTTTTCAACCTTCCATTTTTCACCTCTTAACTTGAGATCACTAAAAAATGTTTTACATGTATCCTAAGGGATTTGAGCCTCTCCTTCTCTCTTTTCTCTTGTGTCTTGAATTCTTTCTCCATTATTCTAGGGGCATACAATTGCAGTCAGGACTGAGCAAGGCCTCTGCAGGTGCCCTGTGATTTGTATTTTCGGGAAGAAATAATTAAATCACATTACAAGGGCTCATCAGGGTCTCCTAAGTGTCCACATACAACTGCCAAGAGCTCAGCAGCACGCTCTACCTCTCTCCTTCGAACTTGGATCGTCATGACGTCATCTTATGTCTTGACGTCATCTTTTATCTTTTGATTGGAGCTGAGGCTCTGCCTTGCTTGGCTTTTCCATTTCTTGGATTCCTGGCCTTATACTCTCAAGTTCTCAGAGTTTCAGTATCAGTGATGAGGTATCCAGTCTCTTGTATCTGTGTCCTCATTTACCTCTCCTTACGCTAACTTCTTTGTGCAGAATCATCTTCTGAAACCCTTTCCTGTTCCCCCATAAGATAAGTCAGGGGTGCATGCTGCAGGTGTAGAAATCTTACTGAAATCCTAAAAGTGTCTTCAGGCCACACTTCCATGCCATACTTGAGGATGTAACTATTAGCTGCAAGTAGTAACACAGCTGTGTATCTTTTTTGGCTGAATTAAAATAAATTGAATTATGTTCTCTAAAAGTATGAACAGTCTGCCTTCCAGACATTTAGGTAGAACACACAGAGAGGAAGGGACTGGGGAGGGAATGGGGAGAGAGGGAGGGAGGGAGAGAGGGAGGGAGGGAGGGAGGGAGGGAGGGAGGGAGGGAGGGAGGGAGGCAAGGAATTACAATTAGGAATGAAAAATTTAAGTCAAAGGTTGGTCACCAGGAATGACTGCTCTATCTAGGTTTGGGTAATCCTTTCACAGAGAATCTTCTACAAAGATTCAACAAAATTTTCCCAGAATTAAACAGTTCTGTTAGTAGTTCAGATGAAAATTAGCTATTTCAAGAGACGCTTGGGTTCATTTCATAAATTTTAGCTAGAACTTTGACTTCTTAGTACCTCTTTATTTCCTTCTTGGAAAGAACTACCTGGGTTGTGGTTTCTGTCAATGCCCTGCGTCAGTCCTAAGAATGACGTTTGTTCTTTTTAGGCTAGAACAAGTACACTGGATTCTAAGAAATGTCTTCCAGGCTTTTCGAGTGTCACTGTCTGATTCCGGATCAGGCCTGTACCCTTTGCTTGAAGCACAAAGACACACACAGGGCTTTAGCCTCTGTCGTGGGTGTAGCCTGGCCTGTGCACTCAACGTAGAGATTGTTCATTATCCATGTTTGTCTTCTGCTTTCATTTCAAGCTCACTATGTAGACCTAGCCACCCTGGAACTCACAGAGATCCTCCTGCCTCTGCCTTTCAAGTGTTAGGATTAAATGTGTGTGTCACCATTCTGGCCTGTCCATGTGTTTTAGATATTAGACTGCTTGTTCACTTGTTTGTCTTTGTCAACTTGATATAAGCTCAGGCCATCAGGGATGAGGGAACATCAGTTGAGAAACTGCTTCCATCACATTGGCCTGTGGGCAAGTTTGTAGGATATTTTCTTGATTAAACTATTGATGAGGGTAGGCTCAGCCCACCGAGAGCACACCACCTCTGGACAGGGGAGCCTGAGGTGTCTAAGAAAGCAAACTGAGCAAGCCATGGGAAACAATTGAGCAAGTGGCACTCCTGTGTGTCCTCAGCTTCAGTTCCTGACCCCAGGTTCCTATCTTGAGTTTCTGCCTTGACTTCCCCTTATGGCAGGCTGTAAACTATGAAATGAAATAAACCCTTTCCTGCCCAACTTACTTTTAGCAATAATAGAAATCAAATTAGAGCAGGCACTCCACCTGAAAACACGGCCTGGATTAGGATGATGATGCTTGAGTTTTCTTCTAAGTTCCACTAACAGCTCTAATTTTGGGTTCAAGACCTATAACCTTGCTTTCTCTACCAACCCTTTTACTCCTGAAATAGACTATGCCTGCCTCACTTCCCAGTTTACTTTGAGATCTGAGGGAAAAAATGAGGGTGGGGTAGGTAGAAAGATGGCTCAGAGGTTAAGAGCATTAGCTGCTCTTCCAGAGAAACAGGTTTTGGTTTCTAGCACCTGCCCAGCAGCTCACAGTTGTTTTTAACCCCAGTTCCTGGGGATCCAATGCCCTCTTTTGGCATCTACAGGCCCTTCACCCACACGGTATACAGACACAGATATAGACAAAACTGCTCATGTATGTACAATAAAAATTATGTTTAGCCTCTCTCTTGTTCCACCATCCTGCACCCTGCACCTGATTCAGCTTCTTGCCATGTCTTCTCATAAGACTTTCAGTGTCAAGCGATTCCTGGCCAAGAAACAAAAGCAAAATCATCCTATTCCTCAGTGGATTTGATGAAAACTGGTAAAAAAATCAGTTACAAGTCCAAGAGAAGACACTGGAGGAGAAGGAAGCTGACTCTGTAAGGAGTCACACAGTAGCAAGACTGGAGGTTTATACTGAGTCATGGTTATCGATCAGTCCTACCAGATGGAGTCAACGTTTTTAACCTGGAGACTTGCTCATGTCTAAATTGGGGGTGTGGTTTGTCCAGTAATAAAATTTAGAAACGTTAAAAAATATTTTTAAAGTATATATATACGTGCAGAGTTGAAAAGTGTCATGGATATGAAAGGCAATGTTCATTCTATCCACGTGGGACATGAATTGTTACTCTAGCCTTGCATTATAAGCTGGATGGTTCAGGTGATTTTGGCCAGAAAGGAAGGAAATAGAAGATGAAGTAAGAGGATTTGGCAAGAAGAATAGAAGTACCAAATAGTGTTACCCATTTCCCTGTGTGCTAACTTGGAACAGTTCTTAATAAAAGAGAATCACTTTGTACCCAGAATGGTTTTCCTCCAGCATGAGAAGGTGGTTGAATCCTGAGGCCTGGGTGGAGTGGCTTCTCACTTACGCTTGACACTGGTCAGCTTCCTCTTCCAGCTGTGGCCCCTCAGTGGCTCACAGGGTCCATCCTACTTCTGCGAAAGTTCTAAAAGGCAAATCCTAAGGACACCATCCAGTTCTGCCACTGTGGCCAGTGGCATTGTGCCCAAGGTTGCAATTTGAACAATGAATGATTTCCTGCTTCTAAGGTCATGCAGCAGGCTATGCAACCCCAGGAGTTGCCAGAGAGGTGTTGTGTTCCCCTGCTCCATCCGCAAGCTGGAATGTTGAAGGACTCGATTTTTTTTATTTTATTTTTATTGCACCTTCTAGGCTCCAGACTCACTGGAGACATCCTGACACATAATGCCTTATCCAGCACAATGCGATGCCCTTTACCTAGTCTTATGAAGGTGCTGCCTTCCCTCCAGAACAAACAACGGAAATGCATCAGGAGGGCTCAGCTGCAGACAGAATGCACCTCGAAGCAGGAGCCACTTGGGGATTCCTCAGATGAAAGCAGATTTCAATGAACATTGTGTTCGAAGTTTGCTTCCTCTCACCCTGCAAGGACCACAGAAGGAACATCCCACTTGTGGCTGCTGACACAAAGGAATGCTGGGGCTGAGAGATCTTATCCGACCTTCCTGTGCCTCAGCAACAGAGCTCTGCTTGTGTCTTACAAGAATGCCTCATTGTTTCTTGGGGACTACTGGCTCCTTTGGGTGGGATCTGATGGCATCTCTGGAGTTGGAGGTAGTAGGTGGTACTGGGAAGTCAGCCAGCTACAGGCCTTGCCTTGTCGGCTCCGCGAAAGCCGAGAAGAGGGGACACTTGGCGTGGCTTTCCTGGTGGTGAACGATGAAGCAATTTAAACACGATCTGTTTACTTACTAGTATCTTTAGTTATACAGGGAGAAAGAAACAGGAGTGATATCCAGGGTAACTTTGTTGGCAGAAAGTGTTTTTGTTTTTGTTTTTAACTGCTCCCTCCCCACAGCTGTTTGAATTACTATTGATTATTGACAAAACTGAGAAGCCTCAGAAAGTGTTCTGAAAATAGAAATGTAAGGATTGAAACCAGTATCTGGAGGGTTTAGATGCCTGTTTGTGAGTAAATTTATCTTGTATGACATAACCTTAAAAATGTGTATTTGTCCAATGAGGATAAACTTCCAGTTTTAAACCACTGCAATTATAATGAAGAATATAAATTAATAATATTGGACTAAAAATAAAATCTTAGCCAATTAGCATCTCCTAGAAACTTTTGAAAATAATTTGAAATAAGTAAATTCTCTCTTTTTTTAAGACCCTTTATCTGTTTTTTTTATTGGATATTTTACATATTTACCTTTCAATGTTATCTCCTCTCCGCTTCTCCCCCAAAACCCCTTATGCCATACCCCCTCCTCCTATTTTTATGAGGGTGTGCTCCAAACATCCACCCAGTCCCATTTCCCTGCTCTCCAATTCCCCAACACTAGGGGATCCAAACTTTTGGGGACCAAGACACTCCACTTCCACTGATGTCTGACAAGGACACCCTCAATTACCTACACAGGTGGAGGCATGAGTCCCTCCCTTTGTGCTCTCAGGCTGGAGGTTTAGACTTTGGGAGCTCTGGTTGAAACATTGGATACTCCTTCTAGAAAGGACCAAAGCACCCACACTTTGGTCTTCCTTCTTCGTCTTGAGTTTCATGTGGTCTATATGTTGTGTCTAAGGTATTGTGAGCTTTTGGGCTAATATCCACTTATCAGTGAATGCATACCATCTATGTTCTTTTGAGATTGTGTCACCTCACTCAGGATGATATTTTCCAGCTCCATCAATTTGCCTAAGAATTTCATGAACTACTTCATGATCTTATTTTAAGCTCTCCACAAAAGAATTTAAGTCTCTGTTTAATATTCTCAAGAGAGACATAAACCCTAATTTCCTTCAACAATTAATTTACAAAAGAGAAGTAATCTCACAAAAAGTAGAAGCTATTACTAATTGATATATTACATAGTCTGATTAGTTGTTGGCTGTGCTATAACAGTCTTTTGATAAAAGAGATTATTAATATAGATTTATATTTCTTTAAATAGTGTCTTCATGACTCTCTGAGTGTGGAAGGAGCGACTGTTGGCGCTTCTGCCCTGATTTTACAAGAACTCTGAAAAATTGGCTTTAAAAACAAAAGAGGGAGAATGGTACCTCACACACACAGAAGGAGTCCCCCTGAAATACTCTCCATCATGCCTTGTTCACTTTTAACTCTCTAAAACTAAAAACTCATGGCAAATCTGTTGCTGACTGCCTCTAGCATCACCGAGATCAATAAAAACTATGCCACAGATATGCGGAAGGACCCTCTTACCCTTAAAGGGAATGGCCCAGACCCAGTTCCCTTATGGGCCCAGGATTGATATGCCTGTTTGATACCACAGAAGGCACAGCTAACCGGCTACCAAAAAGATTAATGAAATAAATAGATACCCCCACAAAGCCAGGCCCAACCATAAATAAGATGAATAACAATTAACATCCAGGGAAGAGAAATCTCCCTGAGAATTCCCTTCTTTTTCCTTTCTAGGTAAAAATGAATCACCCGTGATGCCTGCTGTTAGAAGTTCTAATTCACATGCTGGCCTCCGAACTTATACTACTCAAACTTTTGAAGGGCCACTGACAAGAACATCAAACAGCTAGAGATTGACATCACTAATCTGAAGAAATTCCTCGTTTCGCTGTCTGAAGAGACCTCCTAAAATCGCAAAGATCCTTATTCGACTTGATTTACTCTAGTACAATAGAAAAGGGTGTGTACAGCTCTTGACTGTGTACAGTCCATAAAGAAGAATGTTGCCTTTACATAGACAAGACAGGGATGGTTAAAGAGAGCATGAAATAGATCAGAAAAGGCCCTGAGAAAAGTCAGAGAGAGAAAGAGAAAGATGAGTGCTCGTATAAGAATTAGTTTTCAGCCTCCCCATGGTTGTCAACCCTACTTCCTCCCATCTTGGGACCATTAATTGGGTTATTTTTGCTTATTTCTGCTGGTCCCTGGGTCTCAAATAGGCTGACTAACTCTGTGATACAACAGATAAATAATTTGGTAGCAAAACCTACTCAGATACATTATCATAAGTTAGCTATGGAGGACCACGAGACTCAAGATGAGGTTGTTACTTTATCCAGGGTGTTCCCAAAACCCATCTCCACCTAACCTAAAAGAGGGGACTTCTGTCCCTAGACCAAGCAGAGAGGGGCCACCCAGAACCCCCTCTGACTGGCGATTTGAATTCTTGCTTAGGCTGCGAGGCTAAGCACTGCAAGGGAATATAAATAAAAGTTAAAAATATCTCTCTGGGTTCCCTGAGGGACAAGCCTGACTGCATAGGGGTTGATGTCAAAAGTATCCCTTCTCCAGGAAAAAGACATCGGGATGGGTATGGCCCTCATGCCTCACTGGACAATGACCGGGGGACCGGAGCCATTACAAGATCCCCTTCAAATACTGGAGGTCAGGCCTCTATCCCTGCCTTCGCAAGATTAGAATCACCACAGCCCTTCTATACTTAGAGAATGGAGGAGATGTCAGGGGCAGCCCTGCTTACACACTGAAGGCCTAAAATCAGCCATAGGCCTAAAATCAACAATAGGCCTGTCATACATGTATACTAACACCAAGTCTTGGGTCTCTGTGAAAAAACATTGAAACAGATGGCTATAAGCTATTGTAAACAGGCAGCTTTCATGGAAATTTACCAGCCTGAGGAGTCATAGACCTTGTAAATAGGTAGCCTTGGCAGACAATACCAACTTAGATAAGGACAAGTGAATTATAGGCAGAGTCATAGTGATCTGTCCCCTGAACCTTCACCCAGCCAATACCCTGTTTTGAAAGATATCTATATTCCCCCTGAACACCCACGCTCCAGTGTCATCCCCTTCCCCACGTCTTGCCCTTCTGTGTTTATAACCCCTGTGTGAATGATCTTTCCTTTTGTAGAGAGGTCATGGTCATCCTTACTCTCTGCTATATGCTGTTACTGACAGTTACAGGATTCTTGTGTGTCACAAGTACCAGCAGGCCAGAACAGGGAGAAATAAAGGAAGAGAATAAACTCCTGTTCTCCAGGTAGCCAACCACATAACTATCATGGTTTCCTTACTGAAAGACAACCATAAACTTTCTGAGAAAAGGAGACAATCTCTAAGATTGGCCCACTTTCACTAGCCCAATAATTTTTTTCTTTTTTTTTAATAATTTATTTATTTTTTTTCAAATCGTAATTCATTCACACATGTAAATCATTGGTGCTTTTGTTGGTCTACCTTTAGATGCACAGAGATTCTCAGTATCACGTTGTTCAGCTCCTTTAGTTACAGCTGAGATGAAATACTTGAGAATCACATATATTTATAGTCACATATCTAAGAAATATGGCACAGCCTTTTGTTAAAAATTACATCTTTGATTGGAAAGAGCATTATGTTGCTTTCTCTGATTCTCACTATTGAAGACCCAAAAGCACCCTGTGAAACAGCTGATCTGGGCAATGTGTAATCAATCAAGACCAGAGAGAAACCAGTGAAAGGATGGGCTTGGGGCTTCAGCATTTGCATGCTCATGCTGTAAAGAAGACTAACAAGAATGTTATTCAAGCTGCTGCCATTCAGTGTCTCCCTCAGATATCCTACTCAAAACTTACTGGCTGAAGGCTGGGTCCTGGGTTGCCTAGGTAACCTCTGGAGACAGTGCTGCCTTGCTTTACTCCACTGGAGATGGTTTCTGTTTGATGTGGAGGGATCAGGTCTCCAGAAGCCCTATCCAGAGAAACATATTCCTCTCCACTTACTGGTGAGGCTGATTTAACGATTGCATCTCTAGATCTTCCTGCTACAAGGAAATGTTCCAAACATATCCCTTTGATAACCTAATTGCTTCTTAGAAATGGGTTTATATCAACATTTGAATTGTACAACCCAAGTAAATACAGCTTATACTCTATTGATCATACTTCAATAAAGTTTTGCTCTATAAAGACTATATTTCAGGGCTGAAGAGATTGCTTAGTTGGTAAGAACAGTGATGGCTCTTCCATAGAACCCAACACCTACAGGGTAGCTTACAACTTTGTTACTCTAGTCCTAGGGAATCCAATGCCGTCTTCTGGCCCCTGAGGCACCAGACACATATATGGTACATAGACATACAAGAAGACAAGGATCTCAAACACATAAAATCATTATGCATATATGGATGACAATAATAATAAAAAGTAATGAATTTAGGAAGGAATCGGGGGAGGCATGAAAATTAAAGAGAAAGAATGTGGTAAGGGTTAGAGGGAAAAAGAAAGAGGAGAAATGATGGAAAAGAATATAATATTTTAAAATTAAAAACCATCATGTTTCAATAAAGGAAGCCAGAAATAGTAGAACATGAGTGCATGTACTTATGTATGTGCATATGTGTGTGTGTGTGTGTGTGTGTGTGTGTGTGTATTCATGTCTATTGTGTAGGTCCAAGGATTTAACCTTCTAAAATTATGAGGTATAGTGAATCACCGCTGTGAGGGTATTATCCTCACATCTAATGTTGGAAATTAAAATCTATGGGCATATTTCTGTAAAAGAAAATGAATATAAAGAAGGAAAGACTGGCAGAACATCAGATACAGTTGGAACTCATAAAGGCAAACAAAAATTTTTTGTCATTTCCTCTTAGTGATTTTTATATTGACTATATGGTGTTCTATAGGAGTAGGACCCTACATGCGCACACACACACACACACACACACACACACACACACAGAGGAATGCACACATGTGTGCACATGTATATACACAGGCAAGGGAATGCACACAGATGCACATGTGTACACATACTCATACTCACATGCATACACACACACACACACACACACTCAGACCTGGTGGAGAGTTCTGTAAGTTTACAGAGGATTAGCCAGAGGACAGTAGGCTGTGGTATTCCTAGCTGCTACCTTATGCAAGAGATAAGCAATGAAAGGTAGCATTCTGAGCTCTAAAGTAACTGTCACTTGTTTCTGCCTCCAGCTCTTACCCAAGACTCACACTTGTGGCCCACCTACCCAGAAACACACAGGAAAGGGAGTTCTGAAGAACAGAATTCATCCTAATCATGTTTGCTCACTAAACATCTGTACTTGCTAGTTTGAACTCTCCTACCTCTCCTGTGTCACATTCGATTTCCACGTTAAGGTCATGCCATTCCACCATGATGTGTCTCCCGAGTACAACCAAAATCACACTTACCTTAACTCCAGAAGTGACTCCAAGGTTCTTTTTCTTGACTTTGCAAGATGTTAGCCTGTCACCAGCTGATGTGTGCTTTCCCTTTGGTGTCCTATCCTATACATAGTAAGTTACTACACAGCACGTGACAAGGAGATGAGAGAGAAGATGAACAAAGGTAAGAGATGAGGCTTTTATACTTGCATAATTACATACACATAGATAACCATAACAAAATGAAAAAGAAAGACCCATAATTGTTATTTATGTCTGCATGCTCATGTGGCCACAGATGAACTATTACAGTCAGTTTTTCCCATCTCCCTTCCAGTGAATGCTCGGGTTGGTGGTGAATCATTGTGTAATGGTGTGAACCAAATCTTTTTTCTCAAAGGGCCTGGACCGTTAGCAGTTCTGCTAATTGAGTAATTGGTTTTCTATTGCCTTTAATTACAGTTAAGGGAGGACTGGAGGCAACCTATAAGACCTTTAGCTCTTGAGCACATGCTCGCCTTTACTTTCTCGTACAGGGACAGTTTCCTTAAAATCACTCCCTTTTTGTGTGTGGATTAGATGTCATGAGTCAAGAAGCCAGGTGACACCCTAGCCCATTCAACTCATGTTTTGGACTGAAGCCTTCTTCTTTCTGAATCTAGTATCCCTGGTCCATGAAAGCCCATGTCTCAGGAATGCCAAGTATGAGATGTGCTCAGAAGATCACTAGTCATAATAATGAGATGTGATTTCCTGACTCCTAAATCCTACTACAGGAGAAATAGAACTATGGATTACATGCTGACTTAGGTCAAACTCTGCATCTTAAAGGACAGTAAGTGGGCCTTCAAAAGAATATTCTGTCAATCTATCAAGCTAATGAAGAACACAGTAAGATGTTCTTCATGGCATGAATCCATTTCTGTATCCCATTTGCCATGAAAGCAGTCCCGATCACAAGTGATACTGTGTGAAATCCATTATGTATCTGGTTTGGGGGACAGGGTGGGGTTTAGCAGAACTACTGTGGGTGTGGGAGTCAAATGTGTATTCACGGTAAGTCTCTAGTCTAGTAAGAGAAAACATGTGCCTCTTCCATAAGGAAAATGATCTGGTGTAAATTAATCTGCTAATAGATGTCTAGCTAGGAGCTGGTTATAATGCCAAGTCAAGGGCCTGTTGTTGGCTATTTGAAGACTAGGCACACAGCAGGAAGTAAAGCTAGATAGGCCATGGTGTGTAGAGGTCTGTGCTGCTGTGACCATGTATGACTTCCATCCTTTGCACCACTGCCATTGTCATGATTGACAGGAGTTGCTGAGGGAAAAGCTGACCGAGAAACGCAATGGCTAACTGTATCCATTTGATGGCCAACTGCATCCACTTGATAGTTAAAACCTTCTTCATTGAGAAATTTCACAAAACACAAATACTTAAGCCAATTCCAGCTCATGTGGAACACAAATATACAAATAGCCAAACTACCTCTCTGTCAGATTTCCTTTTCGGTAGTTTAAAAATCATGTTCCTTCTAGTCCCTGGAACATGAGTTGCTCTATATTTATGCCTCTGTACACTAGTATATTCCTTTCTAGCAAAAGGAATAACCAATATTCCACTTAAAGTCCCCTCCCGCCATCACTGACATCTAGGCCCAACAGAGAGTGGGTGTTTGTATGTACTTTAGTTTTAGCTGTCTAGTTTTGAGTGATCTCTGTAACCTGGTGTTGGATTTCTCATTCCTCTTTCATTTAAGCTCTCCCATGAAGTTCACTGGCATAGTTTGTGGGGAAGATCAAATCACTATAAGTAGGACCTCTGTGTGTGTGTGTTCGTGCGCGTGTACTTGTTTATTCAGCATATTATTGGGTTCCCACACACTCAAGCTCAAGTCCATGTACGCCACTTGCATGTAATCTCTAAGCGCTACAATGAATACTGCACTAGTAGGATAGCTCAGGTCACACATGTTAGTAGTCTGTTAAACTCCACCTCCACAGTTACTTGAAAGCGGCCAGGTACTCTCCTCCCCACAGTTACCTGGCAACAGGCAGATAGCCCTGCCCACTATAAAAGGGGCCGCCTGCCCTCTCCTCACTCTCTTGGCCCCTCGACCCCACGCCTGCAGGTTGCCATCTCCCCTCCCCCCTTCCCTTCCCCCTCTCTCCACGTGGTCATGGCCAGCCTCTATCCTCTCTACTCTTCTCTTTCTCCTCTCGCTCTCCCACTCTCTTAATCTCTTTCTCCTCTCGCTCTCCTACTCTCTTAATAAACCTCCCCTCGTGGAACCTTCTAGTCTGCTGTGATCTGTCCCGAGCTGCGAGGCGTGAAAATCCTTTTAACACAGGGACTTAATGATCCATTGCTAACAGTTCAGTCTCAACTATAGCCCAGTAGCAAGACAAAAGATACCTCACAAAAGAGCCATCAGCAAGCACGAAGCTGCTCCAAAACTGGCAGTGTAAGAGCCTCTGCATCTTCTTGATCATCAGCTCCAAGGCCTGCCTAGTAGGCCTTGATACAGGTTGCATCTTGCCTCAGGTACCTCAGCATGGTCAAACCCTTAGATACTTCTGCAGTTAACTTCCTACCCTTTGTCATGCAAATCTCTCACCAGCTTTTTTTTCCCCCATAGCAAAGGTTACTGTGTACTCCTCAGAGAAAGAGCCAAGGAGATGAAGGAGAAGCTAAGGGGAGATGGGCCAGCTTCAAGCCGAGGACCTGCCTCACAGTGGGGAGGCTGGCCAGCAGAAGAGCATGAGGGAGCTAGGTGCATTAGTGGTTCATGTCTCCTTCACCTTATCTCACTAAAACTTTTCTTGATAGCTCACCCTACCCAGAAACATACAGGACTTGTCGGAAATGTAGTTCAGCCTAAACACCACACACACAACTTTGGATAGGTTATTTGAGGATAGAAACCTGTTTGAGATAAAGGAAAGCAGCTGATATGCCCAGGAATTCTCATCAATTTTCCTCAAGAACTTGTCTGAGAAAATTTTTCCTCTTACCTACAAAGCATTGATTCTATAGTGTGTGTATGTGTGTGTTTCCCACACATTATCAAAAGAGATGTTTTTAGAAACATATTACTTCTTAATAAATAAATATTTAACAGTATGAAAATGTATTCACAGTAGGAGTGTATTATTTATCAACCACTTTCCTGGTGAGATTAAATTTTGTTTAGCTTTAAGATTTTTCTTTCTTTTTTTTTTATGATGTTCAAAGAATTTGAATTTGCTTTTAAGTGTAAGAATGTGTTGTAGAAGGCAGTGTGAAACGCTCTTGCATGATAATGAAGAGAAAACTCAAGACTTGGTCTTCAGCTTGCCTTCCATGCTGCTCTGAGGCAAAGGACTGCAGAGCTTTCAGAATCCACCATCCTGGGACTGCAGAGTAGTCCTTTCCTATACAAAGCAGCCTCCTTCTTCATGCAGTCAGAAGTATTTTCCTTTTGTTTCTGGTCCATCCTCTCAGAGAAGACTGACAACCACTGGTAACCTCTTTATTCATGAATTTCCTTAGAAAATGGTAAGATCAAGCTGTAGGGGGATCAGAAGAGAGTTCACCATGGAGGACAGCTACCAGGGAAACAGATATGCCTGAGACTGATGGGAGGATGGTGCTGAGATCAGCCCTTCCTATCTCAGACCAACACATGATTTCCCGATGAAGACATTTGTCCACACAACGGTGCTGGTATTTCTAACAATTCCCACCACAGAATAACAGCTGTCAACACCTGCCCCAGATATAGAAGCTGGGAGAGACTGCAAGCAGGAAAGAGACTTCAATAAAAAAACAACTTTGTCTTCTTAGGGACAAAATCACTTCTATCCTTTGGTTTGCTGACTATGTATCATCTTTGACAAGGAATTAACTATGTGACTTCTAATGAATATAGTCGCTTAATTAAGGAAGCAAGAAGTTATGTGACTCTTCAGACAACAACGGGTTCTATGCCAAAAGGACTCTGATGTTTTTTCATTATTAGGGTGTCTGAAGTTTAAAATTTCAAATGAGGTGGGTGCGTAGAATCAGTGAATATTAAGATCACAATAGACAAAGACCTGAATGACTGGACAAAGGAGGGAGGGGCATAGGAGAACGGGAAATGTTAGGGAACTTTTCCACCATGGACAGCATACACCCTCATGCAAACAAAGCTTTTGGACTAAGATTATATTTTACATTTTTAAAAAAAGTGATAAAAGATTTGCTAAGGTCTAGAAGGGATGAACAATGGTTCTTTTTTATTATCCTCCAAAATTCAGTCCTACATGCTATCAGAGGGAAAAGCCTTTTGTTTTAACCTGTTTCCAAAATGTGAGTTTCCTTTCTGGAACCCACAAACTTTGAGCTGCTGTCAGAAGCCAGAGAGCTGTGTCCTGCCATCTGCCCTTGTACTGACTGAGTCCCTCTCGCTGTTAACCAGCCTGCTCTGACAGGAGACACTTGGCTCAGCTTGTCAGAGAGAAGCCACCAGGCAGGTTCTGGGTGTTGCTCAGCAGCAGTCTTCAGTGAGCTGCTCTCCACAGTGGTCTGTACCAGAGTGGGGTGAGAAGGATTTCCTGACCACATATCTTTGTCACAAGTGTCTCCCTCCCTTCTTCCTCCACTGATTGTTAGAACCATTTAAAAGCAAATCACCCAAAATCCCTAACATCTTTAGATGCTTGAGCTCACCATGTTCAGATGTGTTTGCTAAGCTCTGTTGTATAAAATTTAGCACTTAAAGAAAAGTTCACAAGTAGTTTTGTTGTTGTATTGTATTGTGTGTTTCATTCAGTCTGTGGCTAATAGAACAGGTTGCCTTTTTAAAAAAGCTATACTCCTCCTCCTCCTCTCCCTCCCTCCTCCTCCTCTCCCTATCTGACTTTCCTACTGCCAGGCCTGGGAACACCAGGAAGCTCACTGTGGTCATGTGCTATACTGTCCTTTGGTGTTTAACAACTTTCACCGAGCTGTCACAAAAGGATGAGCTCATCGGGTCCTCGGATAACCCTGGGATGTGGGTAGGGTTGCTGGATTCTTTATCGACAGTTCCCATATGAAGAAAGGAGAGTTATAAATTATATAACACAGCCAAGGTCCCTGGGTTGCAGTGGTGCAACTGGATTCCAACAGAAGCATTCAACTGCCCGACTGGCCCCCTGGTTTGTTTACTTTTCCACCTTTGTAGGTCGTGCTGATCTACCCGTGTTCAGGAAGGTTAAGTGCCTCCTCCTTTGAATTCTCCATTTCTCATGGTAAAGGTTTGCAAGATTGTAGCCACAGTTCTCTGGTCTCAGTACCTACACACATTTGTGAGGTGACAAATTGTTCTGTTTCTATATTCTGTTTTCATACTGGTTTATTATTTTTTTTCCTAGCAGGGATTTTCTATTTAAAAGTGATAATGGGAGCAATTTCTTCTATCTCTCTCTTTATTTTCTCTCTTCTGTTTTCCTTTCCTTTGTCTTTCTTCACATACCTCCTATCTGGTTTCCTTTTCTCTCTGCCTTTCTTTTTTCCAGCTTCGTGTGTGTGTGTGTGTGTGTGTGTGTGTCTGTTGCTGATTGCATAGTATAATTTCTGGCTAAGGTACACGGGCTGAAACTATATGATTTCATGGGCTCTCTGTTATTTTGTCAGTGAATTTTTTATAATAATTTTCTACATGAATAAAGAGTGGAGAATATTTACACTTGTCAAAGAATACATATGGTAAAAAAAAAATTGAAGACAACATAATCTGTACATTTCTTCTATGGGCAGTGCCATTTGTTCCTTGTCTTCTCAAATGAAAGAATTCCGTGGAGGAACACAGGCAGTTTAAGCACAGGTTGGTTTAGCAAAGCAAAGAGGGGATAGAGGGGGATGTTCCAGAGGATCTTAGTAGCCTGGCAGATTCTGCACTATTCATTTAAGAGGAGCTTATGAATATTTATGGATGGATGGCATATTCACGAAGGTGAAGCAACCCTTCTCCTTCCCAAGTTAGAGTAGACTAGATCTCTTTTATAGGGTATTTCTTTCATAATTCTCTTTAGATATCTATGGGAGGTGGTGGATGTGGGCTGGGGTTCCAAAGGCATGTAGAGGTGATTTCATAATACAGTCTGTCACGAAATGTCTCATATTGATGGTGTTTGTTAATAAGCCATATATGGTAGGTTGTTGGCTTTTCCCCAAAAAAACCAACAATAATAGAGAGAAGAGATAGGGGGCCATTGCAGTGTTGTTTCTCTTTTTATGCTTGTCAAGTTGAGTGCCAGAGGTGAGGGGGTGGTTAGATACCAGCTGAGTTTACTAACATCTTTCTGCACCCTAAAATCCATGGGCCATGTGATCTGAGTGCAGCTGCATAGCCCAATCATTTCCACTTCTGTACTTTTATCATCAACAAAGTTATACAACCTATATTTTCAGTAAACTTTAACTGCAGGTTTCATTTTACATTCTTAAAATCATTATTAAAGTATCAGTCTGCTGAACTGATTGCACAAGCCTAAAGTGATGCTTCTGGAAGGAGAAATGAAGCTTCCTCCAGAAGCCAACAGGGTTTTCAAAGGAAGCGTGGAGGGGGAAAGGGAGCTGTCTGCTTTTCTTCCACTTTAAGATGAAAATGAGTATTCTGGGAGTGCTGCCGGCTACCTATTAGAAAATGCATGACAACATGTATAACCATGGAGCTGAATGCTTTACAGAAATGCTTTTAAAAATGAGGGGTTGCTTTTCTGCAAGTCTAGGGTTTTGTTGTTGTTGTCGGGTTTTTTGTTTTTGTTTTTTTTGGTTGGTTTGTTGGTTGGTTGGTTGGTTGGTTGGTTGGTTTTTTGTTTGGTTTTGGTTGTGAGTTTTGGGTTTTGGGGTTTGGGGTTTGGTTTTTTTTTTTTTTTTTTGCAACCCAGGTTGTTCTCGAAGGGAGGCAAGTATATGGTTATTCTTCAGAACTGTGTCCAGATGAGTACGAAAGTGCCACTGTGCTATAGCAGAGTCTTCAGGCTTTCCTGGATGGATAAGCAAATGCATCAGGCCACAGGAACTAAGAAATGTTCTCTAGAGTCACTTTGATGACAATTTTGTTTGTGAAGCTGGTCATTTCATACACCCAATGCCAAAGCTAACAATGATGGATAACAGAATTACCGCAGTCAAGCTCACTTTATGCCCAGTAGGACCAGGTTTAAAAAAAGCAAGGACCATGCTGTCCAGAGCTTGAGCTGTACACAGAAGTTCTGTGAAGGGTCTTGTTCAACTGTCCTGAACAGAATCCTGGGACCGTTAGGGGTGGCCTTGCGAGTTTTAGCTAGTAGACTCAGGGTGAAGGACAGTGTGTCTAGGACAGAACTGAAACTCTGCTCACAAGCTGAAACTGGTGGTTTGTAAAAACAAACTTCTGAAAAGAGTGCAGATGAGTGTCACAGCAAGTCAAATTGAACTTGATGTGATACACTGAACCCTATACTCCTAAAAAGAACAAGGAGTTCCAAGGCAAGACATGCCAGGTTTTGAAGAGCCCACAAACAGAGAGTAGGACATTTGTAGCAGACATTTCCTTTCCTGAATTGCTTGTGTGTCTGTTTCTGTATTAACTTGAGTGTGTATGCTTTGAAACAGAGAAATTGTCTCCAAGTTAGAAAAAAAGAAGAGTGACCATCAAGACTACAAATGCATCGTACATAGTGGGCTGTTCTAAACCGTAGCTTAGGTGGATCTCAAAACCAGCCTGGAGCACAAACTTAGGTCACAGACATAGGTATACAGTTTCGCCTATATAATGAAACCCATGAGGTATATATAATATACCCATGAGGAAACAATCTATTAGGAAGATAGAAAACCAGGCTTGCTCTCTTCTAGCAAGCTGGAGTAGAGGAAGACGGGAAGTGTGTTTATGCAGAGTCAGAGGACGTCACAAGTACTAATGGCGTCATAGCTACTCTAGTTGAGAGTGTACAAGCGTACACCCTTATATGACTCTTTAAATTAAATATATGGTTCTTTAAATTGAATTAAGTGCATAGTTTGTGATTTGAATTGTTTTAAAATGAAAGAATCAATTTCTATAATTTTCTTTCTTTTCCTTTCTTGAAATTTGAGCACACTTCCTCTCATGGGGAAGAGCTTTCACCAGAGGCAAGAATGAAGACACTAAAAGGGCAGATATGCAGGCAAGACTACCATAAGGTAACTACATAAGAGAAAGTAAAACTCAGAGGAAAGTCCTTGGTTGAATGACTTGTCGGCATCTGTGTATGCAGCCCAACAGTCAAGGCAGTTTACCATCTGAACCCAATCCTCCTGCTAAGCACATCTGGCCGATCTTCCCCACAAGGCCCTTCCTTATCACCTATGACTCTCTTGTGACCTTTTATTTCCTACCTTTGTGCTGTGGTTATCTGCTTCCTCTAACCTGTACTTCCAAAGCTCTCTCTGATCAACCACCACAGCTCGACCTCTTCTGAGAAGCCACCATGATAACCTCAATCTGAAATGTCCTGGCCCTTTCCTGTATTCAACAACAGCCCAATTCTGGAAGCAGTTAGCCTGTGCCCCTGATTACACCCACATCTTTGCCACCAAGATCTCCTTCCTCCTAAATGCAGAGCTTGACAATATTTCTTGTCTTCCCTGGCAGGTAAATGATTACGGTATCTCCTGAAGAGGCACAGGATTCCTCAAAGCCTGGCTCCATCCCCCAACCCCGCAACATGCTCTTTCTTCTCTAATCTGTAGTTGGCTTGCCAAGGGCCTGCTTCCAAAGCCTTCAGAGAATGTATTGGTATCAAGGGTCAGCAGACTTTCCTGTAAAAGGCTAGGTAAAAAAAAATTTTTTAGAATTTATCTACTAGCTATAGACATCTCTCTCTTCCTCCTCCTTTTTTCTTCCTGTTAAAAATTATATATATATATAATTTTTTAAAGTCTTTGTTCCTAGAATCTGTCTGTATCTAGCCTGTGGTCTGTATGTGTTGACTGACCCCTACCATGAAAGGAAATACCTTAAATATCTACAAATACCTAAATGTCTACAAATTCATACATTTTTTTCTTTTTCTTCTATGTGTGTGTGTGTGTGTGTGTGTCTGTGTCTCTGTGCATGTGATATGTATGTGTGTTTGTTTGTGGGTGGGTACTCATGCGTGCAGATGCAGATGCATATGTACACATGAGGCCTGAGGTTATCATCAGGAATCTTTCTCCCAGTTCTTCTACCTTATTCTTTGTAGCAGGGCACTTAATCTAACTCAGAGCTCACCAATTATACTAATCTCAGTGGCCAGCTTGCTCTGTGGATCTAGTCTATAACCAGGCTGAAATATGACTTGTCCTGCCAATCTAGCATTGCATGGATTCTGGAGATCCATCATTCTGGGGTCTGAATCCAGGCTTTCTTGCTTGTGTGACAAGTGTTTTTCCATAGCTGGCTGAGAAAAACCTGCTTTATGTTTTGGGTGGGTAAGCCTACTTTTCCCAAAAATACTATTCATTTTACATCTTGATGAAAAAGCCTTAGATTACAGCTCAATTCTTGGCAACTACAAACAATGAATCATGAATTTGTTTGTGTATGAGCCTTGACTCTACCAAATTTTACTATTTGATAAGCTGATGTCAATAAAATACTCAGAGCTTCTGTATTAACTTATCCAGTTACTTGGTCCTCTGAGAAATAGTTCTTGTGGGCCCTTAAGAAGCAACAAATTCACACCTGCATAAAAGCCAATGTTTCTGGATGTCCTGAGGCGTTGTCTTCAGTAGCTGCATCCTTTATGGTATCGTCCTATGGGGTAGGCCACTTGGTGTTCCTCGCCTGAATCTGAAGGTTTCCAGGACCCACAAATGGGAGTCAGAAGCAGGGAAAGTATGAATCTGATGGAAGCTATTCCACAAATAAGCACCTATGTAGTTTGTCCAAGGGTAGTACACACTGACCTCAAGAGATTGATTAGAGTTTGTTGTGTGCCCAATCTTCCACCATTCATTTAATTTAATTTCCTGAAATATAATTTAATAGACAAGACTAGCTCTTCCCTAAGTTTCCTGATGTATTTATTTCAGAGAAAGGTTTCTGCTTTAGAAACTGATTGATCAAGATGTGTAGCCTGATGTTGCACATGTCCCTCCCCAATAGAAGAAGAATACTTCAAGCTTTGAATATCTCAAGAAAGACCTGAGCTCTTGTTCACTTTTGAAAGAATCCACAGAAAGCTCCTGTGGAGAAATCATCTTCCTCAAAAGTTTCTTATTCGAAACTTGGGTCAGTCACAGGTCATTCTGGGAGCTGTGTGCATTTGTTCTTTTTCTGAATCACAGATTCTGACACATTATTTTGCAAGTTCTTGATCTTTTTTTTCCCCTAAAGATTGAAAGACATTTGGAAAAGTTAACAATTCTGTGAGAATGAATAGGTTGATGTCTGAAAATAAGGAATTGTTTTTAAGATGTCTTATTTTTAAGATTACTCTTCCAGGAGCACTAAAAATGCAGACCTGAGCCTAATGTTCAAAACGTGCAAGAGCTTTGGCCTTGAGACCTTTAATATGAGTTTTCATTTTTGTCACCAATGGTTGGGTTTCCCAGAGACAATCACTTAGATGCCACCATCTTGTAATATAAGTTGCAGAGAATTTACTGAAAGAAGACTCTTTGGTAACTCTAGCTTCTATGACATCCAACCATATTTCATCAAATGGGTATTTTCTCCATCACTTATGGTCCATTTTAAAAAATAAACTGAAGGGGGATTGTCTTGTAAATGATCTTTGTGTCCTTTGTGATCTCATATGATCTAAACAGTCACAGGCAGAATTCTTGTTTTTTCGGTTTTCTGTGTTTCTTCCAGCGATAACTTGCTTTATATTTGAGTGCCTGCTAAATTATGAACATTGCCTCATAATCCATAAAACAATGTTTTATGGCCCACTGGAAGCAAAATGAATGGAAGCAAAAAATAAGTATTTATTTCATAGCATGAAGAGTCTCACATCTTGGCATGTTTTCTCATAGACCTATAACTTAATAACCTGCCAGAAGTTAGACATTTCTTTGTAAAGCCATACATAAATGCAATCAAGAAACAGAAACCTTTTGTGATAAATGGGTGTGGCGACACACATCTGTAACCCCAGCATTCAAAATGCAGAATAATGAACTTGAGGTTAGCTTGGACCACTCCTATCCATCCCTGTATCCCATCTTGGGATCTTAGTGTATAGGCCACCCTAGAATGACCTTTCAGGGTACCTAAATGCATCCCCTGTGAAATAATTCTACATGCAGCACTCTTACTGCATGACAGTCTTGGCCTTGGGTTGTTTAGAAACACTCTTTGCACTGGGAAGTATAAGCTATCTCCTATCTGTGTGACAATTCAGCACCAGAATGGTGTGGGACAAGTTAGGTGGTTTATGTGTCTATAAAAGACATATTGATATTCTAGCCAAAATATAATTAATTTAGAAGTCCTCATAAGCTGTGAAGTGTGTCCTTAATCCCCCAAAACTCCTGTCTTTACAAGAAAGAACTGTTTTCTGTAAGTTGTCTTCTGAGGCACACACACCCATATACACACACAAATTAATTAATTCAAATTTTTACGAGAAATAAAAATTAAAATGAGATTTTTGTAATTAAAAACCTATTGTACAGTAAATGGACTACCTTTCTATTGGAATTCCTTGCTTTGGCTTTAAATACTACTTCTATTGTTTTATCAGAAATGCTTATAGGAGGAAGACATTCATATATACATTTTTATTTATTATATACAGTTTCCATGTGTGTAAGTGTTCACATATGTGTATATGTGCACATAGAGACTGGGCACCAATGTTGAGCACCTTCCTCTACTGATCTCCACCTTACGTCTTGAGACAGGGTTTTGTCCTGAGCCCAGAACTCACTTACTCCACAGGAAGGGGAGTAAGTAGGCTCCTGGGTTCTCCTACTGGTACAGCCCCAACACTAGGATCACAAATGTGTATCACCATGCCTCTCTTCTCACATCTGCATCTGGACACAGGTTCTTATCCTGTCCTGGCATGCTCTTTAGCAATCAGGCCTTTCCTCCCTGCCTTCATCCCCCAGTGCCCCACAGTGGCAGCATGCCTTTGGGAGCATGATGGAGATGCACTGTTGAACAGCCAACTACAGGCTTGCAGGGAAAGGTGAGATAATTCAAGACCAGACAGGCTGGTGTGAAAATGATGGAGAAATATTGTGGGTTCTTAATTCTGAGCCTGTATGGTAGTTGGCTTTCTAGTACTGTGACAAGAAACCCAAGAAAAAAAGTTAAACAAGGAAACATCTTTTAGTCTCCTGTGTTAACTCAGCTCCATTGCTTCTGAGCAATGAAGAATTCAGCATGAATAAACCTGAGAATATGAGGCATCCCCCAAGAATCCACTCCCCCAACTGGGCCCCAACTATGTTTCTGCCTCTCTCTAATAGTCCCTCGATAATAAACTGATAAGGTCAGAGCCCCGATAACCCAGTCATTTCCCTAAAGCCCTGTGAACCCTGGTGCAGGAGCCTTTTGGATACTTTTCTGAGCTAAACCAGAAAGTGTGCTCAACTGAAATGCTAAGAGCCCAGAAAACACAGGACTGAAATATATTCAGTGGTAAATTTATTTTTAGTGGTTGCTTTACCCCCCAAATGACATCACATGGAAAAAATCACATATAGATGTATGTGTGCGTGTGTATCTGTGTGCAACGTGACAGTAGCTTTTTACTAGAGCCTTTGTAAAGCTGCTGTAGCAAGATCAGTTTATACTGAATGTCTTCTCATAAAATAGTTTATGTGTATTTTTATGGTTCCTGGATAACGTGACAGAAACCTGCGCTGTGCTGTATTTCCTGTAGCTGTAGCTTCCTCCCTGTCTGATCTGTGCACAATCCATAGAATAAACAGAGAGAAGCAAATGGATGTGCCAAAACCAGAGTGAGCATTGCAGGGAGTCCTGCACGGGGGGCAGATCATTTCCTGACTCATACAGAGGAAGACCTCACATCATGGCGTGTCATCTATGCTGTCTGGCTCAGTGTCTCCTAACTTCCTGGAACAAAACCAAGCTAAACAAAGCAAAAAAAAAAATGACAATTTCTCTGCGTTTTGGAATGCTAAACTCCTATTACGGGAACACTAAATCTTTCAACCTACTGAATACTGAGCCTTCCAAGATGAACAGTGGTGTTTACGGTTTGTTTTTAAAACTTAATGTTTCCAATATGTAGCTCACATACTGTAATAATGGATTTTAATGCTATTCCCCAATTCTGCTAGGCCTTGCATCAAGAGCAAAATGTTGGGTTATGAAAATTAACCTTTGCATTTCATTTTTTGAAAATGGCTTAAACAAAATTCATTCTCCCTTAAAGAGCAACTGAGCATTAGGATGTGAGAAAAATAACAGAAGAGTTGGGTAAAATAGAAACAAATGTCACTTCATACTGTGAATTTGTCAAGCTTTCCCAAGTGTACTTGTTGGTACACTTGATTGCCTTTGTAGAAAAATGTCTCTTATGAAGGAGGAATTGTATTTTCTCAGCTCTGTCACTGGTGGCCATGTTGCTAACCTCACTGTTAAATCTGTAGGAAATTCGGCATTATCTGTCAAGCAGTCTAGACATGTATAGCTCACCACTATGAAATGGATGACTTTGGTTCTGGATAGATTGGGGGACTCATGTCAGGTCAGATTCAATGGTGTTCTTATGAGAGTGCAGAAAGGATGAATGAGGTGTCTCCGGGGCAAAGGCACAAAGGGGACTCACAGGACAGGAGGATCAAGTATACTCCTGTATAAGAAAGATCTAGCCGATGACTCTTTAGTATCTATGTTTTAAATATTTCTTTAAAACCATATTATTGAAACTTTTCCACAAAGTTTTAGGACAATAATTGAAATCATTTTCTATTTGCCTCAAGTATACAAGATGCATAAACAATAGAAAATTCATCAACCTAGGGGAAACTGAAGAAGAGTTACCAAATCCAGGGAGTACATCCAGCTAGCAGAAGTCAACGCAGCTTTCCGAGTCATATAGCCATGTGGCCTGCATTACTTTGTGTGTTTACTTTGTTATACCCCAGACAGGCCCCAGATCCAATTTATAGCACTTTGAAGAAAAAAAAAAAGAAAGAGGTGCAGAATTCATTTCTATTCAGTTTCCTTCGTGGGCAGATTCAGTGACAGCTGCCAGTTGTCCTCACTGTTGCAGCAGACCAAGCTACAGACTGCCTTTAAATCCACTGATTCCTATTTTCTTCATATAAAATAAGAGTTATAAATGAAACTTCCTTTTTGACAAGGTTAAATAGGTTAGTCTTTGAACGGTCTTAATAGTGCTTTGTGTATCAAACTTGGCACTATGAAAAGTGTTTGTTTTTTTAAGTTGTTGTATTCAGGAAGGGTGGAGACCTTACTGTTCAGGTACATTCTTTTTTTTTTTTTCTTTTTTTTTAATAATTTATTTTTTCTCAAATTGTAATTCATTCACACAGGGGTTATAAACACAGAAAGGCAGGATGTGGGGAAAGGAATGACACTGGAGTGTGGGTGTTCAGGGGGAATACAGATATCTTCAGAACCAGGTATCGGCTGGGTGAAGGTTCAGGGGGTTCAGGTAGATTCTATGTTTACTTTACAGATAAGAAAAAAATTCCAAATTATAAAGTTCAGTAATTCCACAGTAAGCTGCAAAGCTGAAGGAAGACGTAAACTGTTCAAAGCCTCAAACTGGGCTGTGCCTCCTATGTTGTGATGGCATACAAACTAGGTATAGAGCAAGAAAAAATGTTCTGGAATGGCCTCTATGCCCAGCTCAGACTCAAAGGGACCTCGGCATCTTCTTAGCTCTTCCAGCACTCTGCCAAGCATGCAACAGGGTCCCTTTTAGGTGACAGAACCCAATGAGAAGATTGAGGTGCCCGTATGAATATCAGTGTAGGCTCACATCTGGAATGCGACTATGGTTTCCTAGAGTTAATTCTCCATCAGTTTTGAAGCACAGATGCTGGGCCCTTGCTGACTCACCCTACACATAGCACAGAACTCTGGAGGAGATTGCCTCCTATCTCATCTCCAGCCCTACGACCTTGAGCAGGTCCTTTACCTCTTCAAGGTTGAATTAAGAGAGAGCTCAGGCCTTAACCAACTTAAATTCTGATTGCACAGAAGGAAACTATGGAATAGTTATTTGCTAACATTCCGTTGAAATAAACCATATATCAGAGGAAAGTGACAATCTTCTAAGTGTAAAAATTAAAGGCGAACAGTTTCAGATTAATTCAGCAATCCCACTCAGACAACATCTTGGGTCTTATCCTAGCAATGCCACTCTCCAGGGAGAAGCACTATGTTCTAAATTTTAGCTTCATGGCACAGCCTGGCCTATTTCTGAAATGTATACCAAGGAATCACATAGTATATATTATTCTGTATGTAGTTTCTTTCTCAAGAAGTTTTGTTTGTGAAGTCTAGCCATGTTACTTTATGTATTTATAGTTTATTTTCACTGTGATATATATACATGAACATATATATGTGTGTGTACATTCATATATGCACACAAATATGTGCACACATATAGTGATAGGCCAAAGCTCTTGTTTTGTAGAGTTTTATTGCAACATTGTCAGTCTACTTCATTTTAATATTGTCAATAGCAACTTTTGTATTTTGATGGCAGGTTGTTTATAACTGAGACTGTGTGGATGATAACATTGTTACCACTTACAACCTTTGGTTAAACTTTTGTTCTGTGGTGTCATACCATCTGAGCATGCTAAAGTGTCTTTCTTTATTCATCCTCCTTGTGCTGACCATTTGGCTCCTTTCCAGTCTTGGTGTTATTACAAACACTGCTTCTGTGAGCATTCCTGTACATGTCTCTTGAGAATGTTATGGCTTAGTGTATGGAATCCCTACTGCTTAAGTCTTCATTAGATTCCAATATGTGACCATGCTTGGGAATGTCTGCTTTAAAGGTATAGTGTAATCCAAAGTGTCTAAAACATGTAGAAAGGAAGGAACGCATGAGAAACAGAAACTGAACTTGGTGGGTTATAAATACATGTATACTATATACATATATACATATTTTCTATATACATACATACATACACACATACATGAATGTACAAAACCGAGAGGTATTTGGGAGGTGAGAGGGATCTGAGAGGTGTTAAGGGAAGGATAATAAAGACATTGTATGAAATGGACAAAGAATTAAATATATTATAGGATTTTTTTCCTCATTAAACTTGTTTTAATGGGTCTCAAAATTCTGTGGTAGATTTTTAGTCAAGTTGTTTCCATTAAAAAGTACTGATTTTGAAAACTAATAATTTAAAACTGCCACACACACAAAAAAAAAATTGTCCACAAAACATTCTTTCCTTCCAAGGTTTTACAATGCATTGTTATCATTAACCAGTCTTTTACTATTAAACTTAAAAGGCCAATTGAGACGAACAGTTCTGAGACTGTTCTTCCACCACTGGTTTAGAGAGAATTTGTTCCAGACATGAGATTGATAATGAAACTCCATTTCTTAGAACAAATCTGTTTTGACTGTTTTTTATCACCTCACCTTGTGAACACTAAGTTAGAAGAATCTTTACTTATTCTAGGTCTCTTACAAAAGTGGCTTTTTCCTAGTTGTATAGTTCAAGAACAGAAAATCTACTGTTTTGAGAGTATTGGGAGAACGAGACACTTATGCTCTTCATAGTGCAAACTGAGGTCTCAAGATACTTGTCATTGGCCCTAAACAGGCATCTTGAATTGTAATTGTCATCATGTATTTCAAACTGATTTCAAAACTGGTGTTATAGCTGACAATGACCATACCTAATAATGCCTATCCACAGGAACTACTGTAGCAATACAAAATGACTAGAGTGGACCAGGGTTTGTTCTCCTTCTGACTTTATGGCCTTCGCTCCTAGAGAGAAGCAAATGCCTTCATACCACATTATTTACATTAATTATCCACATACCAATACACAGAAGCTCATGTGGCTGGGTTAAGTTCACAGCTCATGAGCAAGAGATGTAAATTAATTTAGATCTAATTGGTGCTTGTTTAAGACTCCATCTCATTAGTTAATTCAGAGTCAGGTGTTGGTCATTCTGAAACCTACATTTCTTATATTAAGTGTTTATATAGAACCTGGAAATTGACTGGGAGTATGAGGAACCTCAATAACCACGGCGAAGCTGACACATCTTGTCTAGGTGTTTTCTACTGATTCCATTGGCCTCTGTGGTAAGCCATGGGAGATGGTCTGATGGCTTCTGTGTCATGCTTGGGCTTTGACAAGGCCTGCCATGTTGTCTGAGGCCCTGCGTGATGCTGTTTACCAAGGAAGCTCATCTTCAGGCTCCTGCCAGCATCCCGAGCCTTCACTCAGAACTGAGGTCCAACTTTCCTCAGATTTTTAGAATCCACCAAGATAACTGTTTTTTTCCACTTCCTCAAAGTGTGCTAGTGGCTATTGGCACCAGGGTCCTTGTCCTGGGCTCATTTCTCACACTTGAAGCTTTCCTTCAAATGGATTCTTGTCTCCTCTCAGCCTGTATACACTAGTATGTGTCTATAATCCCAACACTCCTATGATAAGATGGACAGTAGAGATAGGAGAATCTTCAGGAGTTTGTGGACTACCTAGATTGGCATGTGCCACAGGGAAATCCTATCTCTTTCAAGGTAGAAGGCAAGGCACCAATACCTAAGTGTGTCTAGTGACCTTCACATGCATGTTGTAACATGTCTATCCCTGTGTTCACACACATACACACACACACAAACACAAATGCACACACACACACACACACAAATGTACACACACATTAACTGATTTTGCTCCTTGACCCCAAGAATGATTTAGATACTAGCCTTTTTGACTACATTATTTTTATTTACAAATGCAGCCCTCCAGGCATAAAAGATAAAATATCAATTAATTAAAACAGGACCACTTAACATATTACTCCATTTATCAGCTTGAATTGGCATAAAATGGCTCATAGACTCTGCTACCTGTTATTGGATATATCTAGTGGAGAATTCTACCTCAATAAGCCCTGCAGTGGGTTTTTACCATTATTTCCTTTATGTTTATTCTGGGTAGTGCTTGCAAGAAGACTATTTTGGTTAGGGACACTGTTCTTGTCCTAGAGAGGAAGTGAGCACACTGAGCCTTGTCTCCAGCCCTGGAGCAGCTAGACAGGTCAGACAGACAGCTCTGTCAGCCAGGCTCCAGGAAGGGCTCTCCTGTCTCATGGAACAACCAAACAATTGTTACTGTTTACAATGGCCCATATGCCCAAGTATTCTTAGAACAATAAGGAAAGGGAAAGTCGGCCACCAGGCAGGAAAGAAGGTTTTCAAGGCGCAGCAAGCTCAGAGAATGTTCATGCCCTTTAAATGTAAACAGCTGGCTGCAGTACTTATCTAAATAACAATGTACCGGTGCTTGCCATGTGCTGGACACTTGACATATCCATTGTCCCTGATCCCATAACCATTTCAGCAGACCAGCAAGATCCCAATTTAATCTGTGAAGAAACCAAGGCACAGAGAGATGCTAACAACAGAAACATGTTTCCAAGGGTGCCGAGTGTTCTTATCAAGTCCCAACCCATCTAAATCAGGGCCTATATATTCTTAGCTACTACTCTTAAAAATTAAAAATAAAGAAAAAAATTTACACATCTTTGAGAATGAATCCATAATCTAGACTAAAAGCACAAGGCAGTACAAAGAGCACCAACAACAGTTTGAAATATGTTCTTTTTGAGTTCCTCTGAATTTCACAGAAGCATTGGGAACTTGAAGAAAGCATGCTAAACGCTGTGTGTGACAGCCTAACAGCTTTCCTTGCCATATACATAATGGATACCCTTGGATAGCTCTCCAACTATGTAAATGACACAGAACAATCCCTTGTTCTGCTTATAGTAACTTTAAACCTTAAAGAAATGTGTGCAAAGACTCCAATTAACAATATCCAAAATAGTAATTTGCTGGGCAACTTGGGTTATTTGCTTTACAAGTGAAATGGGGCTTTAATGTTTGACTCAATGTTTCTGATAGTTGCTAGAGAAAGGAGGAAATTTTTTTAACCTTAAAATAGGTTAAAAGAGAACATAATAGAAAAGGTAATATGTCCATTGTATTGTTTGAGGGTCGTTCATACAAATACACATCAATTACTGTTCCCATGAATACATATCAATTACTGTTCTTGTTAAACATGAGAATTCGCTAGTTTTCTGGTTGTTTCCAGATATATTAGTAAGTAACAGTCTTTTGAATTTCTTAGCTTCCCCAGGACTCAACCTGTGCTTTAAATACACTCAGGAGCTATTTGCATGAGAATATTTGATGCTACCTATTACACTCTCAGCATGCCAATCATTTGAGATCTTCTGGTTCTTGAGTCCTGCTATAGCTGCAGGAATATCAACAATGTAGAGGTGGTAGGACTCATGGGTCCTTAATGAACCAGCCTGCCTCCATCTTAGGCTTTAAAACCATCTTATAGTAAAAAACAAACTATGCTCATTCCTGTTATGATTAAACCTCTGTTGCTCAAAGATTGGGCCATAACCCACCTGTAACCTTAACTACAAATATCTCTATATTGTCTGTTCCAGGAAATGGCAACCATACCTTTATTTCCAAAGATTGCTATCATCACCCATTGTTATGATTACCTTAAGACCACTTTGCAATCATGTCTTTGTTTCAAAGAGTTGTAATGTCCATCTTGCAACTCTACCTTTGTTTCAAAGATTATTGTGACTACCTTGTTATGACCACCTGTTTTTATCCTGCTTCAGTAACCCCACCTATTTTCCCTGCCAAATCCCCATTTGGAAGCCCCCTACCCCTGAAGTATAAAAACCTTGTCTTCTTCATGTCTAAGGCTGAACTCTCAAACACCACCTTGGGGGGAGGCAGCTTGTATACACAAATAAGAAGGCTTCCTTTGATTAATTACTTGCTTTAAGTAATTTGGCTATGATGGTTGGGTCTGTAGTCTTTCTCCTTGACATTCCTCTTTGGGATTGAGTAAAAATCCATTTGTTCCTGCCATAGAACACAGAATTCTGAACAAATAAAAGAGATGGAAGAGAAAGATGCCTTGATGTGAAATGAGATGGTCACAGTGTGCAGGGGACCTCAGGAGGAAGATACACCAGAACAGGGAAAGAATGGTGTGGACCAAGTTGAGCCTCCCCTTCCCACAACACACAAAATAGATGTGGGCTCCATCACTACCAATATGCTTGTTTTGAGATGGCCTTTCGAAAGGTATTTAGGTTTAGATGAATGATATCATGAAAGTGGAGCCTTCATGATGATGAATGCTTATAAAGAGAGACAACAAAACAACAAAAGGCTCATTTCTCATTGTCTGCTATGTGAAGACAGAGAAAGTGGCTATCTTCATACAAGAAGAGAGTCTTTACTAAGGAACTGAATTGCATCAGACAACACCATGACCTTGGATTTTCCAGACTCCAGAACTGGAAAAAGAAATCTTATGGTTTAAGGGCCTACTCTATAGGGTTTTGTTTTCACAGCATATGTATTCTAACTGAAAAGGGAACAATATATTTAAAAAGAAATGGTTGTCAGAGAGGAGGTAAAGGATTTGTCTTTGTTTTTGCCTAAAGTCCACCGTGTAAAGCATTCATTTATAGTGTGCGCCACATCTAACGTGTGGTAGCCATGCCTTATGTTCTCTTCAGAAACCCACAGCTACTTGGGAAGTCACTCTTAGAAGTTTCTTAGGCATGAGTCATCAAGTCTTGCTCTACAGTGATGTGCTATTCGTAGCTAATTGAACTTGATGCACCTCTTGTCCACAGGTGGCTGACCATGTCTGACCAACAGCCTGAGTGGAGGTCTGACACAAAGAGCAGTGTCTACTGGGAATGATGGTGATGAATTGGACCAATCCTGTCCTCTCTTTTGAGACTTTAAACTAAAGTATCTACAGAAAATCAGCTAGAGAGTAGGAAAAGATTATGGAGTCACAGAAAGAGGCAAAGGCAAAAGGAATATTCCAGAAGTGTGTTATAAGACAGCTCAGGTAGCAGGTAAGGTCATGTGAAATCCTGAATCCTTTTTCTGTACTGCAGTCGTTTTAGGCAGCTATGGTCTTGTGATTTCCCAATGTGAAGCTTCTCTGTGCTCTGGTTAGAATCTAATTTGTAAAAGAGGAAGTTATGCATGAGTCTTAATATGTTTATTTCTGTTTCATCCATGGATCATGACATTCTGGGCTCACCTCTTGAGGTAGTAAATATTTTTTTCCTTTCCAACAAAGAAGGTGCACAAACTATTATATCACCTGTTTTTTTAAAAAAACAAACAAACATCTTCTAAAGAAGATTTCCAGCTACATTAAATGGTGACCTTGGAATTTTCTCCTTAAGCTCTGATGATGAGAATACAAAGAGAACAAGAACCTCCAGGTTCTAAGGAGATATGTTGCCAAAAAAAATTTGTTAGAGGTATTCAGAGAAAGCTGAAGTGAATTAGCAACCACCTTTGGATTAAACCATGAGGGTTAGTAGGAAGTAACTATATTTCACATCTAGAGGCTCCCACTCAAGTCTCAGGGAACCATCAACCTATTAGCTGAAATAGCTGGTGTTCTCCTGAGAAGCAGAACATATCAAGGATTTGTCTGTTTGCTACTTCTCATTATAATTGTTGGATTTCAGGTCCAGGACAAGTGGTTGAAGTCCATATTTAACATATCAAAGTGGACCTGGCCTCCATTGTCCCAGCATCCCTCAGTCCCTACCTGTGACAGGACATGGCTCACAAACCCCATCCCCTCCCCCCATCCCAAACTTTCCAGCCCAGGGACTAGATGTCCCTGCCCTAGAAGCTCTTCCTGTATAATCCAGGCATTTTGGTCTTGTCTCCCTTTCTCTACATTTTCTCTTTCCCTGAATGCACACTCTTTTTCTCTTCTCTCTCCCCTCTGGTGACTTCCCTAGCACTTCTTGGGACCAGTGAACCATTTCACTAGCTTTTATTTATGGCACCCTTGGGATTGAGTAAAAATCCATTTGTTCCTGCCATAGAACGCAGAATTCTGAGCAAATAAAAGAGATGGAAGAGAAAGATGACTTCCAAATCAGCTTCCCAATAAACCTCCCTTTATTCTCTTTAATTTTACTTGAATTGACCTATTTTATGAGCAGAGAATAACTTATCAATAATTATTTGGTTCATGAAGTATGGAAGCTCAAAAATCTAAATCTGGAATGTGTTCTCAAGACCCAAAAGAGCTATCTGCTAAAGTCCTTCTTGTTTCCATTTTTACTTTATTTAGTTTATCAGTTGATCAGATGAGACTGACTGCACATAGAGAATGATCTACTTAAGGAGAGTGTCCTGACTTTAATGTGAATCCTACCAAACCAACAAATGCTCCAAGTTAACACAGGGACTGAGCACCACAAGAGACCACAAGGATTTGAGGAGACTATATAGGGCGATTAGCATCTCTATGCCAAGCTGGTATTTGTCCATTAGATGCTTTCTTTAACAATAGTGCAGAAAGAGGAATAATCCATTGATGAGTTAAACAGGTTTAAGTCTGTGTTTGATGTGCAAGAACAGAGATCAAAGGATTTTGAGGGCTAGTTATCAGGATACAATTTGACTGGGAATGAAGAGACAGACATGTGTTCAGAAAAGCTGAGGTCAGGCAAGATGTGAACCCTTTGATGAAGTGACACCTACTAACACAAAACGGACCTCAGTGGTTTTATTAGGTATATCTCAGGGGAAGGGTGGGCTAGCCTGTAGGAGTTCTCTGCAAGTGAGCAGTCTCAGGCTGTAAACACCTAGGGCAAAGAGAGATGCATCTGCTAGTTTTGTTCCCACTGGGTCTCTCTCTTTCCCTTGACCCCCAGAGGAAAGCTTTGCAGATTGCCATTCCTATAGGGCTGAGACATTAGAGTCCTTGACATGGCTGTGCCAGTTTCAGCAATACACATTCACTCAGCATGTCAGACATTCGGGCTTCTTCTGCTCCCTACAGAGAGCTGCTGAGGGGAAGCAGCTAACTATTCCTTGACTAGATTAATAGTCAAGATTATTATTTTTTTTATTTATGAGTCATGACACTTTGGCTTTATCTCTTGAGATAATAAATCTTTTCCTTTCCAACAAAGAAGCCACACGAACTGTTATATCATACACATTGATATTCACAAAAAGCCATAAAATTATTTTTGTTGTTACCTCATAACTGCAAATTTACTCCTGCTATTAGCTGTAATGTGTCAATATCTGTGTTTTGCTATGGTCTTAGCCAACTCCTGTCAAAGCACTGTTGAGTCTCTGGAGCCAAAGTGGTTGTGACCCACAGATTGAGAACCACAGAACCTTTGCCTAGTACCTGGAGGTTAAGCTATCTTTTTTCTTTCTACTTTTATTAATTAATAGAACTTCTTTGCCTAGAGGATTTTGCTTACCACCTTCTCCCTTCTAGATTGCAGATTCATTGAAGTCACAGAAGTCCAGCTTAGCTTTGTGTCCACAACAAAAGGTCAGAAACACAAATGGCCAGTTAATGTCCTCGTAAACATGGATTAATGAATTAATGAAACAAAGACATTTCAAGCGTTTGTAGAAATTCCAAGAAAGGAATTTTTAAAGTTGGCAGTATTTCAACATTTTCTACTTAGGATATCTTTCCCTTTTTATTTTTAAAGTTTCCTTTCCTATGGCAAATAGCAGTTGTTCTTACACTGCAGTCTAGCAAACCACAGAAATCTCCAAGATCCTCTGAGAAGGCCGTGAGATGCAACATTTTTAATGATTTCCTATTCTCACTATTTGACATTTGCACTGATGCTGGTGAGAAGCGAGGAGCACCTTGGCCATTGAGCAAGCTCACAGTGGCACCAGAAGGCACCCACCATTGTGCCTCCCACTCTCTGCTGTGTTAAAGAAAGAGAAAGAAGAAACTCTGTTTCACCCAAAACCTTCCTAAGTAAATCAGTGTTAATTTTAGACATCTCAGCCTTTGAAGACAGTGCTCTGAATGGCACAGTTGGGTGTCTGAAAGGCTCCTCTGCAGCCTACTGAAGTTTCAGGACTGGTTTTCTCAAAGACTTCTATATGCAGGACTCTCAATGTGTACTTGGCATTCTTCCATGGGATACTGTTAGCATTGGAAATAGCAACTGACAAACTATGGCTCTTCAGAGTTGGAGATTGATTTATTTATTTATTTATTTATTTATTTATTTATTTATTTATTTATT
>NW_021604721.1:1185903-1214340 GCF_004785775.1 Grammomys surdaster
ATTTATTTATTTATTTATTTATTTATTTATTTATTTATTTATTTATTTGAGACAGAGTCTCTCCTCTCTCCATAGCACTGGCTGTTCTGGAAGTCACTCTATAGAGCAGACTGATTTTGAAATCATAAAGCTCCACCTGCCTCTGCCTCCTGTGCTGGGATTAAAGGCACACACCACCTGACCTGGTGACATTTCTCTTAAAAATGAACAAAATGGGTCGTGCTTGTCAGTTTTAAAAATAATTACCTTCTCAGTGCTTGTTTTAAATGATAAAAATCTTACGTTTCAAGTGAAAATTTGAATTTCAGAAAGATTTCAACTGCTGTTGCTTGATTTCCAAAACTTAAATGTGTTGTCACTTTGATGGGACAGGTGAGACTGTGAAGACTTTTTGATATGACTTTTTGATAGTGTGTAATGATATATGTCCACATTTTCAAGCTGTTAATATCTAGTTGAACCAAAAATTTAAAATACCATGTAAAATAGCAATATTTTTTTCTTTTGGCTTGTTGTATCATATTAAAGGAGAATCCCCATAGTTACCTGAAAAGGTTGTAAGAAGAGTCCTGCCTTTTCCATATTCATACAAGTGAGAGATCAGATTTTCTTTATATGCAGCCATGTGCCATGCAATCATGTGACTACATGCATGAGATCAGTCCTATGAGATCACATGGTCACAGACATTTTGATGTAAGTTCACTTTCCTATGTTCACTTGACAAAATCGCTCAGTGCTATCTTATACCATTGGATCAGTGATTGTATTTCAGTGGGAAAATATAACAAAATGAATGTAGAAATGATATAATCTAGGGATTTTGAAATTATACAATCTAGAGGTCTTGAATGATATAGGCCAAGAGTCTTGTAATGATACAGTCTAGGGGTCTTTTCTTTGCCAGTTAAATAAATAAAAAGCAAGAAAATCTGAAGTGCAACAGGTTGCAGCAGAGAAACTGCAAGCAGTGCAGAGAGAACCACCAGTTGAAGAGAGGCATTTATTGGGGGTGAGGAAACAGAGACATTCACAGACACACAGAGAAGACCTGTGAATCAGAAAAACCAGGCCTGGGAGTTTTCAAAGCCCCTGAGTAGTATTCTTCCCTTACTTTATGGTTGGTCAGTTTGAAGACAGACAGGATGGCTTGTTGGTCCACAACTGACTTGTGGACAGGTGATGAACTTGTCAAGGCTGTCCATCAGCAGGGGGCCTGCCAGTGGGAAACAAAAGCCTATAGAGCCTTTGTTTAAGCTGTCAGGCTCTCAAGTGAGGAAAGGGAGGAAGAAACCAGTCATCTTGGAAATTTGCCTTCTTTATTAGCCCATTATGGGTGGTGCCTTCCCAAGAATAGTGGTCCTGAGTTCTATAAGAAAGCAGGATGAGCAAGCCATGAGGAGCAATCCAGTAAGCAGCATCCCTCCATAGCTTCTGCATCAGCTCCTGCCTCCAGGTTCCAGCCCTGTTTGAGTTCCTGTCCTAGTTTCCTCCAACCATGGATTATGATCTCAAAGTATATGCTAAATGAATCTTTTTCTCCCCAATTTGCTTGTTGGGTCATGGTGTTTCATTGCAGCAGTAGAACCCCTAAGACACCAAGCTTATCCAAACACTTTCTACCACACTGATCTCATTTTAGCCAACAATCCAGCATGCCATGTGAATACAGAGTCAGTTTATAGATTATTATATTTGTGTGGGGATAATAATTGCATAGACTGACTAAATCACTAAAAGTGCAAAATAATTCATCTAATTTGAATCAAATGAGAGACAATTCATATTTTAAACTATTTTACCCTTTTGATGCAAACAGACTGCACTATAAAAGGAAAAAGAACTAACTAAACAGAGATTTTATTTGCATTTGCATTTTTTGTTGAATATTAATATAACAAAAGCAAAGCTGAATTTTAGGTTATATAACAGTAATGTATATACCAAAATATACGACTCTCTTCAGAATAGATGATAGTTACATAGAAGACTTTTCTTAAATTTCAGTCAAATTCCATCAGTTACCATAAGGCTAGAACTTCATTCTCTCAAATAATGCCTGAAATGAAATGAGCTTTTTAACTATGAGTGAAAATATTGTCATTGTTAAGATTGTTGTATATGTACTCATTTATTTGGTATCTAAAAAGGACTTTTGAGATTTTGATACCCTTTCCTCCACTTAAGTGTTGGTTTTTAAAAAGCAAAAACAAAACAAAGAAAAACCCCACCAACTCTCACCAGCCTCCCAGTGTTGACTCTATGGTCCCCCCCCCACACACACCCCAGTTATAGCTATACAAATCAAAACTAAATTTACAAACTTCATACGCCAAATTCAGTGAAATTCAAGTAAGGTAGAATAGTTGGATGTGACCAGTGGTCTGGCTCCCGGGATGTAAAGGCACTTTTAGCAAGCATCCCACAGCTCCATCTATCTCCACAGACCCCTTCCAGTCAGCTGATGGAAATTGCTACATTCATTTGCATATTTTAACCATACTGAAATCAGATCTTCTCACCTTCCGGATACAGTGCTGATATTGTACAAGCAGAAATCTTGTCCTCCAGGCAATGATATTGAGAGGTGGACTGGAGGGAAGTATTGTAGCTCTGCCCTCTGAACTTGTACTCTTGCTCTTTTGAAAGAGGTCTATAAGACACCCTCTGATCTTTCAATCATGTAAGAACAGAGACACAGGGAGAAAGAGAAATAGAGGGAGATGTATAAAGATGTGTGCCTATTGAGTATAAGCACATACTTGCCATGGTGTGCATGGATTCAGAAGACCAGCTCAGATATCAGTCTTTATCTTGTTTGAGGCAGGGTCTCTCTTTGTTCTTTGCTGCTGCACAGCCTACTCTAAGCCAGCTGGCTGGAAGCTTCCAGGGATTCTCCTGTCTCCAAGTCCACTTTCTGTAGAAGGAGCACTGAAATTATAGGAATGTACAACAGTGCTAGACTTTCAGTATGACAAAGGCTCTGGAAACTCAAACCTATGTCCTCAGCGTATACACCAAAAACTTTACCCCTGAGTCATGTCTGCAACCCAAGAAGGTTTCCTCTAATGAGCCAGGAAACATATTCTCCTCAGACACCAAATCTGTATTGATCTTGGACTTCCCAGCCTCCAAGGCAGTAAGAAATAAATCCCTGCTGGTGTGAGCAGCCCAATTTATAGTATTTTAGGAGAACAGTCCAATCAGACCAGCACCCAGAGATCTTAAACTTAGAGAACATTGAACAGTGATCACCTGGATGATCCTGAACTTAATCACATAAATCATTTGTATTATTTTGAGAAAGGACCAAAAACAAAGAAACAACAACAATAACAAGAAACATGTAAACATTTAAGGAGCCACACCAGTTCCAATAGAGGATCTGCTGTCTCAGCACTTGGACAATGGGAGAGTGTGACCTTGAATTGGAGGCCAGCCTGAGCTATAGAGACATCCTATCTGAGAGGGTCTTAAAGTTGACTTTATGCCTGAAACTAGAAATATGAAGCTTTTCAAAGCTTTCCATGTTCCCTTAAAGATGACAAGACAGAGAAACCTAAAAAGAAGGTCATTTACCTAACTCCAATATACAGTGGTTCACACTCTGAGAGGAAACAGTTTATATTTCCCCACTAAAAATATATTAAGCTTTTATGTAAAGGATACTTTCTTGCAAAACACATATAAAATTCCCAGTGGGTGAATCCCAGCAACATCTCTCCTATTTTACAGTCTTAACACAGCATCAGCAATGTCTACCACTGGGGGTTCAACAGCTACTGTGTTGTTCATTCAGGTGTGAGCTGAAAATGGGACATTCTTAGCATGAAACAGAGGTCATATGTGCTTTACTATTTGTAGACTGGTCACTAAGCATCCTTTTATGGAGGAAGAGTGCCATTCCCTACTAGAAAGAACGGCAACAAAAGAAACTCCAACACTTAAGCAACTTCCAGTATCCCATCTTTTATTTTAAAAGCAAGTGAGACATTAGTTTACTTGTCTTCTAAGAGAAAGGTCCCTATTTTTAAAATTCATTTTCCTTCAGGTTAGATATTTTATTCTTTTTTCTGATGATAAAGATGATGATGTAGTCGGTTGGTCATGGAGGCAGAGTACTCTTGGAAATGAGGTGTAGAATGTTCAAGACTAGTTCTTGCCTTCCAGATGGGATGCACAGCTTCTAGACTCGGAAACAGAACTGGGTCCAGAAAAGAACAGCAAAACACTACCTCACTTTCTGAATCTCTTCACCCAGGAATTCAACTGTGGGTAATATTTGCTTGGTAAAACCGAAATGTCTTAAGGCTTCCCAAGCCCGCAGAGAAATTCACTTTCAGAGTTGCTAAACGGTTTATGAACTTCATTAGTATTCAGTTGTAAGTATGATCAATGCTTAGAAAACTGTTAAGTGCTCAAGAATCACTTGTTGCTGATTAACTATTACCCTGCCCTTTACCTGGCTCAAAGGATGCGTTTAAATAGCCATAAAATTTATAATTACTCGCCAAGGTGGGGGGAGTGGCTGGGTCCCTGGGCTCCTCCTAATTATCACTGGACTATTTAAGAAAGGATATTCGCAAGTCCTTGGAGACCATGTTGTTGCTGAGAAAACACAGGGACACAAATTTCTGACAGCAGGACTTGGTTTTGAGAACTCAGGCTACAAGACTGAAATGAATAATGTGTTCTTCTCTGAAGGCAGATGGGTAGTTATTAAGAACTTCCTCAAACAAGAAAGTTCGGATCCCTGCCACATCCTCCACCCCCTCACAGTGCCAGTTTCCTCCTTCTGGAATTCTCCACTGTAAGCAGGGATCTGTCAGCAGAAGAAGGAACTTGCTATTGAGTGCCTCTCTCTCTCTCTCTCTCTCTCTCTCTCTCTCTCTCTCTCTCTGTCTCTGTCTTGCTCTCTCTGTCTCTCTCTGTCTCTCTCTGTCTCTCTGTCTCTCTTTGTCTCTCTCTCTCTCTCTCTCTCTCTAACTATCTCTCTCTATCTCTCTTTCTCTCCCTCCCTCCCTCCCTTTGGTGGCAGCAGGGTGGGGGTTGGGGTGAAAGGATGTGAGAACTTGACCCAAGAAGCCACGGAAGTCATTAGGGCTGTACCCAGCATGCCCCAGCAACTATCTGCCACTCTCTTCTTGCACTGCTGTGGCCAGCAAACAGCTATCTGAGGACTTTGAAAGAAATAATGTCCTGTAGGCCATTGTTAAACTCTCTGAGAACGTAGAGGGCATTGTTTTCAGACAGAATCTTGCCTTATTTCCCTTCAGACTAGAGGCATGAGTAATTAGCCACCTCACCCCACAGACCCTGACATAGCTCTCTGGAGTGAGGAGCTTTCACTTGCCTCTCTGGAATCCTGCTTTCATGGACATTGCCCTGACCTCCCCTGTTAGGATCTCCTCCTTGCCTGACTGAGTAGGCCAGTTTGAACATGAACCCAAAATTACCAAGGCTGCTCTTTTAAGTGAATACCAGGGATGCAGGGATGGCTGGATCTTGCAGTGCTTCCCCATGTACACATCCCACATTCATCTCCAGGACCACAATTTTACCGATAGACTTTGAGTTCTGGGGACTCTCTGAGTAGACAGTCATCTTGAAGTCTGAGCTTTGGACTGCTTTCAAGAATGTAGCTATGTCTTTTGCTCAGGACTAATGATATTACATTTGTATTATTGACTTTACCCTCCAGCTCTGAGCAATGATTCTACTTGAGCCTCCTTATTGTCTTGACCATACAGGCAGACCAGCAAACCCTCTGAGGCCTGCCTACCAGATGCCTGCTCTGCAAGTTTGCTGTGGCCATGTATATATGGCACTTTCTAAGAAGCCCCAGAGCAAAGTTAAAACTAAGAGAGTGGTGTGAACCAAGCATCTAGCAAACCCCCTTGTGGAGTCAGGGAAGGATGGTGAACAAAAGTCCTGAAATTACCCTGGACAAGAATTCTGAAGGGATGCCTATATAATAAAGTGCAATAGAGGGGGTATATCATCATCCCTGAAAATGGAATTATCAGGAATTAACAGTTAATCCTTTTATTGGCTCTTTTTATAGATAAGGATCAACGACTTAGCCAACAAAACTCTTATGAAATTTCAGCAAAATTAGAACCAGAACCTTCCTCCCTTCTGGCTATACTGTTCTCATTTAATAAGCGCCCAATGCCTGTCTAAACCCATGGCATTGTAATTTAACAATGCAGGAGTATATAACTGGTGTTAGGAAGGATATAAAAGATGTATTTCAATAGGTAGCAAAAGACACCGATATAGTTTTTAAAACATACTAAAAATATATCTCATTTCCTGTTCCTTTGGAGCAATAGGCTAGCAATAGGGACCTGATGTAGAAATTACTTGATTTTAGCTTACAGTTTCAGGTTACAGTTTGCCATCTTGGAGAAGTCACAGTAATAGAAGCTGGAAGGAACTGGTCACATTATATCCACAGTCAGGAAGCAGAGACTCGGCTGGTCTAACTTTCTTCTCACTTTTACACAGTCCAGGATGGGAATGACTCCACTCACTGCACTGAGCCTTCCCATCTCAACTGATCTAAGCAAACAACCTCACAGGCACACCCAGTTGTCTGCCTTCTGGGCGATTCCAGTTCTCATCAACTGAGGTTAACTATCACAGTGGGTACTAATTTTTTAAATAATTCAAGGTTATCTATGTTTATGTGGTAACAGGAATACATATAAACAGCTTTTGTAAGAATTTAAAACTACAGGCTAAGCAACCTAATCCAAAATTTTTTTTAAAAAAAGCAATACTTCAAAACTCAAAAATTTCTTGAGCACTGATATAATGCCACAAGTAGTGGGTTCCAAAAATGGCTATGAAAAAATGTTGTATAAACCTTAGGAAAGACAGACAGACAGACAGTGCATAGGAAACATAAAGTAATTTCATGTTTAGACTTGGGTCTTTAACCCATAATATCTCATTATGTATGTGCAAATATTTCAAAATCTAAAAATAAATCTAAAATCTGAATCATTTCTGGTCCCACTAATTTCAGATAAGAGATATTTAGCCTGTAATAGCTTATAAGTTGGGCTCAAGTTGAGACCTTGTGTTGAATAGTATGGAAAGTAAACTGAAAGACTGACATTATTACAGGTGAGTTAGGAGAGATGTCTGTGTGGTTAATACGGGATCCATTTAAAAAGGCACCAGGAAGCAAAACTGTTGAATGTTTGAAGTTGTTAGCAGATTTCTGGGAGGAAGCTGGTCTTTGGGAAGATTGATCTAGCAATGGTAGTTCAAGGTAGGAGAAGAGGATGAAGGTGAGGAAATATATGACATGTTATTAGATATTATGATGATTTTCAATTGTGGAATATTCTAAAATCCACTATATGATTTTTGAGTAATTTTAATAATTTCATCTCATGATTAAAATATAACTGTCACTTTCAGTTCTGCTGTCTGTGACTGCAAAGGATCCAGAATGTGTACTCCTACCACAAAGTTTATATAGAAACGGTTGAAAGCAATGCATAGCTGGTACAAAACAAATGTTAGCTGATGCTCACATGACCAAAGCTTCGTCATGTATAAGCATTTACTAATCTATCAATATTTTAAAGATACAAATAACATTAAATAAATTTTAAGTATAAACCCAAGATTCACCCCCATCCTAGTCCCTTACACCAACTGTTTCTATTGCTCATGTTCATTGTGAACTTTGTGCCTATGTGGCTCTCTGTAATATTAGAACAATTTAGCCTCCTGTTCTCAAATGAGACGTGCTAGTTGAAAGTTGGCAATATGATCTAAAAGTTTCTTCATCTTTGAGCTTTTTACAGACTGTATTGGGATAGCCCCTAAGTGAGCCTGATGCTGTCTAGTAGCCTGCAAGTTAACGCAGTCATCTGAATGGCCAAAGGCATCAGCTACAGTACTTTCCTTGTGTGTGTGTGTCTGTATCCTACCTGCCAAATTAAACGAACATTAATCTCTGTAATGACTTGAACATTAAGTCATTTATTATGTCTTATAGGGATGTGGAGTCTCTGCATACATATTTTAAAGAAATTAAACCATGGCTGTTTATGGCTGAAATGCTTCTAAGATCCAGTTATAATTATTGAAAAAACTGTCTTAATATTGATTCCATTCATATTTAGTCTAGTTACAGGACTGTGTGCACAGGTTTGCAATTATCCCCAGTGAGTCAGGCTTTCCTGCCTGGAGGCAAAGCTCTAGGCTATACTGAATTTATTAAAAAATCATGGGTTTGTTTGTTTAAATAATCCTTTTTAACAAAGCCCAAAAACTTGAAAGGTATCCAAGTACACTGCCAGACCATGGCTTCAGCAACCATCTAATACTAAAAATATAAAAAGATCATGATTTCCAATGACCTTGATTTACATAAACTTATATACATATCTGTATTCCTGTAGACTTACAGAAGCTACAATAAAGTTAAGTAATATTGCTCTTAGGAATGGAGTGAATGCTAGAAGAAAGAAACCATTTTTATAGAACTAAAAAGATGGTTCAGTGGCTAACTGCATGCACTGCTCCTGCAGAGGACCTGAGTTTGGTTTTCAGTACCCATACTGTATGTGTGTGTATATGTGTGTGCATATGTGTGCACTCATGTGTAAATGTATACACACACACATACATGGTACACAGACATGTGCACAACTGTCTGTAACTCCAGCTCCAAGATCTGATACCCTTTTCTAGCCTCTAGGAGCTCCTTCCTGCATCTACATGGTGCACATAAACTAACTCTCTCTCTCTCTCTCTCTCTCTCTCTCTCTCTCTCTCTCTCTCTCTCTCTTTCTCTCTGTCACACACACGCATACATCAATAAAAAAAATAAAAATTTAAAATAGTTTCATTTTAATAAAAGAACAAAACCTATTTCCAAGGACAGATTTTCAGATCTATGTGTATTCAGTCAAACTGAGGCCTAATACCATTGTATCTGCCTCAAAGCCCATCTCACAAGAAAAGAAGACAGACATGTGTGCTATTTTTATATAAAAAACCAAAACTGAGTAAAACATTCTGCTTTGACTGCATTGCCAACCATCTATGTGACACTCATTTCCCAAGAATAGAAAATAACTGTGTAGTAAGTGATAATATCCTCTCTCAAGATTAACAATGCTCCTTGTTTATGGAGTTTTAGAGATTCCAGAAGTTTTTGCAAAAACATTTTTCACCACAAATTAATTTTTCTTGTATCATACTTTCTGAAACATTCGTGTATCGAATATCTTTTGAAACTGAGATTATTCTCCATGACAATAGTGATGGTAATAAAATAATGTTCCATCAAAGTTATCTCTGCAAATTCTCAGAAGCTCTCGTGATTTACTAGCTAGTTTTACTAAATTGGTCAGTCAGGTCGTTGAAGACTAGTGAAGAAATGTGGGGAAATGATTAGCTCATGCATGGGCGCTGGGTGTGGGTTCTTGAATCTTGTTGGGCTGTTGTGATTCCCATGGCTCCAAAGAGACTGGAGCACAGGAATCTTGACTGAGTTCACTATGAGCAACACTGGGTGAGCACAGCGGAGTCCCACCCGGTGGGGGAGTTCTCACTCAGTCTGGTAGTTCTGCGGGGCTGCAGAGCTCTTGGATTGGGGATACCTGGGCCAGGAGGTAGACGGGGACCGACTGATCTCAATCCCTTGGGCTCTCAGACCGTTGAGAGGCTATGGAAGAACCGAGACTGGGGGTGTGTGGATGCGCGACCGGCAGACCCACAACCACGAGAAACAAGGGGGGTGGGGAGAAGAAGAAAGACGCCCCAGCAGCATCCCATGGGAGGGACTCAGTTACTGTACTCGCTTAGCAGACTCAGTGGCCTGGTTCCTGTAATTACATGGAGTCCAGAGTTCTACGTGGGCACCAGATGTGGGAAAAAACTCACAGGGGTTCCCTGGGCCCACACAGCATCGGAAGGGCGGGAGGCAGCAGAGTCCCGAAGGCTTCCATGCTGGCTGGTCTCACATACATAAAAGGTCTATGGTTCCAGAGGCTGGAAGCTTTGGTGGCTGCAGGCCCCAGAAGACAGGTGGAATCTGTGGGCTTAAGAAGTTTATTGTTCATGGCGTGATAGTTGGGTCTGGATCTAAGCCATGGGGAGCTGGCTTAAATGGGGGAGGGGGGAGAAGAGGAGGAACTGGGTGGGAATAACTTAATTAGCTATGCCCCTCCCTTAGATAACTCATGAATATGGAAATCTCTGTTAGTCACACCCTCTACCTGGATGGTGACTCAAAACCACTCTGGGAGGAGCTACTTTGAGCCAAAGTCTCAAAGTAGCAAGGTGCAGGTTAATGGAGGTGTAGGTCACATGTGGCAGGAGTCTGGAATCTGGGAGTGTGGGGAGATGCATGCCGTCCTTGACAGGCCATGTCCCTGTTGGGTCTCTGGCTATCTCAAACCCAGTGCTCTACCGGGGAGACCAAACCATCCCTTTGCAGCCCCACAAAGAAAGTAATTTTGAATTTTCAAAGCCAATAAAAACTCATAATTTGAATTTACGGCTAATTACTAGTACGTTGCTCTCTCCAGCAGCCTGTGCTGGTTTTAGCAAAGCAGTCATTAAAAATCCTCCAAAAGATCACACTCAAACTGCTTCTTTGTTCCAACTAATGTATTTCACCTTAGTCAAATTCAGAGATCTCCATCAACCTTGGTCCTCCACCGACTTTGCTTGCCACCTAAAGCACTCTCTTAACAGTAGAAACAAGTACCTGTGTTTTCCCGTGTCCATTTCTTTTCTCACCAGGATGCTACCATTTCTAATGAGCTTACAATTATTTTTGAACTTCTTTCCATGAAGTGGAAAGTTTACATGGCAGTTGGGAAGAGAATGTAATCAATCCACCCCACAGAAGGTGAAGTGTGGGTCATGTGACTAGAAGGAGGTGGTAAAAGGGGTATTGGATGAAACTCTCGCTAAACTCAATATCATATGTCTGCCTCACTCCGGGTCTGAGAGCTCCCATGATCACAGGATACTAGGTCATGGTGTCACCTCCAGTGGAGAGTGAGTTTCTCCTGGATCAAAAACGGGGTGGAAGAAGACAAAGGGGAGGAGAGAAAAGGAGGCAGGCAAGCAAAACGGAGAAATAGAGGAAGGGAAGGGGAGAAAAGAAAACCCACAAAGGACTAAGAAAGGAAAGAGTAGGAAGGAAGGCAAGGTTTTATGCCTCTTTCTATTTCTGTTCTTTGAAAAATAGTAGCTTTCATGTGGCCAATAAAGATGGGTTTGTTAAAGGATGATATACCATCCCACCAATGTCATAGTTTCTGAAACTGTATATCAGCAGTTACTAATCAGGCAATCACGGTATAGTCAAAGAACTAGATAAAAGTATAAGCTACTTATGGCAAAGAACAACACGATCACGTCGTGCTCATGATTGGACACCTGTGGATCACCCTATAGTTCTGCTGTTAGGCAAAGGTGGCATATATGTAAGGCATGCCGAGGCCTTGGTTGGGCATCTGCCTGCTACCCAGCACTCTCCACTCAGGAAACACCAGCAGCAGCCGCTTAGGTCCAATTCTGAAAGCCTCAGCCTCAGGGTACCACTCCTTTTCATTATGCCAATAAAGTGAACAAGAAAAAGAAATCCCTTTCTTACTGATGGAAATGAGCCAGGGATGCCAGCCCAGCCCTCCTCCTCGCCTCCCCTGGATAAGACTTTCTGCTTCCCAGGCCTCTGTTATAGCAACAGCAGCTTAGCTCTCTCTCTTCTGCCACAATCCTGCTTGTGTGATCTTTCCAAAACACTGGCACATTGAGGTCCATTCGCTTAAGGAGCTTATGCTCCCTGTGTGCCTTGCCTTTGCCTGAGGAGAAAATGTAAGCCCCTTAAGCAAGCACTAAAAACTTCTGTGACTAGTGGCATCTTTTAACTCTGCAGTCGCTAATTTTTTTTCGAGCTTCGCTGACATTTTTTATGAAATGGCCGACAATTCTGGACACAATCACATCCTTTCCTGGGGCCATGTCTGTGGCTAGGCTGCTTCATCAGCAGGGTTCTCTTTTGCTCTGTAAGCAGCTGATGGGCATCAGCTCTCCTGTGACATCTCACTGCTCCCACTCGACCCTACAGGTCTCCTGTGCCCACAGTCTGACATGCTGCTTTGGCGGCTACTTCCCTCTTCCACTGTTACTTTCTGCACGGAGATACCTGTCAGAATCTGCTCATTTCTGTCTTCACACTACATTTTGAACTCCTTCTGGTGGGTGCAGAACAACAGAGTAACTCAATTAAATACACTTTTGTCAAGTATTAGTGAATCAATAATATTCACTAAGATCTGACGTGGTAAGAAGAAGGAGGGGGAGGGGAGGAAAAAAGGAGGAGGAGAATGGGGAGGAAGAGGAGAAGTAAGAACAAGAAAGTTAGGGCAGATGATTGTGAAGGTAGAGTTGTTTCTCTGTAGTGTTAGTTAAGTAGTTAAAATAGCAAGAAATCAGAGCCGGTTTCCAATATAGAGCAATTAACTTGCCTTTGGGCAAAACAGTTTGCCTGTTTCAGTGTCAGCTAACTGATCTATAGATAACGGAAACTTCATAATTGTTTGTAAAGGCAAATGAAATATTATAAAGTATCTGCAATATTATATAGGATATAATAAGATTCTAATAATTTAATAATTAAGGATTTTACAACTAAGAAGCCCCTGGAAGTTGATTGCTTTCTGATTTGGGAATCAACCAAACCAGGGAGCTTAGCCTAGGAGTTTAAGATGGAGGGTTAAGCAGAGAAACCATACTGGTCCAGAAGTGAGGAAACAGAGGAACAGCAGCAGGAAAGAGGGGTCCTCACCATGCTTTGCCCTCTTTTACTTTATCTTGTTACACGGTATAGAGATTGGTTTAATTCAAGTTGTGGAGGTTCCAAGGGCATACTTTTGTTGGCATTTAGTCCGCTCCAATGAGGCTGTCATAGCATCATGTTGGGGCCCGGGCAAGAAGAGATCACAGTGCAACTTAAGAAGCCGCAGGAAAAGGAGGGGCCAGTAATAACCTCTTAAAAGATCACACCATGTCTTAGCATTACCACTCTGGAGACCAAAAACTCGACATGATGACCTCTGGGGAGCAAACCCCATCCAAACCACCACATTACAATGACTTTCTTTCATTTTAAGTTTGGGCTTTATTTAAAGGAAGTTTTCTGGAAGAAAAATAAACTCAATTTCCTGGGAAGTAGAATGTTGCAGTTTAGTAAAATAAATATGGCTTTGGTCCTAGTGAACATGGTCCCGTGAAACGACTGCCTGAAGAAATCTCACCTAGCTGGGAAGATGGAGTGGGAAAGGGTAGACGGAAGAGTGGAGAAGGGGTGGGGCTTGCATAGGAAGGTGGTGCTCTCCAGGGTGCTCACAAGGGCGGTGGCCAGGCAACGGGTCAAGAAAAACAACCAGGAGGACATCAGCCCAGTTTATCCTGGCAGGAGCATGGCTGGATTCCACTCATTGTCTTGGTTCCATCTGGTAGCTATTCAGCCAGGGGACTGCGGCCACGCAGCTTGCCCATGTGAAGGCCTCCAGACACATTAGCAATACTTTCCATCACTTTCTTTGAAACATTCTTCTATAATTACTTTTCTTTCTCAGGAAGACTGTCCCACTGGCCCTGATCTAAATTTGGTTTTCCTGATTCCACTCCTTTCTTATGGAAACAGCTTGGTATCTGCATTAAGCCCCACCTCTGTTGATTTCCAAAGTGCCAAAGATTCTTTTTCAATTAATTTTAAAATCTTCATACAAGTGTATGTTGTATGTGAGCATACCCCTTTCCCTATTCCCTGTGTCCCCCTAGGCAATTGTAGTTCTTTCATTTTATACATACACATGCTTTATGTATCTATATAAAAATTTAGGTGCTACAGATGAGAGAAAATATACAATATTTATCTTTCTGAAGCAGGCTTAGTTTAGCTGGTAGGATAATCTGCAGTTGTGCCCATTTTCTGCAAACAACATAACTTGGTTCTTCATCATGGTTGACAAGAATTCTTCTGTGTACATACTTAATGAATGAAAACATGAGAACCAGTTAGCCATTTGTCCTGAATTTCTTTGAGACCTAACATATAACAGCACATCTTCTTTCTCCACTCTCTGTTGCTGGACATCTGGGTTTGTTCCAGAACCTAGCTATTGGGACTATTGCTGCAGGGTATAGTCTTTATAGTAGTATCTCTGTACTATACTCTACCTTTGTAGTAGGTTGACTGAAGACCCATCAGGAATGGTAGAACTAGACCTTGTGAAGACTTTAGTTTGTTGAGAAACTGTTTTGTCCTTTTGAGACAGAGGCTTGTTTATCCCAAGGAAAACCAAGGAGGTGGTGGTTCTGGAGTAATTTGTCACCCCAGAGTTCATGTCATCAGTGGTTACAAGTCTCCAAGTGCTCCCCTTGAAGCTGGGAAGCTGGTTCAGCAAGGCTACTCACATACTGACCTTTCCAGGCATCAAGAGCCAAAGATCACCAATTCTGGCCTTCTCCTTCAGCTCTGACCCCAGGATTATCCTTCAGTGCACTGTATCCTCTATTACACACAGCAGAGAGGAGTAATGTTGGTATTGACTAAATCCACAGCTGTTCCAGGGCCCCATATAATGCTGTTTGCCTTGTTGCAAACTCTGCAGCAGAAAGGGTGGGGGACTTTAAAGGACAGTTACCCTCAAATGCTGTCCATGCAGGAGCACGCAGAGAGAAATACTAAAAATAAGCATGCCAGCTAGGTGTGGAAAGTCATACTGCCTCGCAGCTGGCATGTCCCCTAAGTTCTTACTCCTTAAAGTGCTGTCTGTGGACAAGCAGCATCAGCATGACGAGCAAGCTTCCAAGAGGTGCCGAGTCCCAGGCCCCAGCCCATGCTGACAAACACAGAGTCTGTATTTTAACAAGATCTCTGTTGACTGATAAGCACACTCAAGTTCACCAAATGCCATATTAACCAGCAGATATAGGTGAGATGCTATCATACTCTCACCTGCACCAGCCCTTAGATGTTTCCTGGTGTTGTTGGTTCTTATTCCACACTAGAGCATACACCATGGCTGGCCCTCCAATGGGAGCCATTGGAAGGAGAGTGTGGGATGAGTCTCTCTCCTTGATCAACTTGACTGTTGAGTTTGCACTAAGCAAAAGTCTAGTGACCAATTTGAAGAAGAAGGCCCCGACTGTTAGTTAGAAACACTTCCTAAAAGAGTACAGAAAAAGTTCACCTCTTAAAGTCAAGATTTAGTCCCAATCCCATCCACTTCTGAAAATATGGGAGTGAAGCACTCCCATTCAGAGAAAGAATCCATCCAGACTTTCTTCCTCATAGCCAATTCTATATGTTCTCTTGGATGCTATGTGTTCAGCTGGACTAGTTATTGCTCCTGGGATCTGTAGCAAAGACAAAGACAGCACTTACTGATGTAAGAATTCTCCACTTTTGCACTGATGTGAGCTAAAAACAGGTAAGTTGCTCTGAGTAGGAGACTCATTAATTAATGAGTTCAAGGCCAGCCTGAGGTGTACAGCGAGACTCTGTTTCAAGGGTCCAAGAGCTGGGAATAGCTCAGAGGATGCCCTCATCTTCAGAACTGGCATAGGATTGTCTTGGAGAGACAATTCTCCATTAATGATTCAAGCAGTGTGGAGCAAGACTCCCTGGGTTCGAATCCTAGCTTAACACAGATCAAAAACCAGGAAACACTGGATATAAGTACTTAACATCATTATGTAGGATGAAATAATTTCTAGAAACCTATCAGAATGCCAGTGTCTTGGCATTAAATAGTATTTTGAACTGATTATCTGAGAACTTGAGACAGGCTTACTGCAGAGAAAGCAATACATATGCTGAAGGATACCAAGACCATTTGCACTGGGCATGAAGAAGACAAACCAAGATTTCTTGTTGTTTCTTCAGCCTTCATCTTTTGGTTCCCTGTGTAGGCACATCCATGTCCCCCATGTAGGAGTATCCATTGCTCTCTTGTAGGTGCATGGCTCCCCTTGTAGGTGCATGGCTCCCAGTGTAGATGCATGGCTCCCTGTGTAGATGCATTGCTCCCCATGTAGGTACATGGCTCCCCATGTAGGCGCATGGCTACACATGCAAGTGTATTGTTCCCTGTGTAGTCACATAGCTCCTACCTTGATGTCCCACCCCTTTGCTTGGATTCTCCCTTCTCTTTTGGGTGAACTACATCTAGTTCTTTTCCTATTGCTTCAAGAGATGCCTTCATTGAATTCTTTCTTTGCAAGGAGGATGGAATGCTGGAGTCAGCAAGAAATGATTTCCATACAATTGAAGAGCTATCTGGATAGAACCAAGAAATTAAAGAGCAATATGCAAGTGAAGAATTCTAGCACTGACATCTCTCTTTTTAAAGATATGCTAATTGTAATAAGGCCTTTTTTAAAATCAAAGAGTACTTAAATAGCTCCCAGTAAATCTGAGGGTTTGCAAACAATAGTCTTGGTATTCTATCTGGTGAGTCAGCTCCTGGGTGACATCCTGCTCCAGGTGTCATCAGGCATGACTCTGGGAATTAGTGCCAAGAGAGTTAATGTGGTTCAAGTGCTAAGAAGATAGGTACCCTATTTTACAGAGTGCATAAGCACAAAAATACATGAAATACTTGCCCTCCTATCAAGCACAATTTATGTGGGGATTTAGGATACTTTTAGATGTTCTATGAAACTCAAGAAGTTATTTTTAATTCTTCTTAAAGCAGTAGAGAACCTTAACAAAAGTTTATCTAGAGAAGTAAAGAAAGAGCTGTTCACATAGCATAGTTATGAGAATGCTGAAAGATGTAAAGACCATTTATTCATTATTTCATATGATGCCGACAGCCAACTCTAAAAGCCTTGATTTTCTTCAATAACAGAGTGCATAAAAATATATCCTATATTTTGCTGATAAGGTTAAATGAGACAATATATATGGGACACTTAAAAGTATGCCTACATTGCTATAAGAAATGCCATAAAGTACATAGTCAACAATTGCTCAGTAAAGCTTAGCACACCCAAACTATCCAAAACTCTTGAGTCTATGAGGCTTCTCCCTGACTATACCCTGAGTGTCTATCACCAAGAGTATATTTACATTCAGAACACCTAGGACATGGTAAGAACTCAATAAAGTGTAAGAGTCTTCATCATTTCTACCAGATGAACATTCTAATCCATTCATCAGAGTTTGAAAGCATTTAGGCATCTCAGTGATTTGAGAGACACCAAGGGAGATGTTTGCAGCACCGCTGTTTTGGATGAGAGGAACATAGCTTTGAATCAAGGCAGCTGTGCTCACAAGACATTCCCAAGGTCTGGCCTATTAACTCCCCAGTGGAGAAGGTGGGAAAACTCATGAACTATATAAGGCTCCCTGAGACAGAGCTCAGAGTACCTCATGAGAGCCTCACAAAACCCTTCCCATTGCCAAAGTTATACAAGATGTAAATAGTTGACTAGGTTAGGATGCTTTAGTACAATAGCTAATGGAAGGCTCTGAGAATCGATGAAAGAAAAACCTAGACTCAAATAGTAGGCAAAGACAAAAAATGTTTATTTTGTAGAAACAGCCAGCATGCAGGGAGTCAACCAAGCAAGCAAAATGGTGACCTTGAGGGACACTTCCAAGCCCTTTTAATGCCAGTTAGGTGTTCTCCAGTTGCGGTTGGGTCACCTTCATCAATTCATTGGTTGAACTTATGGTATGGGATATTTGTACACTTCTGAATGGTTTGTACCTTGAGGGAGAAAGGGTTACCTTGTAGGGACTTCCCCTATATCTGTTGTAAGCCCCCGGCCAGATGTTGGGGCAGTTGCTGATTGGCTGCCCCTTTTCTGCAGTTCATTCAAGAAACCTGGACCGCCCTTCTGGGAAACTGAAGCTTAAGTCCTAACATGGCTGCCTGGCCTAAGATGGAGTGAGTTAGGTTCTCTCACTTACGAAGTCACTTGGGATTTTTTCCAGTGGTACAGCTTGTCCTGAAGCATGGTGTTCTAGCATATGTAAGTTCCCCAAGGGACTTCCCAAGAGTATAAATCCCCGTGTTCTTAGGAGCAACTTATTTCTTCATCAAGTTGGACTTGGATAGAATCCTTCCTTTGATCTGTCAGTGCCTTCTATGTTTAGGGTGAATGGACGTTTCTTTATGAATCTTTAAGAACAGCCACACAATAAAGATGTACTCATGTCACTTGTTGAAGTATAGATGCAATTGGTTTGAGGTGAGCTGAAAGTGATGACAGAGATAGGCTAAAAGTTTGCATTTAAGTAAGAGGTAGTGATGTACTAGGGCAGTCCAGGGGTGCTAAAACTTGGGGATAGCAGACAACAGGTCAGGGATTGTAGTTTTCAGAACTTAGAGGTATTTATCAGACATCCAAGTAGAAGGTCATAGAGGTGAAGGCAATTAACATATAAAATATTTACATAAACGTAAGTACACTAGAGATTGACAAATAAATGATGAATAAATACTGAATTTAAAAAAAATGTATAGAAAAGAGAAGTAAAACCCACATTGAGAGCTCAGGGGATCCAGCTCTCAGAACTTGGAGGATCACCAATGACCAAGTCCCAGAAGCCAATGCCCTCAGTGGACAGTCCACATGATCACATATGTCTTACTTTGAACCTATAGCTTTGTAATTTCACAATATACAAATCTTAAGAATGACCCTAAGTGAGTCTGGTCCTTTAAGTAGCAAGCTGCCTGCTTGTTTTCTAGGACACATCTCTCCTTTGAGTTGAAAACACCCACAGTTATCTGGAAGGTGGCTCAGAAGCAGGTGTCACCCACTCCCTGACTCTTGTCTAGACAGCAGCTACATGCAGGAACCCTGAACAAACACAGAGGGAGGCTGAGATCTATGGGTTTCACAATCCACTGGTGTGGTCTGAAGCATGGCTGTGGTTATCACTATCAAAGTGCTGTGTGAAGAATGGAAACGGACCATTAGACTACATAATATCACTAGGAGAGTACAGTTTAAAATCTGCTGTGTGTCACACACCATCTTTAAAACTCTGGTGTGGGAAGGTTCTTTTGGTGAAGGAAAAGCAGCTATAGACTGGAATAGACCCACCAAACTTCCCCTTGAGTTTGCAGCTCCAGTTCATCTTTCTTTGCTTGGGAAAAATATATGCTTTTAATGTATTTCTTGTTTATGTCTTTACCCACCAGCAACCATTAACTATCTATAAATTCTCAAGAAGAAGTGGAGCTTCATGAGGAGCCACATTTTGCTCCACGATGAATCCTGACTGCCCCGATCTTGGACAAGTAAGCACATGTGTCAAGACTTCAAGAGTACAATGACCTTACCATGCCTACAGGACAGCATTCCACCTGTTCCTCCGGCTCTTACATTCTTTCTGTCCCATCTTCTTCAATATCCCCAGAGTGGAGGGAGTGGTATAGAGCTACATTTAGGGCTGGGCATTGTGAAAAATGGTCACCCATTCCTGGTACATTTTTTTCTTTCCAATTATGAGTCTCTGGAATAACCGCAGCAGGTGCAAACAGAAGCTTCTGTAATCCAGGCTGACAGCAGCACCTGTCTTTGGGCATAAATACAAATGTTTGGAAGGTAGTATGATGGGGACAGCTTGTCTACTTGATAAAACAAGAGTAATAGCTTCCCTCTGAGAACCCATGACTTGACAAGCAATGGGACTTTGACCAAGTTCACAGTAACAGGCATGAATCCCTCCTGCGAATCAAGTCTCAAGTGTAATCAGAAAGGAGTTGGTTACCACCTAGTAGTCATGCCACTGCTGCAAAATGGTACATCTTGCCTGGCAGATCAGTAGTGTAGTATACAGTTGTGTGTAGTTTTAAGCTATTCCCTTTGTTCTGGCACTGGCTGCACTACCAGCCCCCACCCGGCATCCCTTTTACTCAACCATCTTTAGCTCCGAAAGGTGACCACAGTACTAGCAGCCCTCCCAGCTTCCCTTGAATCTAAGGATAAAAGACACACACACAATTTATTCCTTTATAATTTGCCTTTTGGACACTATCTCCTGCCTGGAGAAGCGTGCCCTTACCAATTTATTATCTTCGTCTCTCCATGTGCCCTAAACTTCAGTGGCTGGTTCCACCAAGCTCCTGTCAGACATCCTTTGCCACCTGTCTGTAGTAGTGACCACAGGCCCCAGCTCCCTCTGAGACCTCACATGGTTGTTGTGTTCTTCTTCCTCCAAAGCATAGCAGAAAACTTCCTCTCTCTCCTTGTGTCTGCCTTTTCCTCCTGGGACCTCAAAGTCCTGCCTGTACCTTCCATCCAGCAATTGGCCCCTGGCTTTCTTTACTGATAAATCAAGAACCAATTGGGGAAACAGGACCTTAGCATCAGAACTGCCCCCTTCATACAGGATCCACAGTTCTGTAAGAATTTTTTATTACACTTCTCCTCCAGAGCAAGCTGAATAGCACCTTTTAGCATTATGAAAGCAGAGAGGGAACTACAGACCACTGGGAAGGATCTGAAGATCAGAAAATTCTGAGCAACCAGCCACTTCAGGTAGGGCCAGAATTACACATGTTAATCCCAGGGTGATTACAATGCATAACCAGATGGGGAGAACCATGAATAGAAATTTCGAGCTCTAAATGAGAGGTTGTGGCTACATGGACGACATCTCTCTATTCTCCCTATCTGGATAACATTAATTATCCAGTGGCCATCTTGTTAGGTCATCCCTGACTTCTACCATTCATATCTCAATGTTTAATGTCACTGCAGTCTCTGGTCCTAATAATCCCTCTGATGCTGGTATGCCTTGACAATCTTCTCTTCCCCTCCAGTAACAGCCTTGGAAGATATCTTTTGAGATACCACACTCAGGTAGGATGAAAGGATCCTATACCACTGGATCGTGGATGGAATGGAGTCCCAGACACATACCAGCACTTCCTGGACAAGAAATAAATGAAATATTTTACTGAATGACAAAGACTTAAGGATTGATTTTTCCCTCCACTATAGCATGACCCAACCTGCCCGAGGCCATGCAGAAATAGATTTCTAGTAAACAGTTGTCAAGAGGATAGAGGTCAAGATCATAGCCCAGTGTCCTCTTTCCTTTCTAAATAGCAGATGCCATTCTGTTACTGACAGGGAATGCGTTCCAAGTCCCTCATTTCTTGCCTCATATTTTGGATAACACCTACACTCTCCCAATACATTTACATATCATGTTTCCCTCATCCTTTGCAGTGTTGCTATACAGTATCACAGCTAATCTGCCTTTCCATGGTTTATACCCTAGTCCTTCCTGGGATTGTTACTTTTGTATATGGGGTAAACCAAGCATTATTAGGTAAAGCAAGCACTACCTGACCATAAGCCCTGCGCTGCTGTGATGCCAGCCTCATAAAGAAGATAGTAAAGTGGCTAATGGACAGAGAGTACATGCGATAATTGAGCTGGATGGTGGGGGGTTCATTCTTTAGTGGGGCAGTACTGTCTTCAGAACAGTGTGTGTTGAAATGTATCTAAGTAGACCGAAAATAGTGGTCTATGGCAGGGTCTTGCATGCTTCTCTTATCTGAGTCCTTGTGAGGTCTTACGATATTATCCTTGATTCTGAGACAAATGCAAAAGAGTTTGACCCCCCTCCCCAAAGGAAACAGCCCACACCAGGGAAAGAACCACTCCAATTAAGGAACAGCAGCTTCAGTCAGCATCCCACCAGCAACTGCAGCTCAAAGCTGGGAAAACACTGAAGGTATACATCCAAGAAAAATGTCTGACAGTTCATCACATGTAACAATATGCTATGCGGCCCCTTTTAAAAATATCAAATAGTAGCAAATATGAAGAGCTTCAAGTATGATTAAAACTGCAGAGGATCACAGTGCAGTTCAAGTCTACATCTAAAATGGATGAAGACCCAGAAGAGAGTCTCTATGTACTTGCCATAGCAGGCACCCCAGCGTGTTGAGACTGGGGACAACTCTGAGTGAAAAACCATGTTTTGGTAATTATCTGGGAGAAAAGTTGTTTTAAAAATTTGTCTTTGGGAGTAAAGGATCAACATAAAAATCTATTACCTGGGAGGTTTGTGACACTCTCTTCTAGGTACAGTGTCTAATATTGTGCTTCTATTTGATACCTAGCCACCAGTTCCTTAATTAAATAAAAAACAGCTTTGATCAGCCTCTCTTATCTGAGTCCTTGTGAGGTCTTAAGATATTATTCTTGATTCTTAGACAGCAAGAGGAACTTACTTGTCTGCTGCTCATAGCTATGTTAGAGAACAGAAAAGACTACAGTTTAGGGACATAGCCGCGCAGGAAGCAACTTGTAACAGACAGTGGAAACTATCTTGTAATTACAGCTGTGAAAAGAACTCGAGTAATTAAGAAAATGTTTTGTTCTCCAAGGTCTGGCTCCCCTGTTTGTTTGCTGGAATAACTTGGCGTTTCTGGAGTTCACAACAGGCCAGAGATTGGTTCGTTAGCTCTAATCTGATTAGGACTTGTGTTTCTTTGTTCTCTGTGTCCTTGGGTGGCAATTTTGGCTGAACATCTCACATTTTTGCCTTGTGCCTAGGTACAGAAGCAGAGCTTTGCCTGTGAGTTACATAAGAAGGTCACAGATCTCAGTCTGATGTGCTGAGCGCGTTTCTTCCCAAACCACCTTCACATGTGAATTTTACTGACCCACAGGCCATAGTACTAGGAAGCACTGAGGTACAAGCAGAGCCCTGCATTGTCCCATAGAAACTAACAGGGAAACAAAGCTCTTCTTTTAAAATCCAAAGGAAAGTGTTTCCAAGTGTATGCACAAAATTAGTGTATAAATTTAAATAATGTAAATTAAAATAACATATTTAAGATATGTGTATATATTTAAATAACTAGAAATGACTTTATGAAAACTTTCTCTAAATCTCTTTAGTAAATTGGTAAGTAAATTTCCTTCATCTGTTTAGATATTTAGTAAATTGTCTAAATAAATTAAGGTTAATCTGTGACCTGAAGTCTGCTGTAAATACAGATGAAAGCATGGTAAAAGGTTCATTTGTCAGAATAAAGGGGCTGCAATGTAAGCCCACTAATGTTAGAGAAATCACAGAACCATCTGGAAAAGGCTTTAAGTTATATGTGTAGTGCAGGTAGGGCCCAGGAAAATATTATATATTGATAGACAAAATCTTTGTACACAATAGGCAGGAAAGACTGTTTGTGGGAAATATCACTAGGTACCATGACAACAGTCTCACTAAAGAGTCCTATAGTAATAGACATATAAACATATACCATGTAATATCATAAACATACATGTAATACCATAAACATATACATGTAATAACATAAACGTACACCATGTAATACCATAAACATATACCATGTAATATCATAAACATATACCATGTATAACAAAGATATACCATGTAGCTACATAAACATATACCATGAAACAACATAAACACATGCCATGTAACAACACAAACATATACCATGTAATAACATAAACATATACTATGTAATACCATAAACATATACTATGTAGTAACAAACATATACCATGTAACAACATAAACATATACCATGCAACAACATTAACACATACTGTGTAACAACATAAACATATACCATGCAACAACATAAACACATACCATGTAATAACACAAACATATACCATGTAATAAGTCCATGTAGACTTTCATACTCATTGAATCATGTAGGAAGAAAAGTTATTTCTGCTATTACAGTACTTAGAAGATTTATGTTATTTCCATAATGAAACTGTCCCTTTATTTATTCAGGTCACTCATGTCACTAGGGAATAAAAATGAAGTCATGTGTTAGGGTGGTTCTGAGTGGGATGTAAGACCCAACAGAGGTGGCAGGCTGGAGTTCTGGATGGTTCTGGACTGGAGGCTGTTTGCTCTTTGGTCACAGCAGAGGCAGAGATTCTCAAACTTTCCCCACAGCATGCCATCATCTGAACATGAAGTCCTTGGCTCCTGGAGCAGCAGACGGTCTAACAGAGACTCATGTGACCTGCAAGGACATTTTAATTACAGTTGATTTGGTAACATTTACACAGCTGAAGGTGTCTGGTTCATTAAGTACCTCCACAGAAGCTGAATATAAGAAACATATGCCAGACTGGCCTTCGGCCTGTGAAAGATAGGCAGGTCATCTGATCAAAATAGACGTGATGACAAGCCCTCAGATTTGCTTCATCTAGGGACAATCTCCTCAGGTTCTGTAATGACACCAAAATAAACTCCCCTCAGTTGAGAGGAACCAATGACTGCATCGTGTAAAAACCTACAGAAACAGCTGCATGGCCACCACTGTACCCGGATTCCAGTTTCCATATTTGCAACACGGTGTAACAGAAAATCTTTCCTGATCTTAGGCTTCAAACCACCACAAACTGAGAGTGAGACAAAATTAACCCTTCCCACCTAGCAGTGTTCAGGCACGTAGCAGGCAATCCTAACATTAACAAGCTTAGTTCCAGGAAGCACTTTCTGGACCAAAAGATATGACTGCTCTTCCCCTGCAAATATCATTTTCTCAAATATTTATTCCAAAGCTGAAGTGTAAGCCTTCTCATAAAATCATGCAAATTTTGTCCTAACTCTGAATGTTTTAAGAAGGAAACATCACTTTGAAGCATCACGAATATGCAGGCCTCACATTGCAAAAGGAAGCTGGGGACTTCAAACAGTGATGGAGACAGGGATGACACCCCAGGCAGGACTTCCTGCATCTCTGAGGTTATTTTTGTACAAACTTCAAGCACCTCCTGCCTCTGAAGGTCAGTCTGACTTTGGGAGATGGAAATGCTGACTGGCCATTAGGGGATTATCTGCTTGGCAGAACAGAGCCAGGCTCCAGTGCATCTTGCTCCTGATTTGAACTGGCTGGTGGAAAGCAAACATCCCGGCCTCAAGGCAGGATGGTGAACATGAACAGCCAAGCAAGACTTTTGTAGCTCCTAAAAACAGATATGGCTGCTTGGGAAATAATTGAGAAAGATGGCAATAAAGAACATGTCCAGTCGAATATGTACTTAGCATTGCAGACTGGGTTAAGATGCCTTTTTAAAATGTCCACACATGGAAGATAGGTCAGATATACTATGGAAAAGCACACAAATTGTCCTCACCCTTTGATTCTTGACCCTTTCACACGTATATAAATGAAAGCATTTATTTGAAAGCGTATGTGCTGCAAAGCACTGTCAGATTGTGAACTCACACCTAAGTGGCCAAGGAAAGCTGTGATCTTATTGGATGAAGATTAAATAGCAACACCAACCAAAACATAGTTTTCTGTTAGCGATTTCCAGAGCTTGACAGACAGAACCAAAGCAGAGGTGTTCCCAGTTGTCCTGTGAGCTGAGTTTCTTGCTGGTTTGTTTGTTTCTGTTTTATTATCATTGTTGCCTTTCCAGGTGAATAGGATCTATTTCTAAAGACAGTGATTATACAAGGTAGAGCAGTGGGGGGGGGGGGGGAAGATGAGGTGTAGGCAAGGATGCTTGTCAAACCTTTGTCTGTGTCCCAGTTGGCCTTGACAGTCACTAACTAAACCTGACCTTCATTGCTGGCATTCTGTCCCTGAAAAACTTCAGTGAAAATACTTCTGTATATTTTTTAAAAACCATTCAACATCAGCAACCTCCCTGAAAGGCCCAGGTTCCTCCCTCTCAGCCTGTACCCTCTCTCCCTTGGCACTGCCCTGTCATGTACCCTTGGAAGCAGCTACTTGACCAGCAGCTGTGAGGAGTGCTGCTGTCCCCAAACTTGTTTGCTCCCATCTGCCAATGCTATGTGCACGCTCAGCTAGCGAGGCTGCCAAGAGGCTCAAGTTGGGAACACTAGCTGTCTCAAATATGTGATTCGGATTTCAAAACTGAGTCCTGTGCTCCTGGCACCCACAAGGTTCCCAGAAATTAGGGGCTTTGCTGTCACTGTCTTTATTGCTGGAGTTTCTTTTGCATGTTGCTTGTTATTTACCCAGCATTAAAATCTGACATCTGGAGGTCATCAGAAATGAAAGAGTCACTTTCGTGATTTATTTGTTTTTATTATTGGTCAGTTCCAATCAGAAGCCACCTCATAGCCTGTTACACAGTTTGTACCATTTTTTGCTCCTGGGAGTTGTTGTTCAGTGTTATTCAGAGGGAGTAACATTTACAAGAACAAAATGGAACCCATTTGTACACTGATTGGGCATAGACGGTACTATTATCAAACATTGCTGTGCACGTAGTTGGTAAGTAATTAGCCGACCTAGGTGAAGTTCAAACTTCTCAAGTATCTTTCTTTAAGTGAGCAGAAAAAGGAATATTAAAAAAAAAAAACTAAACCAAACCCAGAATACACCTGCCAAATTAATTCTGTCCCCAGTGGTAGCATACTCCTAACTGGTGATTTCTAGGGGAAAAAAAAGAGTAGTTCTCTGTGAAATAATGTCAAGCTATGAAAGCAAAATAAGTAGATATTAAATATATAGATATTAAAAACAGATCACTCCCATTTTAATCTTCACTGTTTTCTCCTCATTCTCCTCAAAACAGCAAGGTAACAAAGTAACAAGGACACCTTCAGCACACACGAACCATATGTTCTTCCTCAGACAATCGAAAAGTACTACAGCAGAATCTCTTCCTAGTGTTATATTACAATTCTAAACATGAACAGCATCACAAGGGATGTCATTTTGGCTGGTGCACGGAGGTATCAGTTTGCAGTCTTGCAAACTAACTGAGTGTCCATTAACCCTGGGTAGACTCCAGAGAAGGGATGTAAATACCCCATCCACTTCAAACTGCTTCTACTGCCTGATAGAACTTAACAGGGAACAAGAAAAAAAACCCTCCCGATTGGCTGCTTTTTCTGAGTATCATTACAGACAGCGACACGGCTGTGAAATAAGGTCAAATATGACCCTGGGACTGGACTGTGCCTCTGGGGAAAAAGAAATCAATTATAACTGTAGATGGGAATTACTATGAGAACATGCCCATGTGTGGCCACAATTAAGTATTGTGAAACTCAGTATGGTATATTCAGAGTAAACCACGGTAATTATTTTTTGCAACTTGAAATAAGCCAGACTATAGGCTAGAAATATCAATGTAAGCTCCTTCCTTATGGTCTGTCTTTCCAGTCTGAATGTAATGCTTTGTTCCTGACTCTTCTTGCCCTAGACCAGAGCCAAGCTTATTACCACAGATATATGTCAACTTAGCCCATTGCATTCTGTATCCCTAGGAAACCGACTGAGAACATTCTATAGCTTCTGAAGTTATATTTTGTTATTCTATATTCTTTGGACACCAGAGGTGAAATATTTATCTCTTCTTTCAGCAGATAATACAGATCAATAATACCTTGAGATTTTAGTATAATTGCTTAAAATGAGTCAAAACCTCCTTATGTTTTAAAGAGTGACTGGTTGGTGATCAGTTTAACAGCTTAGAAGATGATTTCCTAAGCAGACACCAGAACAACTCTGGGACAGAATACATTTCCTAAAAACCCCTTTGTGAATGTTCCATTCAATTAAATAAAACTGAGAAAATATTACTTCACAGTGCTCCCAAACATGAAAAGGCATAGCATACCAGTGAGGGCTGCCTTATTTCACGTAAGTCCACATGCCTGATTCTAATCAGTGATCAACAGAAAAATCTTGTTATTGCTGGGACAAATGAGGAACACATGGCTGCTTACAAATTGAGACTTTTTCAAACACTAAGTTCTGGGTTCCTGTATTAGTGGCATATATGTATTAGCCCATGCCCTCTGTACAAAAAGCAAACTCTTGGGCCCAACCCCAGAGGTTCGGGTTCAGTGGTAAAAATTGTGATGTGGGAGTCAGAAATGTACAAATGTGTTTTAGATGGATGTTGTCTGCAGACTTGGCTATCAAAAAATACTAAACATTGTTTGGTGATGTAGCTCAGTGGTTGTGGATTCACCCAACATTCATGAGGCCCTAGATTCAACCCAACTAATTAAATTCAATCAACTGATTCTATTAACTAAAATTAAAGTAAAACCATATTTGTGAAGATCATATAGGATATTGGTTTTTCTCTTAACCTCAGCTGCCAGTCCACTGAGACTCAGGTATGAAGCTGCCAGATGCAAACCTCTGTGTTTTAATAATGATAAAGGAGACCATTAGAACAAGCTCTTAGGAGAAAAAAACAACTGCCTTTTGGTAGATAGAGTCTTCTGTTGAAGTTGAGATCAGAAATGTTAGAGAAAGTGAAGTGCAGAAAAATTAAGAATATTTATTTTGCATTTGGCAGCTGGACAAGATTTTTTCACCCATTGTCTGATTGGATCCTTACAGTAACTCCATGGGAGTTGGGTGTGTGGGTTAGTCTATGCATATCAGGAAATGGAGGTGTGATGTA
>NW_021604721.1:1214740-1214897 GCF_004785775.1 Grammomys surdaster
CATGGAGGTGTGCTGTACTGTGTGCTTATCCATGGAGGTGTGCTGTAGTGTGTGCTTATCCATGGAGGTCTGCTGTAGTCTGTGCTTATCCATGGAGGTGTGCTGTAGTGTGTGCTTATCCATGGAGGTGTGCTGTACTGTGTGCTTATCCATGAAG
>NW_021604721.1:1214907-1236622 GCF_004785775.1 Grammomys surdaster
TAGTGTGTGCTTATCCATGGAGGTCTGCTGTAGTCTGTGCTTATCCAAGGTGAGAGGGAAGGAACAATGACCCAGCAGGCAAACTTCCTGGAGTCTGCTCCCCATCTACAGATAGCCTGGGTTTCTCATTTAACTTTTATCATCTCTAAAGATGTAAAATCTCAGCTCACCAATCACTGGCATAAAGAGACTTCAGGAGAGATGAGGAGGGTTGGATGTTGAGCCCAGGATGAGTTGTGATTGTATCATGTGAACATGCTTTGTAAGTTACAAGATCTTTTGTGCACGTATTTCCTACTATAGTATGATTACTGTTACATCTTTCCCTAGGCTTAAAGATTTCAAAAGGGAAACTTGAAATTTACACAGGGTATCTGGATAAACAATGGCTAAATATTTAGTTATTTTTTAATTATAAAATGTATGGAGAAGGAAATCTAAGTAGAAATAAATTTAAATTTTTGAGAAACTTTGAACCTGATGCAGTTGAATCCTAGGCATAGACTTGTATGTGAAGCTCCCCATGGCAGATTATAATGCCTTAGCGTTTCCCATTTTGTCTTCTCAGACTTTCTGGTAACTGAACTCCTGTATTCTTGAGATTCTAGGCACTTCAGAGGAACCCCACCGATCGCCACTGTGTGAAGTCTGTGCTGAGCTGACCAGATCCAAAGCCTCGGGAGGAGGCTCTGGATAGGGATCATTTGCCTACTTCTCAGAGCCTGAAATGGGAGCACACCGCAGACTGCCTCACCCCTTGCTCAATCCGGGTCTCCTGGTATTTTTTTTCTCTGTGCCCTTAATTTCAAGTTGCCAGCTGTAATCAGATCCTGCCTTGGAAATGTCTGAGGTGAGCAGGATAAGGGCAGCCATTGCAACAGCCTCCGCAGCAGGTTCTCCTGCTGAGGTGTTAGACATTGAGTTGAATTACCAGAGCCCTTTCCAGCAAACAAACAGGGTCTCAGACAAGCAGAGATAAAGCTGTGAGTATTTGATGTAGTCAACTGCTCTGAATAAGAAATGAGGTAACCCTTAACTTTTTCTAAAAAGTCTTGAAAGGAGAAATCAAACAAAAGAATGCGGGTCCTTACTGACCATCAGAAGTGTATCCATCTGTGCCCCGCCCCCATGCCGGTCCTGCAACAAGCACTGATTCACATCATTATTCTGTCTCTTCGTCTGTTTGTGATTTGGACGGCATCAAACATAAGGCAAGATGTGGACTATTTCTCATGAGTTATGTCACGTGGGAAGCATCGCGTCCTAACTGACCCTGACTAATGTGCACGGTCAAGAAATTAAAAACTCTCAAGCCACCTAGGAATTCATGAACACTCTTGAAACCCTATTACATGGCACCTTCTTGGGACCACATACTTACAGAGTGCTTCAGAAAAACCTCGAGGTTACAGCTCAAGTAGCCCATTTCTATGTGTTTCCCAGAAATGTAAACATTGCTTTGGAATGGCTGTTCTCAAGCCTTCCTGTGTGTCCTAGGGTACCTGAAGACACAGGACGTTCTTGCCTTTAAATTTCCTTCTAGTATATAAATGAAGAAATACCTCTAAGATTTTCAGATAACCCAAATAAACTTGGTTGTCCATATACACTGATCTGTTTTTTTTTTTTAATAAGGAATGGATCATATTACCTAGATATGATAGTCTATTCCTGTACACCCATTACTCTGCAGGTGGACATAGGAAGACCACTGTGATTTCAAGACTAACCTGGTCAACATGGTGAGTTACGGGCCAGCCTGGGCTTCGGATAAGTAATTTTTTTTTAAAGATTTATTTATTTTATTTATGAATATACTGTAGCTGTCTTCAGACACACCAGAAGAGGGCATCCAATCTCATTACGGATGGTTGTGAGCCACCATGTGGTTGCTGAGGTTTGAACTCAGGACCTCTGGAAGAGCAGTCAGTGCTCTTAACCGCTGAGCCATCTCTCCAGCCCCCCGGATAAGTAATTTTAAATAAATAAAATGAAAATATTTCAAGTTCTTTATAAACACATAGAATGTTGTCAAACTGAAGCACATTTTTTTCTTCTCTATGTTCTACTCCATTTCTTTACTCCCATATCGGAACAATTTTAGAAGAATTAGCATGGAACCCTCTTTATTATCTAATATGTGCCACACCCAACCCCCAAGACCTCAGTCATTCCCTCTTATGGAATTTTCAGTTCCTTAGAAATAGCTGCCTTTCATCCATAGCATTCAGATAAGAAAAGGCAGGAACTTTATCTGGGGCAACAAAACATGGGCAGAAAGAATAAATTTGTCTCTTTCTACTTCCCAGACGCACTGTATATGTGTATGTCTACATGAGCTCGTTTGTGATTTGTCTTAAAGATACTAAACTTGACTTTTCTGGAGTCTATTTTGTAGTGATTCAACCATATACAAACCAGTTAGTTTTATAAAAGGCTAGTCTCTTATAACTGAAAAGTGAGTTCAAGGCCACCTTGACTAGTCCATAATTGCTAATTCCAGCACAGCCAAGGTTACACAAAGAAACCCTGTTGAAAAATTATTTCTTTGTTGCCAGTGAAACAATTCAAGACAGATGAGATTATATTAAATGCAGATTTATTGGGACGTTGTTTTCAGACAGGAGAATTCACCGGCCACAAGGACCGAGGTCAGGGAACTTGCTGTGAGGAAAAGGTATGTGTGTGGTGGGAGGAGGGAAAGAGAATGAGAGAAAGGGTACAGGTGTTCAGAGAGAGAAAAGGAGGAGGAGGGATGGGGAGGAGGGGGAAGGAGAGGGAGAGAGGGAAAAAGGGAGTGAGGGGGAGAGAGAGAGAGAGAGAGAGAGAGAGAGAGAGAGAGAGAGAGAGAGAGCGCACAAAATGTCTGGATTATGTAGGGAAGGGCTTCTGGAGAAGGACAGCCCAGCCCCTGGGCTGGATAGCTCAGGGTTGTGTGCAGGATATGCTAGGTAGGGACTGAGGGGTGCTGGGAGGATCTGGAGGCCAGGTCTGTTTTGATATGTGAAATATGCACCTCAGTCCCTTATCCTGGGTTCAAAACCAAAGACCTGTCTTGAAAAACAAAACAGCAACATCCACAGAAAGCTGCAGGATGCTGGCTCCTTCCTTTAATCCCAGCACTAAGGAGGCAGAGGCAGGCAGAACTCTGATTTTGAGGCCAGCCTTCTCTCAGAGTGAGTTTCAGGACAGCCAGAGCTACACAGAGCAACCTGTCTTGAAAAACAAACAACAAACAAACAAAATATGGGAATGACAGACAATTCTTGCTCCTTGACTTCATTGGATAAGTGAAGACTAGAAAGAAGAGATATTATATTTCTAGAAACACCAATAAACTTTCAAATCAAAGGTATATGTACATAAGGGATGACCACAATAGGAGTATTCAGAATGGTTGTCTTTCCTAAGAAAGAAATCCATGTCTCTGTCAGATGAAAGCTATCTCAAGGTGGGAGGAATCCAGAGAAAGCAAGCAACTCCCCAGTTGTCTGAACTCAGTGCCCACCTGCCTTGCTGTTCTCTTCCTTGGAACTCTGTCACCACAACCCTCAAAGGACCAGAGGGCCTCTGGGAACATCATTATAGTCAGTACCTAAGAAGAAAGGCCAAGACAAGAACATGTCTCACAAGTCCCTTCTCTGACGCTTCCCACAGTAACCTTATAGGTACCATCTCTCCAGAGGACCTATTAAGACTCACAAAACATGCTCTCCTGGTGGGTGTTAATTGGACTCCAAATGCACTGTGTAAAACTTTTCTAAGAACATAAACTGTGCTTTCTAAGAGAGGATACACATCACGCATTGTTGTCTTTTCACAGATCATAGAAACAAAACACAGAATAGCTTTAGAAATCAAAGTCCCACGTCTGCTGTATGAAAAATTACATTTCATAGCTACATCTTCTACTTTCATTTCTGTTCCTATGATAAAACACCACCCTACTCAAAACAATTTTGGGGAGAAAAGGGTTTACTCTGCTTACAAGTCTGTTCTATAGCTCATCATGAAGGGAACTCAAGGCAGGAAACTGAAGGCAGTCCTGCTTGCAATTCACACTTCATTACCTCTACCCTAGGAACTCATTTCACAGCCTAAAAAGTAGAACAAGAACCATGGAGGATGCTCCTTGCTAGCTGCCTTAAAAGACAGCTTATATTCCAATAGATTTTTATATACCTGCCAGAAGTACCTGCCTAGGGATGATGCTGCCCACAATAGGCTGGACCCTCCTCTGACAGCTCCAGCGCTGCCACAGTGGTATGGAGCTCGGACATAGGCCTGGGGGATTAAAGAAAGACACAGACTTGGGTCATTCGTTATGAGAGAATGCCGAAGTTTTTACTGAGCTGGTTCAATATATACCCCAAGCCAGGGAAGGAAAAACACAAACAGGAACTCAACTGGGGGGCAATGGGATATCAAGTGCAAATTCCCTTCCTGGGGCACCATGCCTACACCAGGATGTTTTGATTTTAGAAAAACCGCAGAATGCAGCACACGGAAAGTCTCAGCCAGGGCATGGCAGCCCTTGGGAGCCTACACTCCTCCATCAATTAGTAACTGAAACGTGGCCCACAGATGTTCACAGGCAAATCTCATCTATGCAATTACTCAAACGAGTCCCTCCTACAATTCTTGTCTATGTCAAGTTGACCAGGACACAGCTCCAAGTCTCCCCCTAAACTTCCCCTTTTGGTGCATAAAACAAATATATGTTAAGTAAACAATTGACTTAACTGGTCCATGTTAGGAAGAAAAAAATCCTGAAAACTAATTTGACACCTTATAAGCATAACCCAAGCCATAGTTCTTTCTAATACATTAGAATACTGTAAACCAAAAACCTGGCATTTGGAAAGCTGGAAGCAGGGAGGTGACAGTGGTAGTTGTGTCACTTCACACATTTGACAACAGCAGCCATGACAGAATGTACTGCCCCTGACTGCTGACTCAGGTACAAGCCAGCACTGGTGACTGAAACCGGAACAATGGAGGTGGCTTAGTATGGTGGAATGCAGTCCCTCCCCCATTCTGAGACATACCTGTTAAATAAAAATTACAGGAGAGCATCATTTTGCTTTGTTTTGTTTTATCAGACTCCTGCATGAGGCCCTAGCAGAAAAACTGAAACCCAGATGGAGTCACACCACAGTTCCAGACCTTCCTACCTGTTCCTACCTGACCTTCCTCAGAGTGGAAGAGAGCTGGATTTTCCACAGAGGCCACTTGCCATAGAAATTATGTTTCCTCCGCCTTTATCCTTACACTCATTAATTCTTACAGAAAAAGCACCTGAAGTAGTTATGTTTCTCTATTATCCTGTCTCCGCCTCCTCTGACAAGCAATTTTGAGAAAGCCAGCCTACTTTCTATTCTTTGTTTCTGCTTTCTTCAGCTCTTCTCTGTCATGAAGATATCCTTCCTGCTCAGCCTACCAGAACATTTTTTCTGCTTTATGAAATGATGTGTTGTCTGAGTCTAGAATTAAAAAAAAAAATGTTAAAAGTTTGTCTTTGTGTAGACCGAACTGTCCTGGAACTCATGTAAATCTACCTGTCTATACGACCTCGACACTGGGTTTTAAAGCATACAATATTATGCCCAGTCCGAATATTATTTTTACACTTTGATCTTAGCCAAAAGGCCAAGAAGCGATTGCATATTAGTTTTTAAAGTAAAACATACACATAGTAGTATAGAGCTGAACACTGTCCAGACAACTTACATATATTAATATATATATATATATATATATATATATATGTAAAATTAAATACAGCATGCATGTGCAGGGGGTTGTGAAGTTGGAGACATGTTAAGAGGAGTTGGCATGAATATGGCCAAAATACATTCAATGAAATTCTGAAAGAATTCATATAAATATTTTAAGTATAAATATTTTATATTTATTTTCATATTTATTTTCAGAGGTGTTCTGAGACTATCAAAGGGCAGTGGATTTGCTACGTATCAGGGTGTCATTGGGGTAGTGTAGAGCCAAGGTTAGAATGTATAGAGAGCCGGAGGTAGGTGAAGGGAGCCGAATAGGAAGGGAACAGCCTATGAGATTCTTGAAGACTACTATCACAGGGTTGGCCCTTACCCAGAAGGCACTGCGGCCTGCCAGAACGTTCTGAGGGGTAGGGTCATCTGAACCACACTACAGATCATTCTAGTGGCGTAAGAGGCTGTGGAGGCCAAAAATAAATGTGTAAGAACCAACATTGGTGATACTGAAGGGAATTTAGAGAACAAAGTTGAGGCTAAGCCTGAATAACTGGCAAACCAAGTTTCCAAGGGTTGGCGTGAGGAAGAGAGTAGGAGGAGTTTGGCGAACCGGGAAGTTGGGACAACGGCTAATTTAGGCGGCACAAAAATGGGACAGTGTCATGACTGCGGCCGGAGATCTAGCCAGCCAGTCTGGAGGCCTCTCATCTCCCCAGGGCTGTCCTGGGAAAGTCCCCATGGCCTCTTCTTCTGCCATGGCTGTAGCGACCAGGCAAAGAGAACTCAGGCCCAAATCCAGACACTGGATACCAGATACTGGAACCTCAGTCCATCTGTCAAAGGCTCCAGTATCACTGTCTTCCTCAGCAGGAAAAATATATAAATAAATAAGGGATTCCACTGCGTGCATCTTCCAATGTGAGGCACTGACTGACTGACTGACTGACTGACTGACTGACTGACTGACTGACAGAGCCTGGCTGCTGGCTACAAGATAGCCTGGAGAACATGGGAGCCTGGAGAATGTGCAAGAGGCCCCAGCATGCTGCACAGCAAAGAGGGCAAGCCTTCAGAAAGAGTCCTGGAATTTCTGCTTTCCTTGTTTCTAAGCAGTTAACAAACAAGTCACTGTTTTCTGTTTTTGTTGTTTTTAAAGGATTTCATTTTTCCGGTTTCCAACTCTATACTAGGTTTCATGTGTACCCAGCTTTATCACAGATAGGGCAAACGCCTAAAATGAGGTGATGAAAACTACTTCCTTGTTTGAGAAATAGTTCTTGGGGAGAATGACAACATGTTTGGAACCTGCTGAACCATTTAGGCCTATAATCCACGCACCTTAGAGTTGGAGGCAGGAGGATGAAGAGTTCAAAGCAAGCTGGGCTACATATACCCATACTGATAAACAAACCTAATTCCAAAAGAATCAGCAATTGCCTCCAAACATAGGGAATAATTGTTAAGTTCTGTGTGGCTTTGGACTTGACCTGACTAAGGTGTCAAGGAGAAGAAGAAAGGACAGACACACAGACAACATGCCCAGAAAAGCTGGGATCAGATGGGTTATGCTCACGCTAATGGAGCCTCACCAAGTATTCAATAGCAAACAGGAACCAGGCACTTTTACCACATACAGCACAGAGGGAAAGGGTGAGCTCCCCTCAGTAGGCGTCTGTGGGAGAGCAGAGTCAGGCTGTAGACATCCAGAAGCTAGATCTTGCATACACTTGCCAATCATTTGCAAACCTTTGTACAGATTGTCAACAGCTATAATTGGACCAGAAGAAGGCTTTGCCATTTCAATAGCCTCCACTCAGGGAAGGCTTTGGCACTCCCAAAGGTCTGAAGTATTAGGGTTCATGACACAGCTGTGCTCTTGTCAAACAATACAAATTTAGTCTTTATACTTTCATTCATCCTGGGCTTCCTCAGCTCCTCACAAAAATATACACTCATAAAGGATAAATGAATAACTAAATTTACTTATGTCAATGTTTTAAGAAGATGAACATTTAGAAAATAATTGTGTTCCTTAAGAATAAACATTAATACTAGGTAACATTAATAGGAAACCCCTATCTCCTTGTGGGGCTTCAGAGGCTATCAGCTGCAGTAGACTGAGAGTCCATGCCCTTTCCCGAAGTGTGCATGTTGAGGCCCTGAGGTGATGTTAGGAGACATCTTGGCCGAGGATTGGGTCAGGAGGATGAAGCCCTGTGAACTGAGATCAGTGTCCTCTTGAAAGGAAGGTGACCTGAGAAACCTCTCATTCTTTAGCTACATCAGGAGAAGAGGTGTCAGCCCTGGGAAAGGGGAATCATTAAACCCGAGTCTGCCAGTGCCTTGGATCTACCCACCTCTTGAACTTCAAATCCAGATGTTGATCACTTCCTCAGTCATTAAGTTTGGGTATTTTGTCCTAGCATGTCAATGGAGTGAGAGGCCTGTGCTAAATATTATTGCCTTGCTTCTGCAGCAGGCAGGACTAGACTGGAGAATCAAAACAGTTTCATCACAGTTGTGTTTCAGTGACCTGAGCTCTTAGCTACCAAGCCCTACGTCCCACATTAATCTCTAATAAGACATAGCTTGCTAGCTGAAGAGATGGCTCATCAGTTAAAAACATTTGCTACTTTTGCACAGGACCCAGGTTCAGGCTACAGGTTCAGGTAGCTTACAGCTGTCTGTAACTCAAGTTCCAGGGAAATCCACTGCCCTTATTTGCCTTCATGGACACTTCCACACATGTGGTACACATATATACACTCAGGCACACATACATACGTAGTGGGAGGTATTAGAAAAGAGAGGGGCTGGCCGGCTCCATGGCTCTAGGCATGGCCCCTGGGCCAACTCCGATGCCCCCACAGGCGCTTGGCTTAGCCCCAGACAATAACTGTCATCCTTGCAGTTAGATATAGCAATATCCAGTAAGTCAGTAACAGAAAATTCTTAATACTTAAAGTTAACCAATGGATTTATATATCAGCAAATATTCAAATCACAAGATGCACACACAAGTTAGAATTGTTATCCCAATTATTTAACCTTTTGATATGAATAACTACCTGAGACTGCTAGAGACAGGCAGGTACATGTCTGCTGCCATTTCGCCTCTCTTCTGTGTTTCTCCCCGCCTTCCTCTCTCTGCCTCCCTTAGCTCCACCTCACTTTTCCCTATCCAGTCACAGGGATAGGCAAATATGTTGAACAGAGAAATTTCTGCCACATACATACACATTAAAAAGTCAATAAAAATATCTTCTTTTTAAAAAGACATACTGCTAAGAAAGAAGGAGAGGGGGGACTCGGCAATCCACAACTAATCTCACTAAAAGTATATTCTAACTTTGTTCTTTGACATGCTAAATGATCTGCTAGGCCTTCTTGATAACAAATTATTCTTACTTACTTGTAAAAATCACTCAAAGGTGTGTTTTCCAATATTTTTTAAGAAGAAAAAACTGGAAATCAAATGTCACTCATTCAAAGTTTATCAATATATCATAAAATATTTGTCTAATAGAATACCATCTGTCCTTCAAATGTACAGAAGTATCTTCAAGACAGATTTTCTTCATTGATTTATTTACTTACTTTACATCCCAGCCCTCTCCCTCCTCTTCTTCCAGTCCCATTCTTACAAATCCCTTCGCCCACTGCCTCCTTCCCTTCTCTGAGGAGAAGGGGAGCCTCCCTTGAGTATCACCCCCACCCTCAGGATTCTCTCCCACTGAGGCCCAATCTGGCAGTTCAGGTGAGGGAAGAGGATCCAGTGACAGGCAACAGAATCAGAGACAGCCCCCACTCCGTTTGTTAGGGGAGTCACATGAAGACCAAGCTTCACAACTGCTCCAAATGTGTTGAGGGCCTAGGTCCAGCTCCTGCATGCTCTTTAGTTAGTGGTTATGTCATTGTTAATCTCCGTAAGCCCCCAGGAACCCAGATTAGTTGGCTCTCTGGGGTTGTGGTGGGTTTGCTCAATCAAAACAGACTTTTTAAAGATGAAAACACATACATGGAAGGCAGGTATACTAGCCCAGGCCATTAATACCAGCACTCAAGAGACTAAAGCAGAGGGGTTACAAGTCTGAGGCTAGCCAAAAACAAACTAAAAAGTAGATGAAAAGTAGTGACTGCAGTGATTCCGTTTGCAAGCAAGCACATATTTGTGTATTCACACATCATATCCATTAAGAATTTTAGAAGGCTGGAGAAAGAAAGAGATGGGCTAGTTGAAGTTCTCCTTTTCAGTTAGTGTCTTTCTGTATTGTCTCAGTTTTCCATGCTATATACAGGTAACTTTTATATCTATGTACAATGGATGTTTTATACCAGCTCTGTGTTTGTGAGGTATCATTGTGCCTTTTGATGATTTTACTGTAGGCCTTTCTAAGGTTCACTTCTAAATTGTGAGGCTCTGCAGAACTTTTCTGTTTTCAATACCCAACATTTTCAATAGCCAGGTACTTTGAGTATTTGATACTGAACTGTATAGTGTTAAAGATCCAGACACTTGTAAACAGTCACAGTTTTTATTGAATTAAGAAGCACACAAAGCTGGAGCCCCACTGTGTAAATTGTTGGATGGGAATTTAATCTCATAGATGAGGCAGATTTGATGCCTCTTCAGTGTCAGTCTCCATGAAAAGCCATCAAGAATGTGTGTGTGGCTGGGCGGTGGTGGCGCATGCCTTTAATCCCAGCACTTAGGAGGCCAAGGCAGGCGGATTTCTGAGTTCGAGGCCAGCCTGGTCTACAGAGTGAATTCCAGGACAGCCAGGGCTACACACAGGGAAGCCCTGTCTCGAGAAAAAAAAAAAAAAAAAAAAAAGAATGTGTGTGTGTGTGTGTGTGTATCTGTGTGTATCTGTGTGCATGTATGTGTATGTATGTGTATGTATGTGTGTATGTGTGTGTGCATGTGTGTATGTACATGTCTATACATGTGTGTATGTCTGTGTATATGTGTGTATGTATATGTCTGTATTTGTGTGCATGTCTGTATGTATATGTGTTTATGTATATGTCTGTATGTGTGTGCATGTGTATATGTATGTGTGTGTATGTGTATGTATGTGTGTATCTGTGTGTATCTGTGTGTATGTATATGTATGTGTGTATGTATATGTATGTGTGTGCATATGTGTACGTGTGTATGTGTGTATGTATGTATGTATGTATGTGTGTATGTATGTGTGTATGTGTATGTATGTGTCTCCTATGTGTGTCTGTATGTGTATGTATCTGTACATGTGCATGTGTGTATATGAGTATGTCTGTGTGTGTATGTGTGTGTATATATGTGTGTTTATGTGTATGTATGTATGTGTGTATGTGTGTATGTATGTGTGTATGTGTGTGTGTGTGTTGTTTTGTGCTCTCCCCATCCCTGCCCTTATCCTGACCAAGTCATTGCAGGTCTTTAACCTTTGTGCTTGCCTTGTCCTCCAGGAGAGAAAAGATTTGCTCAAGGGCATGCGGCTGGCTTGATGTGGAAGCAGAGGACACATCTGTTAAGCATTATTCTTCACGCTCTCTCTAACTCACATAAGCTCGCCTGCTGGAGGTATTACTGTGATGACTCCAAAATGATTTAGCTTGCAGAGACATTTGCGGCTTAAGAACCATTAGCCCACCACAGTGCTGCATGCCTGTAACCCCAACATTCAAGAAGCTGAGGGAGGAGGATTGCTGTGGGTTTGAGGTGAGCCTGGGTGGGCTAGCACGATAAGCCCTCATCCCTAAAGAACAACAGTAACAAAATGCCTAATAATGATCTAGAATTTGTAATCCATGCTTGTAACCCCAACCCTTGGAGATGGAAGCAGGGTCTGAATCAAGGCTGAGGCTGGCCTGGATTTCCTGAGATTCTGTCTTAAAAAGAAAGAAAGAGGGGGACTGGAGAGGTGGCTCAGTGGTTAAGAGCACTAACTGTTCTTCCAGAGTTCAATTCCCAGCAACCACATGGAGGCTCACAACCATCTGTAATGGGATCTGATGCCCTCTTCCGGTATGTCTGAAGCCAGCTACAGTGTATTCATATACATAAAACAAATAAATCTCTTTAAGAAAAAAAAAAAAGGAGAGAGAGAGAGAGAGAGAGAAGAGAGAGAGAGAGAGAGAGAGAGAGAGAGAGAGAGAGAGAAAGAGAACAGAAAATGATAAATGTGAGGATTTTAAGGCTGTGCAGGAGGTTATACTATAAACCTCCTCAGACAATGTTGGCAGTTAGTATCCATCCTACCCGTCTTCGGTGCCGAAAACATTTTTGAAAGATATACTAGTAAACTAGTAAGGGAATTTCCTTTTGATATAGGATGCATTTTGGTTTTTGTGGCAGAGACTTGCTAAGTTGCAAAGCCTGGCCTATAAGCCCACAACTCCAGCCACCTTCTTGCCTCAGCATCTCTCAGTAGCTGTAGGCACTCACTGTCACATCAGGCTTGATAACAAAATCTCTCGTGGGAACATGATAGTTAATAATTACTGCCAGAAATGCCCTTCATGGAGTTTATATCGAACCTGCTGTGTCCTGGAAATGTGCTCTTTTAAATAAAACTCATCAATATGGGTCTGTTTTAGACAATTTCCCCCAGGCTTTCTAAAAAATGAAAATTTCAAGGCAGTTCTAGCCGATGACATTCCAGTTAGCAAGATCTGTGACAGGCTGATGGTTTAAACAATTCCATGAGAGCCTGCTTGGTGAATTGTTGGGTTTAGTAGATAAAGCTTTGCTTTGTGAAAACTGAAGGCATTGCACCCAAAGAAGGTGCTAAGCATCCTTAAAATGCATGCACTCCAGCCCCCCTCCATCTGCCATCCAGGTGCTCCTCTGAAAGCATGACTCTGGGTCTCCCCAACTCCCTCTTCATTATCGTTCATTAGAGCGGCCAGGAGCAGGCTGGGGCAAAGGAGGAGCCAATCAAGGAGACTCTCAAGTAACTTGCCTAGAGCTGAAGCTGTCCCCAGCTTTCCTAGGAGACAAGCCTTCAGTCTGAATGTTAATTCTTTTCACTACAGTGAATTCCTCACATCAATGGATGTTCCTTCCTCTGTCAGACAGTGTGTTCTGGCACCTGGAGCAAGCCAATTTGTGAATGCTCTTTGACAAGCAGACTTTTCAACTTAAGACCAGTCCTTACCCAGTCCGGTTGGTACAGTTGTAGGCTGTGTAAGTCTCCTTATTACCTCTGGACAAAATAGCTGTTGGCATGTGTCCCTTTGTCCTACGTGATATCCCAGACTAAATTCATACGTAGCATAGATGGAAGGCATGCATTTAGATTATAAAATTGATGAGAAGAATGGTCCCCCATCCCCCAATACTAGATTCTGAGCCACAAATCAAGGGATTGGAGCCACTCTTTCTCAGTGCCTGGTAGATCAAACTCCTCTGCTCACAGGATGAGTAAATGGGGCCTGAATGATAATGACATAGGCAGGGTGGTCTGCATGTGGAGAGACAGCAGGATGACCAGAGCCCGCATCATAGACAGGCAAAATTGACATAATCAGGTCCCAGGATTGCTTTATTCATGCAATGTGTCTGAATCATTTGGTGATTTGAGATGCTGGTTGCCAAATGCTCACTCTCTGTTCTGCTGGGTGTTATTAACCAGCCAGTTGGACAGGAATGCTTTGTTGTTTTGTCCTTGGTGTAATTTGCTTTCAAAGTTTGCTGAATAAACAGGTTGTTGAGTGTCCTGAGAAGAACCTTGCTGGTGGTCTTGGGAGAAGGAAGAGCTCTCTTCCAAGAAATGATTAGTGTGTTTGCAGTATCTGATGAGAAGAGATTCTTTGATATTCACTTGTTCCAAAGCCACAGGAAGATTGGAAGCAGCCCTTCCCTCTTCTATGAATGTGAAGCAGGAAGTGTAACCCCTTGAGCCAGTTTCTGCTGAATGCTTCCTAGTTGTTCACCACCCTGGAGTGCCTCTTTTCAGCAGGGGTGGAAGTGATGTAGGAATCACAAGGATGAACTTTGTTTGCTGTGAAGACACCTGTTTAACAGAAGTGTGTCTGTCCACTCCTCCACACACACCCAAAGCCACAATCGTATTAAAGATTCTGCAAGGCCGACAGCCTGATCAGAGATGCAGTTGTGGCAGGTTGGAATGTTGCAGCTCAAGAACCAAATCATCTTGGGCTATCTTTACCCACCCACCAATCAGCCATTTGTCTGACCTAACATCCCTTTGAGTGTTGGATAAAAGTTTTAGAATGTATTAACCGACCACACCCACCAAACTGAAGGCTGAAGATGCCATCAGAGTTTATCGGACAGTCTGCTGTCTGCATTCCTGCAGCCAACTCGTTTGAATGTCATTTGGTTCCTTTATTTATAACTTCCTTTGCCTCTGAGACTGTAAAAGTTCATGTAATTGCCTCATGGTGGAAGATGTTATTCAAGACAGTCTAAAGCCAGGTTCCCAGGCCATAGTTCACCCAGAGTAAAAGAATTCTTGCTCTCTCTGAGTTGAGAAGCTCTGCGTTGTTGTGTTTGTGGGTAGAGAAATGAGGAAACATGATTGTCTTATGGGAAAACATCAGCCTTGCCACACCTTGAACCAAATCCCAGCTCTGTAGCCATCAGCTCCATGACCTCAGACTCTCTCTGTGTCACAGCCTTCAACTGTCAAAGACCATTGTGAAATGCACTAGCTCACAGAGACTCCGAGAGTAATGATGAAGTTATGTGGTCCCTGGTGCACAGTTGGCCCAGGACCAGCAGGGCCAGCATCTCCTAGAAACTTGTTAGGTATGCAGATCGCAGCCCCATCACAGACCCAGAGAATGTAGAGAGGAGGAGGCAGAAGGTGGCAAGTTATCTTTAACAAGCTTCATGGGTGATTCTAATGTGCAGAAGGAAATGAGGACCACTTCTCAGGTGGATGACAATCTCAGTAATGGCACCTGCTACATCCTATTAGCAGAAAAGTGTATACCATATGAATTTACTTTTCCACTCCAAATACAACTCACTCTATTCATGTTTGAAGTCTCTTTGGCCTAGTAACTCCGGTGTGCAGGATTTAATCGGAGATATCCAGAAAGATGAATTTGAAAGTTTGCTTGTGCCCATGAAGATCTTGAGGGGGTGGGGAAAGAAATACTATAAACCACAGGAAGAGTCTAGTTCTTTGAAGAACTGATCCTTTGACTAGCTTTCTTTTGGAAAAGAGTTTATTTTATTAATAGAAGAAATTGTTTTGGAAACACTAGGTAGCATTTTGCTCCCCAGAGACCTGGAAAACACACAAATAAACACACACACACACACACACACACAGAAAGAGAGAAAGACATACACATATACACACACTAAAAAATCATAGTGTGAATGCTTCTCAGTGGAAAGCACACTATGGGAGTGTTTATAAAAATCAATTACATTTCACAACAATTTCTAAATTATCCCCACAGAATTAAAAACTATTTTAGGTTTTTAATGAATAAAACCTCATTTCATTGCTCAATAAAAATAAAACTAAAATCCATTAAGTTCCAGAGTCCTGCTGGGTGTTTTGGTGGGAGCCTGTAGGAGCTTAGAAGTGGCTAGGTGTGGGAGAAGGGGGATCACGTGCTGGAAAGGGCCTTTGCAGGGCCTGACTCTCAGTCATGTTCACATCAGTCTCACGGACTTCTTGCCTTCCCATAGGAGAGAATCAGTCAGGGTCCCCTGCTGTACTGGCATACACTCTAGAAAGCTGTGACGCTTGTGCCCCATGTTGCAGAGAAAGAGTTGTTGGGTTGGGAAGAGCTTAAGACAGGGCTCTACTTCCTGTCAACTGAGACACACCTCCGTGGCTGGGCCTGCCTGAAAGACTAGTGTCCCAAGATCTGCATGCAGTCTGGCCCACAGGCAAATGGTACTTGGCCTAAGTTCTGTGCTTTAGTTTAAAAAGAGAAAATTGCGTGAAGCCAAAAGGACCTCCCACCTGGAACCTTCTGGCTGATGCTTTGCATGCCCAGAACTCTGAAATTCATTCTCCACATCCTAGCCACATCCGCTACTCTCATAGCTCAGTTGCTATGCTTGCTTTCCTAGGTTGGGGGCCTGACAGAGAGACCTTTGAAAGCCTCGTGTTGGCTGTGATGACCACAAGCATAAAAATGTGCATGAGGTCTTTACATTGTAGGACAGTGCAGCTGTTGTTGTTGTTGTTGTTGTTTTGTTGTTTAAAGAAGAAAAGGAGGAGGAGAAAGAAGAGGAAGAGGAAGAAGAGAAGGAAGTTCCTAGATTAAGTATATCCACAAAATTGTGTAACCACCATTACTATATCTGAGTCTGAGAAATGTATCATCTCATGAAAGACTCCTGTGATCTCTTTGTCTTCTGTGCCTATCCCCCATGTCCTCTCAGACACAGCAGAGTGTGTGTGTGTGTGGGGGGGTCATATTTCTTTTTTCAGTTTCTATGCATTTATCAAATCAGAATCTCATCTTACAGCATGCAGCCTTCTGTTCATTGCATGTTGAGCACTGTGGGTTACACTGGCTTTTCTGCCTCTATTATACTCCATGGCATTCCATTTGTAGGATGCATCTGGTTTCCCTACACTCAGCAGCTGATAGACATTTGGATTGCTACCATGTTACCACTGTCATGAATAGTCCTTCTATGGATATTCATATGGGGTTTTGGGGGAACGTGTTTTCAATTATCCTGGTTATATGCCTACCACTGTTATTTCTCAGTTATGTTTGTATCTCTCTGTGCTTTATTTTATTTTCGTGTTTGAGGGAGGATCTCTCGCAGGCCAGCCTGACTTTGAATCCACTGTTGAGAGACGAACCTACTATTGCTGTTCTGCTATCCAGACATGGCAAGACGTTTTTGTTTATACACACAGATTAGTGCCTCCCACCACTTTCTTGGGTTTTTTTGGTTTTGGTTTTTGGGGAGTTTTTTGTTTGGTTGGTTGGTTGTTTTGTTTTGTTTTGTTTTTTTGTTTTTGTTTTTGTTTTGAGACAGGGTTTCTTTGTATAGCTTGAGTGTCCTGGAACTAGCTCTGTAAACCAGACTGGCCTTGAACTTAGGAGATCTCCCTGAGCCATCATGGCCAGTGATTCAAGCTGCTCTCAAGTATAGCCAAAGAAGCCTCCTTCTCTCTGGCTAGCAATGCAGAGCCTTATCAACAGCTCAAGTGCTGAGACTAAGTGACTTCAGAGTGCTCAGTCCTAAATGACACTCAGTCCTAAATGAGTACACCCAAGGCTCAGGGGACATTGCAGAAGAGAGGGAAGAAAAAGAAAACAAACCAAACATGCGAGCTGGAGGGTGAGGAAGAGTACTATGGAACGAAGTCCTCCCAAGGCATGACCCTTGTCTGCACGGACTTACTGCAGCCATAGTTACCTGCACAAGACCTGAACGGGGTCCAGCGAACAAGAAAGCTCCGTCAGTGTTCTAGCAGGGAGAACTAACTGTACTCTTCATGTGGGAAAGGGGGACATGAAGACTGGAAGCAGTGTGTTAGGGACTGTCCAGGAGGATTTGGAGGCAGATGTTAGGAGTAGGTATGATCAAGACACATTGTATAGCTACATGAAATCATCAAAGAATAAGTAAAAGATAATCTATTTCTAGAAAAGTATCCTTCAAGGTTTCTGAATGGAAAACAGGAATAAGGAAATAAGCTGAGTGTGGTGGTTCGTACCTTTAATCCTAGGATTTAGGAAGCAGAGGCAGGAGAATTACTACAAAGCCAACCTAGCCTACCTGGCAAGTTCTTAGTTAACTGGAATGCTATATCAAAAAGAAACCCAAATAGCAAATATTAGATTAATAAATGAATAAATAATTAAACAAGTAAAACATATAAACTACATACGGTTTTCAAGTGTATATTTTATCCGTGGGAACAGCTGACCTGATTGTATTAAGTAGTTGGAAGTAAAGAGTTAAGTAACTTAGCATTGGGCTGTTTCAAGAACAGAATTCAGAACTGAGTGGGCAGAGTTTTCTACTCTCAGATTCACATTGTTTATAGATGTGGCTACCATCTGAAGACCAGAAGGCACCCTTTGCACTGTGCTGCACTGATAAATTATGCCATGAAGACAGAAGTGGACTACGTTTTCTCCTTCGATTTGATCGTGAAACCTTTTGTTTCTCACTTTCCCTGAACGTCGCTGTAGCTTTTGCTTAGTTTTCCAGTTCTCTCTCCCCAAGCCTTCCTCATTTACATGGTTTTGACCCCATACTTCCTGAATCACCATCTCACCATTTGTGATTGTTTTCAAACTAATACATCTCGCACATACTCATCTCAGGACCCCGTCCATCGGGAGCAGTACACAAAATGCTGGCAAAAATCGTCTCACTGATTTGTTAACGCATATCTGAAAAAGATAGCAAGTGTCAGATGAGTATAAAAATAACTTGAAGCAGAAGGCTGAGGAGCAGGGAGGGAAGAAAATACACATAATAACTAGCTTGTTGGTTCTTTGCCTCATACAACAGCCTACGTGTTGCTGCTTCTGATGGCCCTGCTGGTGCCTGTATACAACACCCACCAGAGGCGGTTCAGACCACCAACTCCCACGTTTCATGCCTGTCTTACCTCCCGTGTGTTCCTTTCCTGGCAACTGTGACAGGAATATCATAGCTTTTTTTTTTTTTTAATCATAAGTTTCCTTGGGAAGATATCTGGAATACTGTATAAATGGTTCCGTTGCAATTTTTCAAGAGTTCACTGAAATCCACGAGGCCCACAATTGCGATTTTCATGTGTGGCCCTGGTGATTTGTCTGACCACTGAGCATTCAAAGACACAGAAAGGGTTCGCTGCATAGGGCGGGAAGGACACTGGGGCTGTGCAGTAATTGCACCACGGAGAGCATTTGGACTGCAGAGAGCGTTTTCGCTGCGGAGAGCATTTGGACCACAGGGACCACACAGCACATGCTGCTCCTCAGAGTTAAGAATAGTGGCGCAGTTTATGGTTTTCTCAGTTCAATTTAGCAGATATTGCCAGAATAGCACTGTTCTGGATTTGGAGGAGGCGCAAGACAAACTTGTCTTGAGGAGCAGAGATACGTTATGGAAAAATGGGCCTGCAGCTGAGTTCTGCTTATGTGGATGTAACTGTGGCGATGTAACCAGGCAAGACTTCACCTGGACTTTAACACTGAGCAGACCATGGGGGTGGTCCATGGTCCAGCAAAGTGGAGATGACTCACCTTTGAGCTGTGGAGGAATAGTGGCAAAAGAATAGAAAGTTAAAAGGTGGTCAATTATGTGACTCATTCTGGCTGACAGATCAGCAGAGGTCAGCTGGGCACTAAACCCTAAAGTATTGCTGTGACTTCCCCAAAGGTGTAGCAATTCTAGGGAAAGACTGGAAGCAGGCAAAGTGCTGATCTCTCACCTCTGGGCTCTCTTCTCACTTTACCTGAAGTGAGCATATTGCTAACCAGTGCAGTTAGGTTCAACTCACTGACTCTTCATCACTGCTTCCTAAGAAATACAGTCCACAGATTCACATTGTATTGCATATTGCTAAGTAATCTAGAGACCCTTTAAAGAATACTGGAGTATATGCTTAAGTAATATGCAAATTCTATACTATCTTAGACAGGGATATGAGCACCCCCAGATTTGGGCCCTGGAACCAGCTCCTCACAGATGCCCAGGGATGTCTGTATTTGGTAAGAGATTTTTTTTTTAAATAAAAATTCACAAGATTGTAGAATTGTTTCATAAGAAAGTGATTTATAGCTTGCAAATTTATTCACTTGAAGAAAAATACTTAAATAACTATTTCATAATTTGTAGCTAAAAGTACACTTCTTGATCTTCAGCCATAGTTGGCATGTTAAGCATTGGTGTGTTGGACCCTCACGCCCATCTCTCTGCACAGCCACAGATTTAGGTTCAGCTGAGCTTTTAAGGGACATACACGATTACGGTGTCATTGCTTTTCCTTTAGCTTTTTTCCAATCCCATGGCGTAAATCAATCTTTTCTAATATTCTTTTTTTCATATTTACAAGATTGTTGTACCCACTCCAAAAATCTAAGCTTTCAGAGTACCTTCTGTGTACCATGAAATAAAGACAACTAAAAATCCATCGTCTCCAGAGCCTCGAGAACTGCTTTTCTGCCAACTTTAGCAACTGCCAGTAGGGTAATTGGGAAAGAATAAATATAGCTCATCTTTTCCTTTCTAAGCAGGGTCTCTCTGTAACCCAGACTGGCCTTGAACTCACATTTATCCTGCATTAGCTCACAAGTGCTGGAATTCCAGGCATGCTATACCAGGCCAGCTAGGATAGCTTGTTCTGAAGAATGGTAACTTTAGTCAAGCAATCACAGATAAGAAGACAGTAAATCTTATCACCGTTGGTCCTTAAATCCTTTAGGAGGCTTCTCAAAAATGAACAAGATGTCTGAGATCCATCCTCAGGAATAGTGAGTGAACCACTCCCTAGAGGGATGGCTCCTCTGTTAAGGGATTGGCTTCTCTCCTGCAGGCCTGGACTCAGTTCCCAGAACCCATGTGGCAGCTTGTAATCATTTATAACTCCAGTCCAGAAGAGGGAATCCCATGACCTCTTCCGGTTTCTGTGGCACTAGGCTCATACATGGTGTATAGATATACATGAGAGCAAAATACTCATGCTCATAAAATAATAAACAGATAGGTGATAGATATATAGATGATAGATAGATAGATAGATAGATAGATAGATACAGAGATAGAGATAGAAATCCTAGCACAGTGAATCATGATAAAAGGGTGGGGGCCAGGATTTCCTATTTTTAAATCTTCCCAAATGTCATACTTTTTCCGATTTGGTAACCACTAAGCTAGTCTAATGCTTCTTCAACTGTGCACACAGCTAGGGATCATGTTAAAATTCAGATCCTGTCTCAGTAGATCTCAGGCTGGCCCAAGACTGTGCTTCTTTAACAAGCTCCCAGGAGAGTCCCATGTTGGCATGCCTGAATCACATTCTGAGTGATACAGTCTCAGTTACTCCCCAACTCCATGCTTTGTACCACAGATAAAAGACTGAGACTGAGAAGCTGGATTAGCTGTTCAGGTCACCAGGGTGAGCAGCATCTGGGCGCTGTGATATCTGCCCTCTGACATGCTTGGACCTGCTGGTAAGAACTGGGGAAGAGGAAGTTCCTGTGGTTCACTCCTCATGGACAACAGAACATTAGTAGTTCAAGGATTCATTCTCAACCTCTCTTTACCTTCTCTTTCCCTGTCCTCTCTGGCCAATGGTGCGGTGGTAAATGGTCTATCCCTACTCGCTAAAACACAGCCTGCTTTGTAACAGTTGCCTTCTGTGGAGTGGGTATTCCTGCTGTGACCCATTTCCAGCAACTGATGCTATGATTTGTTTTGTTTTGCTTTGTTTGATATTTTTCTTTCTTTTTGAAACAGGGCCCTGCCTCAGCCTCCCCATGCTGTGACTGTCTGCCATGCTAGACCCATGCTAGACTCCAACCTACTTTTAAAAATTTTTTTAATTTTTTTTTTCACAATCTGCTCTCATTGAGCTGGAGAAAGTCAGATTTCCCCATTGCTACACCCAACTATCTTCTGACCCCAAAGGTACCGAAGCCTCAAATCAGGGCAGTAGCCATGATGCCTTCTAGACTGTAAGACACGGTGTCCATTTTGAAGAAATAACACTTGCATTTTAAGCAAGCTGATCCCTGATGAAACTGGGAAAGACGCATAGGTTGCAGGTGTTTTAGGAAAGCTAATAGGAAGGAGGAAAGGTTGCAGGTAAAGCTTCTGGTGGAACATTTAGAAACTGAAAACAAGCAACAAAAAAAAAATCAACTGATTAATCCCAGAGTGAGCAAGGGTATGCATTGATGTAGCAAAAGCAATGGATCAATTTGCTGATTTGGGTAATAGTATTGAGTCTCCTGAGCTAGGCCCTGGCAGCAGATAGAGACTTTTTGTTATCTCCCCCCCCTCTCTCTTCTCTCTCTCTCTCTCTGTCTCTCTCTCT
>NW_021604721.1:1236722-1275414 GCF_004785775.1 Grammomys surdaster
TCTCTCTCTCTCTCTCTCTCTCTCTCTCTCTCTCTCTCTCTCTCTTTCTCTGGATGTGTGTGTCTGGATGTATATGCGTATGTCTCTATGTGTGTGTATATGTCTTTCTGTGTGTGTATGTCTATATATCTGTGTGTTTATGTTCGTATATCTGTATGTGTATGTCTGTCTCTCTGTGTGTATGTCTGTCTTTGTGTATGTGTATGTCTCTGTGTGTGTGTGTTTGTGTATGTGTATATCTGTGTCTATGTGGTGTGTGTGTATATCTATGTCTATCTCTCTCTCTCTGTGTTTTCCTTTTTTTAAATTTTTTTATATTTCTCAGAGGGGACAATGAGACCAGACAAGCAGTGTCCTATGTCAACATAGACATAACTGCTTTTCATTCCAGACAAGACACCGACTAATTTTTTTTTTTTTTGAAGCAAAGGTTCCTGGTTTTAAAAGATTCACTATATTGAGAACCTGCTGTAGTTCTAGAGACAGTCTTCCCACAGGCTCACAAAACAAATCGTGTTCAACTAAGCAAGAGCCACTGGACAGACAGCAAAGGCTGCACTCTGTGAACATGCCATGAGAAAGAGTGAAAACATTGGACTTTTCTCATTAAAAATTATTTTAAATTGCTCAGTAGTGTTATTTTCCCTTATAATTTGAGAGATAATGAAAATAAAATACAAGGGAGATAAATGTTAGACACCACCATATCCATTTTGAAGAAATAACACTATTAATTACACTTTAAGCAAGCTGATCTCTGGTGTAACTAGGTAAGGGGTATAGGTTTTGATAAATGTGGATTCAAACATGGAACAAATTCAGATTTTATACTTCATTTCTGACAGAAGTTTTGTTTGCAATGAATGTGTGCTAGAAAATATCATAAAGAAATGCACAATTTTATACATTTGAAAAAAAACTTTAAAATAAACCTGCTGTATCTTTCTGAAATTCACATTCTCACTTGGCTTCTCACCCTAATAAAAATTCCTTTTACTAGCAAACCTATTTTCTCCACTGGACTCCTAAGCACCATCACCACCCACTATCTCTCCTAAAGACAAAGTGTAATCCACCTCGACCATTATGTTCAGTAAGTGCCACCTACAGTCAGAGGTACTGTGAGGAGGTTGATTGCTTTTCTTCCATGAACAACCCCTGCTGTTCCGGGTAATAAGCCAAAAGGGTAAATGTAAATCCAAAGAAAAATTCTGCTTAAACTACAGTTAGTAAAACGAAGCCACGAGGTTTAGAAGCCAAAGACCATTACAGAATAAGTTCAGCTACACAAAACACACAGACAGAACCAAACAAATATTTTTTCCCTTATAATTTGAGAGATAATGAAAATAAAATACAAGGGAGATAAATGTTAGACACCACCATATCCATTTTGAAGAAATAACACTATTAATTACACTTTAAGCAAGCTGATCTCTGGTGTAACTAGGTAAGGGGTATAGGTTTCGATAAATGTGGAACAAATTCAGATTTGTTCTGAATTTGTTCACAAAGATATGTGAGTTCACATATCTTTACCAAAGATGATCTGGACAGCAAATTGCTTGAAGGTTGGTCTCAATTTTTGAGCACAGCTCGTGCACAAAGGACAGAACATCTTTGTCAGTCTGGAACTTTGTACTGATTCATGGCTACAGGTTTCTTTCTGTTTTAAAGTTATGTTGATTTTATTTATTGGTGGGGGAGGGTAATACATGTGCGCCACAGAGCCAATGTGGAGGTCAAAGGCAACTTGAGGAGTTGGTTCTTTCCTTCCACCCTGGACTTTGGGCCACATTTCAGCCTTAGTGGTAAATGCCCGTACCTTCTGAACCATCTCATGGTTCATGTGCCAGCTTTATTATAAAGAGCAAAGTAAATGAGCACACGGAGAACCACTGTCCTCCCAGCATCACATAAACACACAGCAGCGCAGCTACTATCCTTCACAGGGCCTTTAAATTTGGTTTGGTTTAGTTTTGGAGAGAAGGTCTCCGTACGTAGCCCAGGCTGGGTTTCTATGTGATGATATCCTCAGAATCAATGTCTGAGGTGCTCGGAGAATAAAAACGTGTGTTTCTCCTCCCAAAGAAACATCAAAATTGGTCAATATGTGACATTTCAATTTTTCTACTGTTAATCTGAATGAGTAATGATTTCTCTCCATGGTACAGGTTATAATTTGCCCTTTTTTCCTGGAGTCCTGTTGTTTTGCTTTGCTTCCTGTTTCTCTCTATTCTAGTGTCTCTATTCCAGTATCTCTATTGTTGTAAATGAATACCCTTCCATCCACAGAAAACCATTATTAACATACCTGAAAGGGACTGAACCTTGATTCCATCCAGTCCCCTCTTCCTGTTCAATTTGTTAAAGTCCAAGTAAGAAAGTTGCAGACCACCATGCACATAAGGCCAAATAAGAGTGACTTAGAGCAACTCTGTACCCTCAAAGCTCAGAGAGTATAAATGCAAACTCTACAAAACCCACAATGACATCATTGTCAAGTGCAGATCGGGGAACCTGGTAACATTTGTTTTGGCCAAAGATATTCATTTTTTTGGTTATATGTCTAGATCATGGTCATGGTCATGGTCATGGAACATTTCAAGTGTGTCACCAAAGTGAATGTTACTGCTTAAGGGATTAGAAGCTTGACAAAGTACCCAGGCAGACACAAATGGAGTCATGGAGTCAGGCTAAGATCCGGACAAGATGGCACTACTTCAGTTGGTTTACAAAAGAGTATATAAAGGAAATAAAATCATTATCTCAAAGAGATATCTTAACAACCAAGTTATTGGTGTATGGTTTATAGCAGTCAAAATATAAAATCAATGTAATTACCCACATATGGATAAATATGTAAAGAAAATATGATATATGTGTGAATATATTTGGTCACTAAAAGAACAATATCTTGATATTTATGGCAACATAGATGACTCTGGTGGTTCATTTTCATAAATAAAATAAACAAGGCCCAGAAAGACAATCAAATGAACCTACTCGTATAAAAAACCTAAGATGTTTTTCTCACACAAGAGTAAGTTCGTAACAGAGGTGAGGTAGTTGGAGGCAAGTGATGAATGGGGAAATGTAGACAAAAGTTACAACGTTGTAGGGGCAGAGGGATGGCTCAGGAGATACAAGCACCAATCATCAAGCCAATGAATGACATTAATTAGATCCCAGGAATTGACATGGTAGAAGGAGAGAACTAACTAACAAAGTTGTCCTCTGACCTCCACATGAGGGCTATAGCATGAGCGTATGTACACAAGCACACACACAAACACATAAACATGCACACAGACATACACACATACTCACATATACACAAACATACACACCAACCACACACATAGCACATTCTCATATACCCATACACACACATACACACACAAATATGCACACATATACACATGTACACATATGCACACATACACATACATACATGAACAAACACATACACACCACACATAACTATCCATATACCCATATGCACACACACACACACACACACACACACACAGAGCATATACCCATATACCCAAACACTCATATACCCTGTAGATAGACAGACAGACAGACAGACAGATAGATAGATAAATAGATAGATAGATAGATAGATAATAGATATAAAAAAATTTACATTTTCAAAGAGTACAAAATTAGTTAAATAAGAGGAACAGATCCAGAAATCTATCATACATCTGTTAACTACAGTTTTTTACAATAAACTCAAACAAATAAAAGTCCAAGGTCCATAAGTGCCAATGTCCATCAGAAACTGGGTAAAGGATAAAGTAAAACTATTTTCTCTGGAACATTTGGCCTGAGATAAAAGAAACGACAAGTTTTTAGTTCAGGAAAGACAAGTACATTAATAAAAGATGAAAATGCCGGGCGGTGGTGGCGCACGCCTTTAATCCCAGCACTTGGGAGGCAGAGGCAGGCAGATTTCTGAGTTCAAGGCCAGCCTGGTCTACAGAGTGAGTTCCAGGACAGCCAGGGCTACACAGAGAAACCCTGTCTCAAACAAAATAATAATAATAATAATAATAATAATAATAATAATAATAATAATAATTGCCGGGAGCCAAGAACTCAGATCTGTGCACATTGGTTTGGCATGGTGCAGACAAAACATGGGTACCCGCAAGGGGTGCCTTACGAGGTACCACAGGGGGAGGACCCAAATTGTCCACATCTGAGTCCCCAGTGAAGCAAACCTAATTGCATAGAGGTTGGTGTTGGGATTTCTTGTGTCTCAAAGCAGTTGACTAGGACCTTCAATATCCTACACAACCCATGAGACAAATAACCCTCTCTTCCCCAAAAAGACACCATTTCAAACGATACTGGGAGGATCAGATCAATACTTCCCCCCTCTAGTTAATGCCCACTCATCTGTCGATGAGATCTCCAAATGTCCACTGTCACTTTCCAGCCTCATTAAATATTGTTAAAAGGGAGGATATGCTGTGAGCCAAGGCTTTGTTGCCCTCCTGCCTGTGAGAGAATATTATCTAGAAAGGCAACCTGAGTTAAGAATTTCTCACTACCCTCCTGCCTGTGAGAAAATAATAACTAGATAAGCAGATTGGGCTAAGAAATGTTTGTGGGAGCATTGTGGTTACAGGTACCAGGAAATTAGAGATGTTGGTGGGATAGCCCTGGATATCTTTAGATAACTAAAGATGTTGGTTGGATAGCCCTTTAGATAACTTTCCTACCTGCTTGTCTTTATAACGGAAGCTTGAACAATAAAGTTTAAGCGCTTGATCAGACATTTAGACTGATGCTTCGTCTTTGTCTTTGTGTCTCTTGTCCCTTCATTCTTTCGCCCCCTCCCCTAGAGTCTCGTCGAATCCCTGGCGGGCCAGGGCAAATAAATAATAATAATAATAATAATAATAATAATATGACAGGCATATATTATGTATTCATTTAGTTTAAAAGCCAAATATAATTGGTCTATATCCATGAATTCTGTATTCATGGGTTTAGCTAATTGTAAATGGAAATTCCATCTTTATTGTACTTATAAAGACATTTTTCTTATCATTATCCTCTTTAAAAATATATCAACTCTTTACAAAACTTTATACTGTGTCACGCATTGCAAATAAGAGAAAGATGGTTTAAAGTATACGCAAGAAAGCTAGACAGTATGAGACATGTCTGTCTATGATTCCAGCTCTTTGAAGACTGAGACAGGAAGATGACAAGTCCCTGGCCAGCCTGGGCTACCTACCAAGACCCTGTCTCAAAACAATGGCAGTAACAACAACAACAACAACAATAATATGTGGAAGTGTATGTACATGTTACACCAAACATTCCACCTTTTTACAAGAAAGAATTGAGCATCTTCAGATCTTGATACTCTTGGAAAGGCATGGAATCAATCCTCCATGAAAACTAAGTGTGTAACCACATATTTCTCTGACAGTAAATGTTGCATCACTTAAGGTTCTTCATACTCGAAACTTGAAAATCTCTCTATGCTCATGAAGCAATTAGTAATCTGAGGTATTAAAATTTTCAATTATAAAGTTTACTCTTGATTCTCTTCTGCAGTTCTTTGACAAAAATTTCAATCTTGTCTGTTAATTTTTTTAAGAAATAAAAGTATAACATTTCAAAATAAATGTTTGGCTAGTGCATTATCCAGATTCATGGAGTCTTGTCCTTAGGAAACCTCATTTATTTGGGGCTTGGGCCTTACTGTATGATTTCTGTTTTTGACGAGATGCTGAGCACTATATATGAAGAGCTTTAGAGCTAACTGTAAACATTTGAATGATAGTCCCCTTCTCCAACTCTGATGGCCTCTTGCTTCTAGCTATAGCTAAGCTTGAAGTACTAGCCTTCCAATGTCCCCTAAAGGCAATGACAGGCATGGTGTCCAGGGTTGAAGTTTATTCTCTCTGAGACCTTCCTATGATTAGAAATGGCAGACATCTTGGGCTTGATTCATTGACTTTCCTTTGGTCTTTGTTACCACAGTAACTTACCACAATGACGTTGCTCCACAGTAGAACCAAAGTACTTTTTGAAAACCCTCCAAAGGCCCATAATTTTGTGTGTAGTCATGCATGATGAGGATATATTCTGAGAAAGGCATCATTAGGTGAGTTTGTCACTGTGTGTGTTAGAGAATGTGTCACTGGGAGATTTCATCATGTAAGTATACTTTTCCAAGCTAAGGCAGCAATGACTCTACTATATAATCTTATGAGCCTGTTGCCATGCATGTGGCCTGTCATTGACTAAAACATCATTATGTAGCCCATGACTATACTTAAACATTAGTACCATATGCCTAAGTACACATGACCGTTTACTTGGGAGCAATTTAAGATGATTATCTGAACATTATGAGCCATCACCCGAAAGGTTCATTTTCAAAAAGTGTTAATTTTCCTCTTTTTTAAAAATTGTTTTCAACAATTTTGTATCTAAGACTTTTGGGGGTAATCTGGTCCACAGGGGACTTCCTAAGCTCTGTTCACTTGCTAGCCTGACTCTCATTCTCCACTGCCACCATGTCCTTCTCTTTTGGCCAACTCATAGTTGCAGTTATGGAGAATCGAGACAAGACCAATTCCCTGCGTGTTTTAGGATGCAATAGCCATGTCCTTATATAGACAAATGTAAAGAAGCCATTCTAAAATGTAACAGCATCTTGTGCTTCAATATGGGTTTTCTACTGAAAAGTCAGAGAGCACAAATCAGAAGATGGATAACCTGTTTCTACCCTTAGGAAACAATACAGAAGTAACAATTAACAACCTCTCACCACACCAGTGTCAAGACAGGGGGCCTGATTTTCTTCTAGAACTGTAAGTGTAAAGTAGTTTTTGTATCTTTGTTTTTAAGAGAAATTAACGGGAAGTTGATTGACTATACAATCTCTCTTTTTACAATTTCCTCACTACCACCACCACCACCACCACCACCACCACTACTCCCCCTACCCTGCCCTTTGAGCCAGTTTCTCTGGGAACTATGACTTGTTCTGTTCTTGTAATCATGCACAGAAACAGTGGATACTTTCATTTTATGGCTTGCTAGACAGTATCTGAATGAGGCCAAAGGCAGAAGGTTAGGTTTGCTCTGCATCCCAGTGCCTTCCAAGAGAGCCCAGCAACAGCCTCAGGACTGTAGGAAGAATGTACATTGCCTGTTAAGAAATAATTGTTGTACCTCTTTCGTTGTAGTTCATAATATAACCATTTCAAAGTGATCCAGAACTCATTTTGAAAGAGAAACATTGTTGTGTATAGTATTTTTTGTTCATATATTTCTTTGTAACAAAATGTGTGTTCATGTGACTGTGTGTGTGTGTGTGTTCTTTAGTACTCTTTGCCCTTTCCCTCATATCTCCCTTTCAATCCTTCCTTGATTTATTTACTCAAATTATAAGGTACCTCATATAGTTGAAACATTATATCCTTTCAATCCTTCCTTTCAATCCTTCCTTGATTTATTTACTCAAATTATAAGGTACCTCATATAGTTGAAACATTATAGGAAAGGAAAATTTTCTCAACATATTCCCTTCATTCTGGAATAGGCAGTGGTGAGGTGAGATTTTATTACATCTAACAAACACCATACATATGTCTATCGGAGAAAAGCAAAGCCAAAAGGCAACTGGTAACACATACAGAGAATGACCCCCAAGGCTGAAGACTCTCAGTGTTCACTTCATCCACAGCAGTGTAGAATGTAGAGAGCTCTCAGTGCCTGGCACATCTCATCAGTAAGGCCAGGTGGAGTGTGGATTCAAAAGCCACCTCATTCACAGATTAAAAAGTGCAAGGTGACTCATGTGTCTTTCTACAGTGTAAATAAAACAGTGTGGATGGGCAGTATACCTTGAGAGAGATGGAAATGTGCTAAGAAAAGGAGCTTCTCCTCCATCCCAACTGCAGAGTGTGTCTCATAAATGGTACAGGGTTGTGAACTTACTTCACAGCAAGGACATACACCCAAAATTACAGCATGCACTAACCCCAAGGACCTTAAATGGCTAAATGAAGTTCCTGATCTCACAGTGAGCGCCGTCCTTCGGGTGTTTATATGACCCTGGAAGGGGACATGTTTCTATTACAGTGTGCTTGAATCTTTCTAAACTCCCAAAAGTATTTAAAATCTCACATTGCTTTGGACTAGTTTTGTTAGTTTTTTTTTTCTATTATTTGAAATCAACATACAATGCTGGCTAGGAATAGACATTAAAGGGTTCAATGTTAACATTTTGAGATCTTTAATTTCATTAAATCAATTATAAATGTTGTCAGGTTGATACCTTTTCAAACCCGTTATTATGTAACATTTGATTAAAAAGAAAAAGATATGGAGAAGGAATATTTAATCTAGTTGTCACATATATTTGGTCCTGTAGGTATTGTATGATAATTATTTCTGCTCTGTGTGGCTTGGGTAGTGAAGGCAGATTTACTTTATATCCATTATTTATAGCTGAGGCATAATGTGGGTTTCTAGGGAACTGGCTAGAATTTCAGGCTCATGTTTACAACTCACAAATGTCACACAACACAAGGATACACAATATTTCAAAGGCAAGATTGTTATTTGAAGATGTATGGAGCCTCCTGAAAAGAGGTATTGGTTGGATAGTTGCCATGGGAAACGCTCTGGGGAGAGTTGGTGCTCAGAGCTGCTTAGGCAGGCAGAGCAGGATGCAGACACACTGTCCCTGAGCACCAAGTGAAGAATGGCTAGGTGGGACAATGCATTAATGTCTTTAAAACATCTTTGTGCTCTAGGAACTTTCCTAAGCAAAAGACTGAGCACAGTTTTCATGTACTGTTGTGGTCAAGCCTGTGCTGCTTTTTAAATCAAGCTACTATTGGTACCGTTTTCTGAGCAGTGTGGAAGTTACTGTAAAGGTCCACGTTTAGTCATAAACCTACCCCCTCTCTGAATGAGCTTTTCGGGGGTGTGTCTAAAGAAGGTTTCTGCTGAGTCACTGCAGCCCCACACAGCAATCACCTTTGTGGCGCTGATCATGGACAAGTAAATATTGCAGCCTTCTTTTAGTTACAAATAAAAAAGAAAGTGTCTCCATTTCTTCTTCTTGAAGGTGTGTGTGAGAGATAATTCCCTACTCCTAGCCTGGTAAAGATGCACACACCTGAGAAGGCTGATAGAGCTTGACTCTTCAGATCTAGGAAGGGAAATGTGCAGTTGCTAGACAACGTTCATCGCCAAGGAAACGTAAAAGTAAACGTGTGAAAATCTGCCTTTGCTAATGACTTTGTATGACTCTCAGTGTGCACACTCCAATCAAAGGATGGCCATTAACCTTGTGACCCTTGTCAATGAGTTCGTGTAATTTTCTGTGATGCAGAGATGAGAATGATAAACACAAAAATAGATCTCCAGACCCTGTGTAGGAGTCTCTGTATGGAGGGTCACACCCCTCTCCCATGTCATCCTGTCACACATCAGCTACATCAGCCAGTGTGAGTATGTGGATGCTAACTTTTGCTTATAATCCAATACAGGATTATTTGCTTTCTTTCTCGGGTTGTGTCAGTCCTGCTATCAAAAGCATTTTCAGTTCTCTTGTGGGTTCCCTTGGCATCTTCACATCAGGTAAGAACTTTGCTCTTTGGTTGGGCAGTTGCTGTGAGTACCTCCACACCCTGTAAGATGCTACAGAATCATCCTGTCTGTTTCTTGCCTCGGTTCTAAAATTGACCATTTCTCTAAATAGTTTCGGTTCCATTTACTGTATGATGATATTAGAAATCAAGGAACTACATCTTTCAAGTACGTGTACTTACACACTAATATTGATGCATGTGTTTGTTTGTATCTGTTTTAAGCCAAACATGATGTCATGATGTAATGATGTCTCTGCCTCTAACCTAGTGTCACTAGTATCAATATATCGTTGCCTTTTTGCAATCTATAACCTTCTACTCCAGTAGAGAAAAACCTGGCTCTAAACATCCACCATCTATTTAATTACTTACTCAGTTCTGATATGTTTGTACAATGACCTGTGTTTAATCACACATCTAAGGGATCTAATTATATCATCAAAAACATGGTACTTCCTTGTCCCTTTATCTTTTACATACACACCAAGGTTATTAGGTTATTACCTTTCCCCTACCACGTTCCATACAATTTTGTAACATTGAGAGAATATTTCATAGCCTAGGTTCCATCCTGAGATGCTCAAATTCTTTTAGTGATAAGCCAATCAATCAATCAATCAATCAATCAATCAAACAAACAAACAATCTGTGTACATTAAGGTTTACAAAATTGTGTGTGTGCATGTGTGTGCTCACATACACATGCATGTGTGCTATAAAGTTCTACACTCTGCTCAGGTACCATACTGAAACTCCTTTTAGAATGTACAGCACATTCAGACTTCATGTCAAAGAGTACAGTATGAAAAGGGTGAGGAGAAGAGTAACTTTACAGTAGAAAAGCCAGGCAAACTGATGGAGGTGTCAGTCATGTTGGCTTAATATATATGCAAACGAGTGCATATAGACAAACTGCCTCTTCCAGGAGGTTAAGGGTCAGCATCACGAGCCAAATTATCCTAATGACAAGGAACTTGCTATGGTGACAACTCTTTACCCTGCCCTCTGGTTTCTGAAACCCATAACCCAGAATAATCAGAAGAAAAGCACTCAAGAAACTGCCTTCCCCACTTAGGGATTTATTTTTAAGTGTCAAAATTGACAGAAACAAACAAAAGATGCAAGAAAAGTCTGAGAAAAGATGCCGTTCTAAAGCAGCCTCAGAAGACAAGAGAACCAAAAGCAAAATGGCACCCTGTAGTGGGCTGGCCTAATGCTGCTTGTATTCTGATGTTGATATTGAGCCCCAGAGAGGAGGAAGACACTGAGTGATCCTGCCCCCAAGCTATTTCTGATTTGGTAAACAAAGATGCCAACAACTAATAGCTGACAGAAGAGATGTCAGAGTGGTTTAAGTTTCGAGGGCTTGGGATCAGAGGAGGATCACAAGGGAGAAGAAGATTCAGGAGAAAGAAGAGGAAGTCACCATAGGTTAGGAGTCAAGAGAACATGGCCCTAAGGGCTGCCCAATTTGAACTAAGAGCAGCCCAGATGAAACACAGTAAGTAATAACTTGGGGTTATCTATAGGGGTAATAGATTCTAATAACAAAGAGGGCAGATATCTTTCCAACTGTTGAGCTGTTTAAGGCTTATTATAAATGTAAAGGTTGTGGTTTGTGTGTGTGTGTGTGTGTGTGTGTGTGTTTCCCAGGAACTAATGGTCAAAGGTGGGGTAGAAACCTTGGGTCAGGACTAAATACCTTCTACAACAGCACCCTGACTAAGATCCTTCATAGAAAAGAGACAAAGGTAAAATCTGTGTGCATCTGCAGGACAGACTCATGTTATCACTGTGATCTGTGTGCATCTGGATATCGGAGAGACTTATGTTATCACTGTGATCTGTGTGCATCTGGGTATAGGATGTAGACCCATTATCACTGTGATCTGTATGCATCTGTGTACAGGACAGACTCATGTTATCACTGTGATCTGTACCACGACAGAAATAAGAAAAAAAATAGGCCTGTGATTCATAGGAGGCTTCTATATTTTTTACTTCTCTGTAAGTTTAAAAGTTCCCTAAATTAGTTTATTTTAAAAGAAGAAAACTGAAAATTTAGGTTTAATGCTTTAAAGGGGAGGGGAAAAAAAACCTTGCAAACTTGAGAAAAAGAAAGTGGGAGTTTTGCTTCATCTGGACTGTAAGGTGTATTTTTCCTCTTAGGAAATCCTGTAGGAACTTTGACTTTTTTTTTTTTTTTTCATTTTAAAAGTAGGGCATGCCCTATGACTCCAGCAAGAAGGAGCGACAGAGGATCCGTCTCTGAATATGTGTGGAGTGGCTTTCTTACATCAAGGATAAGATGATGACCTCAAAACCTTATTTTAAAGGCTAATGAGTATTCATTTAGCTGAAAACTGTTATATTCTGGAATAGGTCTCTGTTTCATAATGAGTAACTAAAATATAAATTCATATTTATCTGTCTGTTGTCTTGTCTCTGTGAACTACATTAGCCATAGATGAAGAAAAAAAATCTGTAGACTGCGTTCAAAACCTCCTCAAATGATTTATTTATTATGACTATTTGTACAATACATAGATATTATACATATAGACGTATCTAAAAACCTATATATTTATAAAATTTATGATTTGAACCATTTGCAATGGCATTAAGCACATTTACAGTGATCAGCCATCCATGTAGAAATTACAGCCATTCACATCTTCTTAATGTACTGACAGAAGTATTAGCTCTACTTTTGACTACCCTATACGCAAGGTTTCTGCAGTGTAATTATTTTTATTATTGAACTCCCTGGAGTGTCATTCTTGACTACAATTAGCCTTGGTACCTGTCATTCAAAATCGAGTGATCTGCAAGCATATTAGAGACAAGTCAGTGAACTGAGTGGCTCTGGACGTCCTGAGCCTCCCAGAGTGTTTCTAGGATGTCAGTTTCTCCCTGTCTCCCTCTGCCTGCCTTTACAGCCATAACAGAACCCTTGTCATTCCTGCAGTAATTCCTGTGTTTTCATCTTCTGTCCATTGTTGATATGCTACAGTGGGAACTATGAATCACACACACACACACACACACACACAAACATTTTTGGAAGGGTACCCAGATTGTCATGTCATTCAGGGTCTGGTGCTCCATGGTGGAACAGTCAACCCTGACACCAACCATAATCCACTCTCGTAACTGACATCACTCAAGTCCCAAGAAAACACATCTCCACATCTCTTCTGTTAGGTCCTATGAGCAAAAGCAGATCTCTGAATGGTTGGTAATGGTTAAAGGCCACAGTCCTGTCATTATGTACACAGGAGTAATACTGTGCCCTCACAATGCAGAGTAATATTAGTGCTACTTGAAAGCAGAGAAGTGAATAAGCTTGGTGCTATGGCCTGTGTGGTATGCCCACAAAATTTGCACACTGAAGTTTTAACCCTCAATACCTTGGTATACGGTTATCTGGAAATTTTTAATTAAGGATAAAGGTAATTATAGAGATAATAAAATAAAATTAAAGAGAGTTTATTAGGGGAGACCCTTATCCAAAATTGTCTCTATTAAAGACATGTCTAGGCATGTCACACAGAAGGAAGTGAAGGTCGAAGGCAATGGTTCTCAGCCTTCCTAATGCTGCAACCTTTTAATACAGTTCCTCATGTTGTGGTGATCTCAACATAAAATGGTTTTGTTGCCACTTTATAACTGTAATTTTGCTACTGTTGTGAATTGAAATGTAAACATCTGATAGTTCCTATGGTCTTAGGCAATCACTGTGGGAGAGAGGGTCATTCACCCCACACAGGGTTGTGACCCATGGGTTGATCAATGCTGGTCAAGGAGGAGAAAAACCATCCAAATGCCAAGGAGAGAGGTCTTGGGAGAAATCAAGCAGCTCATACCTTGATCTTGCTCTTCTAGCCTCCAGAACGTTCAGAAGTCTTGTGTATACTTCTTGGCTGTAGCAGCTTGAAATGAAAAATTTTTCCTTTCTTCACAATATAATATTGGCTTCCAATGGATACTCTTCCTGCTTCACTTTGAATTCTAACAATGCTCCCCAGCAGCATCTGGTCTCCTGCTAAAGCAAGTTCTATTCTGGTCCTTACTTGACTTCATCTTTCCTCACATGCTTCAGAGTACAGAGGATCATAACCCCACCCCTCAGCCCTGATGACCACATCCAAATGGTCCTCAGTCCTACGATGGGCTCTCCTCTCAATCCTTTCTCTCAGATATAGCCTATGCCACCACTTTGCACATCCTTTAGCCACGTGTTGGGTAGAGCTTGGGCATGCTGACAATATCCACATGCAAATACACAAGATTCCGAATGATGGGATTGAGAAGAGGGTGAGGCGTGGGGCTGGAGCCACACAAACTGTAATCTTCAGACATGAGAAACCTCTAAGATCTACATGTGAACCTGACCCTCTAGGTCTTCAAGAAGCTCTGTTCCTGCATTCCGGCTGGGGATGTAATTCAGACATTAGCTGTTCACCAAGCACTCACAGGGGCCTGAGCTTGATCCCCAGTACCATCAGAACCTACATTCCTCACTATGAAAAGGTAATAAAGTTTGTTGCTTTATAGCTTTTGTTTGCTTGTTTGTTTTTGTTGTGATACAGGCTCTCACAGTATACCACTGGTAGACCTGGAACTCATGTATGTAAACTGGACCAACCTTGAACTCACAAGAGGGCTATCTGCCTGCCCTGCCTCCCAAGTGCTGAAATTAAAGGTGTGCACCACTACACCCAGCTTATAGTGGTTTGTTGTTATTGTTGTCGTTTTTTTGTTTTGTTTTGTTTCTAGACAGGGTTTCTTTGTATAACTGCCCTGGCTGTTCTGGAACTTGCTTTGTAGACCAAACTGACCCTGAACCCGCAGAGATCCACATGCCTCTGCCTCCCTTCCAGGTGCTGGAATTAAAGGTGTGCACCACCATGCTTAGCTTCAGCTCATAGCTTTTATGTACAATTGCCCCTCAGCATTATGGGTAAGTGGCTCCATGACTCTCTTCAGGTGAATATCCTCTGCAGTATTTTAAATCGTCTGTATATAATTTATGTACTGCTATATGAATGCTATGCCAATAATGACATTGCATTGTTTAGAAAATCATGCTGAACAGAATGAAATTATTGTTCCAAGTGATTACCATCTATAGTTGGCTTCATCCTAAGATACAGAAGTTGTTGATGTGGAAAGATGGATCTATTTAGGCATATGGTATATGGGTCTCGCTTGCCTCTGGCCTATATACTAGGAGAAGGCTTTGTGGGTCTAGAGAAAATTGTGATGTACAGCAGCATTTTCCATAGCTACATAATATTCTTAACTTTGTAGATTATCTAGGTCTGGACATAATCACTTTTAATAAAATTTGCAGTTTGCCTTTAATTTTGATAGGTTATTTTACATAGTTAAAGCCAAAAACATCTTAAGGTGTAGATAAAATTTAACTCTCTTCGTTGCTTATATTTTATTAAAAATTAACATTTTAACTTAGAGAAATCATACTTTGATTAATAATTACATTTTCTTTTAGAATAAACAAAAACTAAGATTAGGATAGAAATAGAAAATACAGCAGTAGAAAGGAAGAAACATAAAAATAGGAGAAATAGGAATCCTCTCAGACTCCCCCTAAATATCACAAAACTGGAAATGATCAGATTTTTTTAACTACATTTTTATCAAGTATGTCTCACATAAAATCTTTCAATTAAATGTTACAGACTGTTAAATTAGTGAGGAATTAAATATTTATCAAAAAGTTAGATTACGGAGAAAAATCTAATTTGTAGCTTGGGGTAGTACAAATGGAATCTGAATTCACATTCTCTTACGAAGTGAAGAATGAATAATTCCTGAGAACATCGAGACTCCAGGTCCCCTCTTGGACACCTGCTGCCTCACACTGCTTTCCCTCTTTCTCCAATCAGAATGGTCAGTCTGACCTACTGACTGGCCACCACATGGAACCGAGTTAAGGATGGTGGTGTAAACCTGCAGTGACATGAGTTTAAACTACAGGCAGTGCAGCCTTCTTGGGTTTTGTTTTGGAAAGCGATATATGAATGTGGTTTTGTTGTTTTGTTGTTTTGTTTTGTTTTATTCTGCAGGAAGCTTTCAGACTAGACAGGTATCATGAGTATTTCCACTGGGCAGCTCCCAGAATTAGCATTCTTGGGCAGGCTGTCAGGCACTTGGAATGTGGCTAGTCTCAACAGAGTGATATTCTAAGGATCAAGCATACTGTGATTCCAAAAACAGTACAAAAGGAGGAAGGAGCCCATCATCATGATTTTATACTGAATGTTTGTGAAAATGAAGTTAGTTTGATATATTAATATAACTGAAGTGAAGTTTTACCTCTTCTCCTTTATTCTTATCTTCCTCCTCCTCCTCTTCTTGTTCTTCTTGTGGTTCTTTGACTTCTTCTTGTTCTTTGTTTTCCTCCTCCTCCTCCTCTTCCTCCTCTTCCTCCTCCTCTTCCTCCTCTCCCTCCTCCTTCTTCTGGTCTTTTTGAGACAAAGTCACTATGTAGTCTGGTCTCAAGCTCAAACTTGAAATCCTCCTGCCTCAGCCGTTTGAAGCTAGAATTACAGGTAAATGCCATGCTTTCTCTCTTTGGGTGAGGCTGCTAGTCAATTTTAAATTCCTCCTGTGGTTTGCACTGTCTCTGTTGGCCAGACACATCCAGAGTACAGCGTGGGATGTAAGACCACCCTGACCTGACATCTCGTGATTGTTTAGTCCTTCTCTCAAGGCCATCTCATCCAAAATCACCATGGAAACAAACCTCTGGGTATTTCTGTTTGGAATTTTCCAGATTAGGTTAATTGGGGTAGGAAGAGCCATCCTAGATATGAATAGTGCCATTCCATGGGATGGGGGGGGGTCCCAAGCTGAATAAAAAAAACAAAGTGAGCTCAAAATGATAGTTTGCTTCCTGATTGCAGATACCATGTGACCATCGGGCTTCCCACTCCTTCTTCTACACCCCTCTTCCCGTGATGAATGTACACCCTTGAACTATAAGGCAAAATAAACTCAGCTTCCCTTCTATCCTTCTGTCTGTCCTTCCTTCCTTCCCCTTCCCTTCCATATTCCCTTCCTCCCTTCCTTCCTTCCTTCCTCCCTTCCTTCCTCCCTTCCTTCTTCCCTCCCTCCCTCCCTCCCTCCCTTCCTTCCTTCCTTCCTTCCTTCCTCCCTTCCTTCTTCCCTCCATCCCTCCATCCCTTCCTTCCTTCCTCCCTTCCTTCCTTCCTTCCTTCCTTCCTTCCTTCCTTCCTTCCTCCCTTCCTTCCTCCCTTCCTTCCTCCCTTCCTTCTTCCCTCCCTCCCTCCCTTCCTTCCTTTGCCTCTTGTCAGCCATTTAGTCACAGGACTGAGAAGTCACTAATACATCCACCTTCCCAACCAGTAGCAACAACAGCTTTTTCTATTCTATTCCAATCCCTGGACTAAGTCAACCCCTATTCAGCCTTTATGTATCAATCATCCATCACAACAGGAAGATTATGGGCAAATCCAGGCATGCCCATTGTTCGGTCAGGCTAGGTGCCCTACCTGTAATTTCCCATGTACCCCTGTAACTTGAATCACAGCATGGTTTAACAAGCATATGCTATCTACCTGTCTTGTGACATGTGAACACCGTAAGGGCCTCTTATTCATATGAATACGACAACACCTGGCCCATTAGGTCCTTAATAAATGTCTTGTGGATGAGAGAATACTTTCAGGATGAGGCAGACATGGTTTCTACCACCATGCCAAATAAGAAGCTGCCAGACTGAGCCACGAAGATAGAAGAGAGGCGCTCAGCAAAAGCAACCCATGAGCCGTGATGGCCCTTAGGATGAGGGAGAGGAGAGGAGTCAGTGATGCTCCCAGATTCTAGTGAGTCGACATGTTTTCAACACATAGATTATTTTCTTCACACCCTTTACATCAAAGCACAAACTGCTTATAGCTAAATAATTAATTTTTACTCTAAGCTACTGCACTGCTCAAAAAGAATCATTTCATCTCTAGATGGTCACTGCTTCTTACAACACTGCCTTTGCAAGCGTCTTAGAGAACAGGCTGGCTTTATGCTTGGGCAGCTACTGGACAGACTGCGGGGAGCCTTGCTTCCTGACATGAAGAGAATATCCAGCAGGTGCCTCCTGCTCCTCACTTAACACAACAGCATCTGCCAGGACAATCATTTTGCCGTACTTGGAGACAGGAAAATGATGAGTCACCTCAAGTCAAAGAAAGTCCTTAGAAAAGAAGAGATTCATCACCAAGTTCTCTGACTTCATTCTATATTCCTTCCACCAGATGACGTTTGCCCTAAGGGACCAAACAAAGGAAAGCTGAACAAACAAATTGGCTTCTATTACATACCACCCCACTCCCAGTGTTTTCTGCCTCTGCTTATCATTTTTATGACCCAGAGATGGTTGAGAAGAATAGAAAAAGTAAACAGCATGAGTAGGAGAGAGGGTGACAGTGAGGTAGAAAGGAGTATTTGTCAAATGACTACTGGAGAGGAGGCTGGGGCAGGGTGACACTAGTGTGCTGATGAAATCACTTACCGTGAGCACACCGTTGGATCTTCTCCTCATATCACTTTGCTTTTTTTCTTCTCTTCATATTTATGCCTTTTCACAGCATCATCTGGTGATCCAGAAGATATTTTTATAGAGTAATAATACCGTTTAGTTTCTGCATCAGATTACCAACTCCTTTGACGCAAGGACCAAATTGATCCAATACCATATAGAGAAACATGGGTATGTAGTAACCACTGAGTATTTGGTGAATTAATATGTCATCTTAAAAGCCAGACATCCAGTGGAAAGTCATTTTTATGTAGAATAGTATAGTTTTAAAGAAAAATAAATTTAATTGTATTAACTTTGACTCCAGAAGCCTGTGCATAGCTAATACTTCAAGGGTAATTTTGTCATTTACTTTTTTTATTGATGATGCTAAGATTCCTAAGACCATAAAAGGAAACCTTGACAAGCTGTGAAACGTATTCAGCTAATTGTAGGGGTAAAAAGAAGGATTATTGTAGCTAAGACATAGTAAGGAACCACGTAAAGCCCCATTATACTTTACTATCAGAGCAACAGTAAATGGATAATCTGAAGATTTAAGGTGTATGAGAACTCTCATTTTTTGAAGATTATCCTAACCATTTGGGATAGCAAGATAGTTCAGCAGGGAAAAGAGCTTGCCACCAAACCTGACAACCTGAGTTCCTGAATTTAATCCCTGGAACCAACATGGTAGAAAGAGAGAACAGACTCCCAAAAATTGCTGTCTGATCTCTACACACATGTACCTGCCTACACACACACACACACACACACACACACACACACACACACAGAGTTAAAAATACTAACCATAAATACATTTTTTACTCCATTCAAGATCATGCTATTCCAATGGCAAACAAGACTATTTTGGTTTATGGACATTGAGCCCCACTCACTGTCTTCCCAGTCTTTTATATGTTTATGTATTTATTACCATGGAGTTCTTACCAAAGAGTGTAATTATTTGATACACATCTCATCTCTCTCTTCCTACCCAGGACTTAGAATTGACTGGTCTCCTGCATTGAATTGGACACATCTTGGAATTAGAACAGGACAGAATGTTGCCTTTCATGCATCAGGCCTTGTTAAACGAGAAGACAAATGATGTGAATAAATAAATAGACTCTGGTTTACAAAGAGGCTTGTTAGAGATTCACACAGCATGAATTGGGAGCTATCTGCATTCACACTGAGCACATAGTGTCTAATAAATGGTGTCTCTCAGCACACGTCAGCTGCCTGCTAGGACAGCAGTGCGTCCTTTCTGCTTCTTAGGAATTCCTTCATATACAGAGGTATTCACAAATGTACTCACTTGGTAGACTCTCCAAATAGATATCTTTATTTACAGCAATTATCAAGGTCTTTTCCCCACCTTAATTTCTACTTTGTGGTGTAATAAAAATGGCCATTCCCTATCATGAAACTTGTCTTCTGAGACTATTTCCCTGGGGGGGGGGCATTAATTGCCAACCCTCTATGACATCACACAAAGGAAGAACTGTTAATGCAGGAACTGAGCCTGCAAGCTAGCCTGTTTCTTCCCCACCTCTCACCCACTGGCATCATCCCTGCGGTCTTGCAGTAAACTTTAGTCACCTTTTCTCAGGCCTCTCTTCCTTCATCTTCCCAACCAGAATTGGTAGCTCCACCAGAAAATGGAGACACCTATTCCATCTTAGTTTCCTGAGTTTGGTGCAGACAACTGGGCAATTGCTTCATCAGGTGACTCGCCTCACCAAGTAGGTGGTAGCCCATAAGTGTCATGCTCTAATTTACAGACTATAGAACATTCTGTCCATCTGGTCAGAGATATGACTAACATTGCTGGATGTTTTTTCCTACAAAGGCAAACATTCTGTCTCATTCATCCTGGAATGGAATGTGAAGCCTCAGTTTCTGAGAACTTTCACCACTAAAGTGGAAGGAGTTTCTGCATCCGGTAAAAAAATAGAGGTTGTGATGAAGTGTTTAGCAATGGCTGCTTGTGTTTCTGTGTGGTGTTTACAGCACTTGGAAACTGAATTGCCTTGGGATGGAACTGTATTGAATTCCAACCATAATTGAGAAATGAGTTCAAAATCATAGGTGAAGACCTGGTTTTTCTTCAATCAGTAATAAGGAGCAAAATGACGAGGCGGGAAGTTATGTACAGCAGGAAAAAATAGATTTTCTGAAAAAAAAAACACACCCTTTTATAGACATTATAGGACAGATTTATTACCCACTGTTAAAATCAGATCTTCAAAACACATTAATAATATACTGTTCTAACAATTTTGTTTTTTAAGATTTTACTGTTATTATTTTAAATTATGTGTATATATATGTCTTGAGCGTGGTTTATGCAATGTCCACATAACAGAATGTTAGATCTCCAGGAACTGGAGATAGATGACTGTGAGGTATATGACATTAGCACTGGGGACTGAACTTGGGTCCTCCACAAGAGAAGTATATGCTCCTAACAACTGAGACTTCTCTCCAGCCCTGACAATTCTATCCTTTTAATAAAGAGCAAAGTTCCATCATCTTTACACTAACTTTGATTTTGCTTTGATTTTTCACTGGCTGAATCCTGGGATTTCTTCTCCATTGTTATGATATAGCAGAAATATCTACCTGCATTACATTATTTTTGTCTTTTCTGGATACTTCAATTTGGGGGCAGTATAGCTTGAAAGCATGTAAAAGACCTTGGGAGTATCATTACTACAAGATATCTGTCAACCACCTCTCCTTCCACACTGGCCAAGCATCATGTGAGGTGTTCTGAGACCTACAATGACCCGTGCCCACCAATTTCAATGACTTGAAATTGCAGTGTCAGAGCAGCAAAATGCATAAAAACTAGTTGTCAACAAATATATGCATCCTAGACATATCCACACTTAAATGACAGGTGATATAAATAATAGGAAGCAAAGTCCTGCTTCCTTCACCCCCGACCCCCAATTCTCAGATCCAAGTTATTTGCTGTCTCCAGGGAGACAAGCTGAGCTGTCTATGCAACTGTACTAAAGAGAGCTGCTTCTGACTCTACAGAGGGTAGGAATCTCTTCTTGAGAAGTAAATCTCCACTCTACATGACTGTCAGTTTGTCCTACCATGGATTAAAGGAAATTTTCAGGAAAGGAGAGGCTTGAAGCCCCGTGGAAACTCATTAGGAGACACCAGAAATAGCCACATCACAACAGTGGCATCATGTCATGCAGGCACAACATGGGTGCAGGTGGAACCATCTTAATCTAAAATGTGCCAGAGGCTAGATGTGAGAGACGTGTTTACCTATATCATGGAGAAGAGTAGGAGTAGAGGCATTAAACCATGGTTAGGAAGGATCTGAATCCAAGCCTGTTCAACTAAAAAGCCCATCACTTTTTATGACCTAACTATGAGTGAGCTGACCATGCCATTTCTCAAGGATGGAGGAGCATCAGCTTCTGTGTTATGCTTCAGATGCGCAGAGGAGGAAGGGAGGGGAGGGAATCTCTGTGAGGATTGGGAAAGATTTTCCAGGACCTAGTCACTCATCCATTCACTTGTCAACACAAGCCTGTACTGAGTGCCAAACCTTAATGTTCCCTTGGTACATGAGACATGCAGGGGAAAGGATACACTGCACCCAGGAGCCCCTGGTCTCACTGGAAAGACACTCCAGTATGACAAATAAGGAAGGAAACAGGGAGCCCAGACAGCCACGAAGGGAGGGGTGACCTATTTGGAATGCCATGGTTACTACTTAACCTTCTGGCTCTCTCAAGAAAGTGTTCTGTAAGTCTAACATGAAAAACAGAGAGAAGCAGATTGTACATAGAGCCAAGGACAGAGCAGACCGAAGGAGGTAACTAACCAGAGGCCTTGCTGGCCAAGGGCTGATGGTATCACTGACCAGCTGGGCCAGAGGCAGCAGATTAGCAAGCCCGGAGCAGGCAACTCTAGACCGACTACTCCAGGGGCAGTACTCTACCTACTGACCTTGGTCAGAAATTAGCACAGTGCCCCAGAGCTTCAAGGGTCCATCACAGCCATGGCATGCAGGCCTGCCTCACTGATGCTTCTTAATTGGGAAAAAGGACTTGGTACTATTTTTTAGGGCTGCATCCCTCCTTTAGGAAGCAATTCTCTCTCTCCATAGTCAATGTTCCTCCTTCTTCCATAAAAAAAGAATACTTAGACAATGCCTTTGTTTTTCCTGAAGAGCTTAACCAGTGTCTCTATGAATTCATTCTGCCATGCTCACACAAGACTTGGCAATGTAGCCCTGCTGAGATTTAGACTTCAGTCTATCTTCTGGCCGTGAGCTGGGGTGAGTTGCTAACTACTCTACGACTCATTAATCACTCCTCAGGTGTTTCCTGCTCTCGGGTTTCTGAAGAAATTCAGTCCACGTTGTGAGGGAGTCGGGAGGGAAGGGAAAGGGGACAGAGAGAGAATGAATTTAGAAAATTGTATCTAGCGATTTATTAGCGATCATTATTAGGTAGATGTGGTAGCACATGCCTATAATTCCCAGCATTCCGGAGACGGGGGGATCTCGAGTTTAAGGGCAGCCTGGACTTCACAGTGAAGGAATGTCTCAAAGAACCAAAATCAACACCAATGAAAAGTCCATTATTGTTAGCATGTTGTTATTGTTTATACTTTGTTACCCTAGGCAGTGGTGTCCTAAGACAAATCGATATGTAGGTAAACAAGAGTAGACAGTGGCAAGAACTGCCCTATACAGTTAGGACAAAATTATACATCAGGTAAATCAAACATCTCTAAGTACAGGCTGGTGGAGAAGTCAGACTGCTCCTCAGTTGCTCCTAATCAGTGTGACAAATGCATAAAGAGGAAGAACATGAAGCTATGCTGAGTCTCCTACAGAGAACACTGTGCAGGCACCTGTGTGTGCTGTGGGAGGTGGGAGGGCTGAGGGAGCCAAAGCACCATGGCTTCCACAGAGGGGGAGCTACAGGGTGGGGACACTGGGGTGTCCAGGCACCAGGCATCCTAAGCCAGGCACCGTCAGGGTCACACCCACAGAGAAGGGAACTGCAGATCTCTGAGCATAAGAAATGGGTGGGCATCTGAGCCTGGAGTAGTGTCTTCAGTGAGGGAAGAGTGGAACTGGGCTGGGCCTCAGACAGCAGCTACTAAACACAACCTCAATCCAGCCGGTTCAGTCTGGAGAGGGCCTCTCTGTGTACAACACTATTTCTATTGGGGAAAAGAATATTATTTTTAATTTCAAAAGTGCCTCAGGAAGAAAATTCTTGATAAACCTGTTCCCAAAAGGAGGTTTTTCTATAGTGTGTGAGGCTGTGTGAGCCTCCAGATTCTGGTGGGGCGGGGCGGGGGGACAACAGAAACCCAAATCCCAGTCCCTAGAGGATTGAGAAGATTAAAATAAAGCAACTTCACTTATTTCTGAAAAGATGGAAGGTGAGTCAGAAAACTTGCCTCCAAATCTGCTCTATCAGGTTCGAGTCTGCACATTATCCTCAAGTGGTAGATGCTATCCACTCAGCACATGACATGCTGGCTGTGCTCCTGTGCCAAGCCCCTCAGAAGTTCCTTAAGCATGTTATTTGGTCTTGGCAGCCCTTCCAAGTAGATATCACAATCCTCATTCAGGTGAGGACATTGAAGCAGGAGGTAGGGGGATAGCCCATCTATCAGTGGCAAACCGCTGCCATTGACACATACAGCAAAATCAGGAGTTCTCCAAAAGCAGGTCACACAACCATTTCCTTGGATGCCTGGATGGATCAATAGACACTTAAACCTATTACACTCAGTCTTCTGTCTTTAAAAACAAATCTCTTAATGGAACAGCTGGCTCAGGTGGCAGGTGCTCTTAATCTGTGCTGTTTGTCCACACTTGTCCCTTCCTGTGCACACCCGCCTTGTTCAAGGACTGGAACGTCACAATATTTTCTGCATGCTTTTCAAGTGTATCATTTTACATGGCTGAGGAATCACAATACCACACAGCCATAAGTCAATATTTACACTCATTAGTTATAGGCTGATAAACTGAGCTGGCAACAGTGAATGGCAAGCTCTAGGCCGGTGGGATGGTGGGAGGCATCTTCGTCAAACAGCAACAGAGACCATAAAAGTTCCACAGAGCTGTGAATCAACAGGAAGAAATTTCCTACATGTCGGGGGCAGGGGGGGACTGGGCTGGCTGAGACCTCAGGAGGCTTGCTTGACTTCAGATCTTCCTTCCTGGTTTGACTACATGAATCACAAGTACACAACTAGTCATATTTATGAGCCTTAGTCCCTTCCTGGGACTCCCTTGGAAACAAACGGCAGAATCATGAACAATGTGTTTTCTAAGTCAGAACACTACCCAATTAGTCTAAGCTCAAGTTCCAGTTAAGGAATTCCATCCAGTGTGACTCAGGACTTCGCCTTGGTGACAGCAAAACAAACAGAGACCCCGCAGAGAGCAAGGATGACCTTGGTAAGGGGCAGATCCTATACTTGGGTAGTTTTCTGAACTCCTTATGCTAAGGTGTAAGTAAGCTCAATAGTCCATCTTTGGGAAGGTCCGGGGAGGTAGAGTACTTATTTATACATAACCATCACAAAGATGTATCATTAAAAGGTAAAAAGAAACACGTGTATCATACTGAACCACAGGAATGAAAACTGGAAACAGCTGGGATTCCTTGCTCTATGGCATTTTTTCACATCCACTTTCAAAAAAATTCAATATCCTTCTGCCATATACCTTGAATAGCTCAAATTGACAGCAGATTCATTTTACATATGCACACAAGGATATACATATACATGAAATCACTTGTAGATGTATGTGCACAAACTAACACTATGCATCAGACATTGCCTAAGTCCTCTAGACACTCATCCTGGTTAAATCTCACAACTACACACTATGATTCGAGGTGTCTTCTCTCCCATGCTACACATGAGGCAAAGGAGGCAGAGGTGAGTTGCTCCAGGGCAGGCAGGAAATAGCAGGCAGGGATAGAGTCTGACTCACTCAGTGAGGGTAGCTTCTGTGAAAAACACTGTTAAAAATCTCTGTGTTACAAGGGATGTCTGGCCTGTGTTTTCAGCTGCCTTTATTGCCCAGGTTAGACCGCTTGTCTGTCCTATACAACTGCATATCCACAGGCAGCCTCATATGGTGGATGTAGCATGATAGAAGATTCCAGAAATGCGCCTCTACCCCTATGATCTTCAATATATCTAACGTCCAATGCATACTCCATCTCCAATCCTACCCTTTTACCTAATAATATCAGAGATGAAGTATTATGTAACTGATATCAAGCAAATGCTAAAGGAAGACCACGTGAAAAAAATCACATATATTTTCCAACTGTTTATACCGAGAAGAAAACATGGCTGCCCAGGGAAAGCTGATACCTTTAGGGGCAGTAAGCATTTTCTTCATTTGTTCCTGCTTCTGTGTCTGTGGTTTCTGTCCTCTTCCGTCTTCAGAAAATTCCACAAGCATCCAGAATCCCTACCTTTTCCACTCTTCCCCTTTCTAGAGTCCACGCAGCCATAAAATTCACAGGCCTTAAGAGAAGCCAATCACTGTGGTCTTTGGTGTGCCCAGAGACTGACTACTGTGGAAACTTTTTACTGTACAGAGCGGAAGTAAAAGACAAAGAGGAGAAAAATGTAGAAAGACTCTTTTAAACTCACATTTATGTTCCCTCCTAATGGCAGCTAATTATCTTAGAAAGGTTTGGATGCCAGCTCCAGCTCCCTCCCTTAACAACTGGGTCCTAAATCTCTTTCACAATCTGAGTTTTTGAGATGAAAACAATCCCTAGTTCTTGGGCTTTCCTTAATGAGGAAATATGGGTCATTTCTAAGAGAATCAACTTCTCAAAAACATGAAATGCTTATTCAAGAAGAGGCCTCATGGAAGAGGCAGAGCAGGAAGCTGAGGTTGGGGCCTTCCTGCGCAGCGCAAAAGTAGATAGCCCCCCTCATGGACACGGGGGGGGGGCATCAGTCTTCCTACATCCTATATGCTGCGTGTTCTCTGGGCTTTGAGGAGAGAATGGTTGGTTTGGAGGACATCCTATAGAAGCATGTGCCTGATAAAAGATCATCTGCTTCCCCCTCCCAACTTTCTCCCGGCTCCCTTTCCTTCCCCTCCCAACTCTCCCCTCCAACACCCCTCCCCCATGCTGCCCCCATTGAATCACAGGGGATCCGACCCTAGGCCCTAGAACACAGCCTTATCCAACTCAACCTGTGGCTGAGCCAATGTGAGTCCTAAGGTTTCTTACTCAGTTGTGGCCCAAGAATCCTCTCCTTACCTCCATCTCTAAAATCGTATGCAAGATTTAGTGAAAGGAAAGTTGGAATTGAAGGATGGGTGGAAATGAGGTCGTGGAGGGCTGTGCCATCTTCTTTACTATCGACAGCCTATCCAGGCAGCACACCACGTGAAATTCAAAGCTGTGCAGGCTCCAGAAGAGAAAACAGAAACCTTAGAAAGAGGGAAGGGAGCAGGTGCCAGCAGGTGCAGGGAGATCAAAGGCACGACAGAGCCCACATTATGAACACAAAATGATCATGTGGGCGTCTGCTTTATCTCTGCTTGGAACACTGTGATAAATTATTAATAAAATGCCTTGTGCAAAGACTGATGAAAAAGAGATCTCCCCCCACCCAAAAAAAAAAAGCTTCAGCAAATTAGAAACAGGGTTTTTTTTTTCCACTCTGAATCTTGAAAATAGATTAAAAGCAAATCTGTACACAGTATCTGTGTTCTTTACAAAGGAGGAGAGAACAGAATTTGAATTTGAAGAAGGGTCTCTGAGAAAAATCAGCCTGGGGAGAGTAGTATTTGTTATATTTAGCCACTTGTCCTTGGTCCTGGGAGGTGAATCTTTCATTTTAACACTTAAGACAGTTTCATACAATGAGTGTCTTATTGAGTGATGGGTTTCCATTCTTACATCTTTGACTCTTAAGAATGTGATTTGTTTTATTTAGAATTTTTTTCTAAAATTATTATTTTAATGCAGCTGACTCGGTGCACAGAGATTTTGTTTGTAATGTATTATTGAGAAATAAGGAGATAGGGGATAGAAATATAGATCAGTCAGCATAGTGTTTGTCTAGCTCACATGAAACGCTGGGTTTGATTCCTCAGCAAAGCATACACTGGGTATAGTGACATATACTAATAACCCCACTACTCAAGAGGTAAAATCAGGAGGGTTAGAAGTTCAACAACCCCCATCATCTTCAGTTTGAGGACAGCCTGGGCTACATGAGACCCTGTCTCCAAGAAGAAGGAAGAGGAAGAAGAGGAGGAAGAGAAGGGGAGGAGGATAAGGAAGAGAAGGAGTAAGAAGATGAGAAGGGGAGGAGGAGGAAGAGGAAGAAGAAAAGAAGAAAAAACAAGACAAGAGACCAGAGAAAGCTGTAAATTCAAAATATATTACCCCCCCCAAAAAAAAACCTCTAAAGGTTGGGACATTTTGGCCCACATTTCTAAAGAGAAATGAAGCAATTAAGGCCTTCAAGTGCATTCTAGGTAAGCTGCCCTATGAATAGTTAAGAGCTTTGCCAGTGCCCTGAACCTCCTCCAAGCCTGTGAGCCTAAGCCCTCTCCACCCACACACCCTCTGCGCACGTTTCTCATCTCCTTCCCCTTCCCCCACTGAGAGCTTTTGTGAGTCTATGTTTTCTAATTTTCCTCCACTTGCTGAATTTTAACTGTAATACCGAAGCTGCAGGCAGATGGAAGGCATCCTGCTCGATAGCAGACGGCAGAACTTCTGCGAAAGTGCTTCTTCGCCTTTTTGGAAAGTACATGCATCATGTTTAGCAAGTAAGTGTTCAGTGCTGCACCCAAATCAACAAAACTAACTCAGAAAAATGGTCAGCTTACAAGGTCTTTCTCCTTCATCTCACTATCTCTTCATTTCAGGAAAAAATAGATAACATAATTCATCTAAGAATGTGAAATTAGCAACATTCGACATCGTGGGATATAATTTATGTCATATTTCCTACGTCTTATAATTTACGCTGTAATGGCAAGGCATGCCTATGAGCTGGACACATAAAGGAATTGGAGACGGGAGAATAATCTACCAGAATGAAACAAGGCATACTTCATGCTAAGAAGTACTATTTCTTACAGACTCTGGGGAATGCTATGCTATCAAATGTGAAGCATATGAGACAAAACTTCAAGGAAACTCAGAACCTCATACCCTTCTTTATCTTACCTGAGTTTCTCACAAACACTGACAGGGTGAACAGAAACCACACAGTCCTTCAGGGAGATCATACTCTCTTATGTCTAATATGGGAGATCCACCACAGATTGCTGTCCAGCCAATTTGACAGGGCACAGACTGGCTAAACTCTCGGAGTTGGCAGGAGGAGAATAGTAATTTCATAGGGGCAGCAGATAGGCCTGTGCTACATTGGACACCTTGTCTGGGCTCCTCCACTGAACTGTGCTCTGGAAAAGTAATTAGTGAAAAATGAAGGCATAGGTGTCAAGTGGCTTCCTGGGGGTTGTTCCCATAGAGGAACAAATGGGAGGGGGAGAAGAGAAAGGTCCTGATTTCACCCCTGCCACACACAGACACACACACATGCAGACACATACACAGGTACCCACACACATAAACACACACAGGCACACACATACATAAAGATACATGCACATACACACACACACACACAGATACACAGACGTATACACACAGACACACACACACAGATGCACACACAGGCATAGACACATACACACACAGACACACACACAGATGCACACACAAGCATAGACACATACACACACAGACACACACACAGAGGCACACACATATATACACAGATACATGCACATATACACAGAGAGACATACAGATATATACACACATACAGACACACACAGATGTGCCCCCCCACACACACACACACAGTTTTTACCTATTTGGTAGTTGTGGCAGGCCCCTTCTCACACAGGAGTTCATGACAGCCTTCTTCAAGCATGCTTGTTGGTCTCCAGTACGGATGATTTTTCTTCTGACCCCTAGAATCTTACGCCACCACTAGCAATTTCTTTAAAATCTACCCACACTTTGCCTTTGTTGAAGTCTCCTCCAGGTTACCCAGTAGGACTGTGGACTCTCCTTCCTGGCCCCAGTGATACTTGTGTGGAATTCCTGCCTGAATCCAGGAGGGAGGTCCAGTCAGTACTGACGATGTTCCCTAATACAGTAAACATGGTGAGTCTTCCCAATTCAGAGTTTTAGGAACTCTTGGGTTTTATTTGGGGGAAGAATTATCCTACAAAAATATAATTCTGCATCTGTATTTACAAATTGTTTTGTGTATGGAATGCACATGTGAGTTCTAATAACCACGACATAAAAACAACTTTTATTGGGCCAGCTATGACCTCATACATACACTGAGACAGAGTTTGGGAGATTCAAAGGCCCTGAGACCATGAATCAGCTTTGTCTCCTGGTGGAGGTGTGCATGCTGAGCTACTGAAAGAAAATGAATAGAAATAGTTAGTAGATGGCTGCATTAGAAATGCATATTTAGCCTTGGGATAGAGCTCAGTGGTAGCAGACTTGCCAAACATCAAGTCTATAGATCCATGCAAGATCAGAAGCAAGAGAAGACATGGAAATCTTTTACCCCTGGCAGCACTGAAGGCCAGAAACTTGGAACAGTACATAGCATTTCACTTACACAGGCCTTCCAGAGGCTCTGCTGCAGGCTGAAATTTTGGGTCTCTGGAGCTGAATGGTCACGATCTGCAAGGATGAGGCAACTTTTGAGCATCTAGGGAACCATGTATCACATAGTCTAACAGGCAGTGGAGAAGCCAGGAGCAGCTGAGTTTGCTTGGAGGATTCTGTCAGAAAACTGGACCTGTTTGCAGCTAAGAGAAGAATTCTGTTCCCCATGGAATGTGATGAAATCAGACACAACTGAAATAGCATGCCAAGATCACAAAAGATGAATGCCAAGGGGCTGAAGCAGCAGGTGCGTCAGTGAGATAATGAGATGCAGGATCCTTTTGAGGACAGGCTCCCTGGTCAGTCTGGATGTCTGGAATAGTCACCAATCCAGTCATGACGTATGGAACTCAGCAACTGAGGATGAGGAACAGAGATGCATTTTAAGTGACTCAGTTTTTGAGATGTGAGTGCTTGATTGGGGCTTTTGAAGACTATTGTGCTCAAATTAGTACTGGTCAAATTATATCTGTCCCATTGGCTTCTTCATTCAATTTACATTTGTGGATCTGCAGCTCTCCACCTTTGGTGCATAGCAGGGCAGTCTAATGAGCTGTGAGATGCTACATTTGCTTTCTTCTTGGTTTTGGCACTAGAAGTTGGCCTGTCTCTTGGTATAGGCCTGCCTCTGGCTTTTTGAAAGACTGAGCTCAGAAGCCTAAGGAAGATTATATCCCCACCAAGATCTGAGAGAACAGAGACACATGACAACATCAACTGTGATCAGAAAATCTATGGCAGTGAAAAAAGGGAAGGAGGAAAAGCCCCAGGCAAGAGATGTGGCAGAGTCAAGGGACCCACAGCAGAGCTACCTCAGGAGGCAGGATATGGAGAGGAAGCCTCAAGGCAACCTTGATGACCACTGCATCATGGAACAGAACTTGAAAGAACCCTGTTCCCAACTGTGGTCACATGCTAGTCCTAAACCAGAAGGACACTTCATTCTGCAGTGACAGGGTCTTAGATAAATCATAGCCTCCTTATGATATAATAGTTAAATAATAGGATGTCAAATGGCTGAGGCTACCCCAGTCTATCTCCTCAAGGAATAGCCCTGTGGAGACATAGGTGCCCATCCCATAATGTTTTCAAAGCATGTGGTTTCCAGGGTTGCAGAGAACCACTGGGAAGAGTGAAGCAGAACCCACAGTACTCTAGTCCCTCACCGAAGAGGGTGTTTTTTGTTTGTTTGTTTCACTTTCTATGCAAGTAAAGAAGGCAGAACCATATTCCTAAAAATTAACCTCGATCTTTCATATATTTGGTCCCAACTTTTCATATCTCTAGAAGCAAAGCTAAGAGACATCTGTCACTCCTAGAACCCATAATTTCCTCTTTCTATGCATTATTATGACAAAAAGACAATAGTTTATGAAAGGCAGCCCATCAGTTTTATACTCCGTACAAACCACCACTCAATGGCACAGCACCCTGATGAATGATGCAGAGTCCATCTGCCTTATTAATTTTTCCTCAGTCAAAGTGTAGTGGTGTAGTCTAAAAATTACAACTATTCAGTGCAGTAATATTTGGGAGAGTCATTAAGAGTACAATGCTGGGCTGACTCCATGTGAATCTACTGCTCATTGCTACTAGAGCACCACTGAGCTTTGCATCTTCATGGTCTGGACATAATGGTATCTATATCATCTTAGAGGAGGCTACCCCCAAGGGTGACTTCCGTGGGCTTATCAGGACCCCTAGGTCCACAGTCCACCACTGGAGAAACATGGACCACCTATAAGGGGCCTAAGAAGCTGAAGGCAGAGAACTAGATCTATGCTGCCCCATGTTTTTATATGAGAGAAAAGGAGAAAGGGTGGCTTTTGTTTCCAAATTTATAAGAAATAATTGGCTTCTTGGCTTTCCTCCCATTTAAATTATTTTTCCCCTCTGAGTCATCTTGGGTTTTTTTTTTTTTTTTATCAGCTAACCAGAGGATTGACATGTGGATCAGCCACAGATGTCACATTCCATTTCTGTATCATGTCATTGGCGACACCTCAAGTCACATTGACTGACAAAGGGCAAAATCAGTAACAAACTTCCATGGTGTATCAGGAAAATGATAACATTTGCTCTGTAAGCTACCTATTCCCCTGCGTTAGAAAGAAAGCCGGAGCGTAGGATCGAGCATTACTTAATATCTCTAGAGGTTACCCTGAAGTGCAGTGCTAATAATCAGCTGAAAGGGCAGCTCTACTGCAGTGGAACCAGGGAGCAACTTAAAGTGTCAGCAGAATCTGCTTTCTCGGGGAGTGGTGTATGTATATAATTTGAGTGTATGTGCCCCTTGTGGAGGACACATATTTGTGAGAGTATATCTTGGTGCACATGAATTCACAGAGACCTAAAGCTGATGTCAGTTTTCCCCAGCAGTTCTCCAGCATATTCCTTTAAGCAGGGTCTCTCCTGAACACAGAGCTTGTCGCTAACTAGCTTGATCTGGGGATCTTTAGACTCTGTTTTCAGGGTGCTGGAGATACAGGCTAGTGACCATGCCTACCTGGCACTGCTCTGTGTGTGCTGGGATCTAAACAGAATCATTTTGTATCCTTCCACGGCAAGGTGGCATCCATTGTGCTCTCTTTCTGACTCTGAGAATCTGGGCTGTAAGGAGAATGAGTTTAACAGATGACCCTGATCCTTCTTGGCCACTCTTGTAACTTTTGGATTACTCCGAGACCCCTCTAGGTGTGCAGTGGCTAGTCTTGTGTACGATGAAATTCTGTAGTTGACTTGGTCCCATGATCCATGTCCTCTTAGAAGACTTAACTCAGAACTGAGTATCATTCATTAACAGAAAGGATGAACGGATGCAAGCACGAGCAAAGACCTGGAGGTCTGCACTTGGCAGAGGCTGCAGCTTCTTGCTGCTTTCTGATACACATAGCAGTGACCACTACTCTCAGCGACCTGGTTCTGTAATGTATTTGTTTCATTCCCAGCAACTCAGCCCAGACTTTTCCTTCAGCTTTCCCAGCAACCTGGAAGTTACCTGCATATCCTGGAAAATTCCTTTCTGCTTATGCTACTGAGTGAATATCCTATTATCAAAATAATGCTAACTAAAATATTGAACGGCTCCCGTTATTTTAGTTTGGTAGGGGGAAGGATGTTTTGTTTTGTGAGGCAATGTCTTGATTTCTAACCCCAGGTAACTTGGAACTCTTGCTGTGTAGCTCAGGCTGTCCTCAAACATAAGGCAATCCTCCTGCCTCTGCTTCTGGAGTGTTGGGATGATAGACATTGCCATCAGTTCTGACTTAGGTTTCCTTCATGCCATAAAATTTAAAATAATTATTCCTATAAAAATGGGCACTCATACACCTCTGCAACATTTCCCTGCAGCCCATAAGGAGAGAAACATCAAGGACAGAGTCATATGAGAGAGACAGGTAGGGCTCCAGTTGCTGCGTCTCCAAAGGCTTTTTCCATTTTGTGATATTCTGCCTAAGGATTTTGGTTTAGCATCTCTCTTCCCTCCTGGGATATAAAGGCCATAAAACAGGTGTATAATTGTCATGTGTCTAGCCATCGCCCCATCTGTGAGAGCAAGCTTATTTCTGGTCACTGTAGATACACAATAAACAATGTGTGACTCTATAAAGTCATGGGGGTAATTTGTCAACATCCCCCAGTTGGACATATGTCTATCCAATGATGCCAATGGTTCTCACTTACAGAAGGCTATAGAAAATAGTCCCATATATATATTGTCTGCTCCATTATTATCACCTTCATATCACAAGTAAGAAAACATACTTAACAGAAATCTCCAGTGTTGGAGGGTTTGGGGTTTTAGTTTTGTTGTTGTTGTTGTTGTTTTGTTTGTTTTGTTTTGAAGCAGGGTCTCACTGGGCAGCTCTGGCTCTCCTGGGATTCACTCTGTAGACCAGACTAGCCTTGAACTCACAGAGATCTGCCTGCCTCTGACTCTCAAGTGCTGGGATTAAGGATATGCAGCACCAGCCTGACCTAACTATAAGGGCTCTTATTTGAAAGCCTATGATGCAGTTTCTATAACGCTGCACATTTGATGGATTCAGTGTCTCACAGGGTACTGGTAATCTCCTCAGTGTTCCAAACATCTAAGGAAGTGATGGCTTCTACCATCCCCTCCTCCCTCCATAGAACATCCCTCCAACAAGACTCCTGGAACTGAGCTAAATGTATGTAAGGAAATACGCCTTTCACAGAGCATCATCTAGAAGTAGAAGAAAACAGCTCCCATGTGCCCCACTGGAGACTACTAGGCAGGTAGTCTGAGCCCTAACAATGTATGAGTATTTCTGGCAATCAAATTCTAAACAAACCTACAATGATTCTCCACAGGAAATATTTCAGGTAAAACAATTTTACCACGCCCATCTCTGAAGTGTACAAGAGCAAGAGAGATGAAGATGGCTTCCTGTACATGGTTTATGCCTCGCAGGAGACATTTGGGACAGCGCTGGCTGTGTACGGCTGGAACAATGCCTGATGGTTGTTAAGCCCTTACCAAGGCAAAAAGGGACGTTACCAGCGGACGCTGGTCAGCTCACCACCCACAGATCAGAACGTAGGCAACCACATAGGGGATTAGGAACTGTTTATCAGCAGAAACTGAGCTCCATGCAAGTGCATTCAGCTTGGAAACTCATCTAAACTAGGCTATCTCGTGTTCAAACTTTAGAAGTTTAAAATAAAATACTTTACATCCTAAAACAAACAAACAAACAAACAAAAACCACAAAGGTCAACATAACATACAATGAATCTGACAGATTCTTTTACCTTCAAGTAGAAATGGCATCTCCGGGTAGGCATCACTAATCTATGCCTTTAATCGATGACCATCCACCCACAGACTCTATCATGTATGAGATATTGTACTAGGAGTTTCATTTGAATATTGTAATTTTAGCCCTCCAGTCGGTACAGTAAAACTAGGAAGATAGAAATTTGTTTTAGTAAAAGCATTTGGGTGGTTATTGCTTTGGAGCCTTGAGTCCTTATTAGATGAAGTTTATTTCTTGTGGAAACATTTGGATTAAGCTTAGTCATAGAAATACATATACCTCCAAGTTGGCTGTGACTCAGCAGTATCCTTACTGATATGCAGTGTCCCCTGGCTACACATTAAGTCACTCTAGTTAAAAAACATGCCCACAGCTTCTGGCATAGATCTAATATCTCAAGTGTCATATATTCTCTTTGTTTTCTGAAGATTCTTAAATCTTGAGTCAACTCCATTACTAAATTTTACTTCCATTCCTTTCTGCTCATCTACTGAAGCAAAGAAGGAAGGGAAATGCTAACTCCCAGCAGATGGAAGTAAGATAGCTTTACTGGGACCACTTTAAACAAAGACCAATTTTCCCTGAACCTTTGCCCAATGTCCTCTTGAAATGGAATCTGACCTAGCAGATGAGTTATTATCCACTCAAGTCCAAGTGCAGAATAAACCCAAGCTAGGGCTCAAACCTCAAACCCTATTGTTACACCTGCAGGGAAAGGTCACTGTGGCCCACGGTCTTAAGGAAAGGTTTTACTCACACATAATGTTTTAGCTTTGGACGGATACACAGCACATGAGTTCCAGTCCATGTGTACCTTCAGATCAGAAACCTCAATTATGGACCTCTGGGTTAATTGGCTGTTAAGTAGATTGGATTTTGATGGTTTAAAAATTCTTGGCAAAAACCTAAAAACCATCTAATATTCGAAGATATAGTGAAAATAGAGTGTGGCAGTTAGAGTCAAGGAAGAATCTGAGGCCTCTGTTTCAATCAAATTTCTTCCCTATGTCCATGTCCATACTTCCCTTACTATGGGAGATACCCCACAATTGTTCTAGACTAGGGTTTCTCTCAACACACAACAGAGATATTTATGTCAAACCAGAAAGTATTGGTGGCTACTGAATGTCTCTGCTTCCCTTTGAGCTAAAATACCACTCCCTTCCAACAAAATCTATTCTTCCATCTCTGGTCCCCTAGGTAATGGAGACGAAGAAAGATGTCTCTGTACATCAAGTGATTCCATGTGGTTAGAGCCAAAGGGGATTTTTCCCCTTTGCTAATTCCCAGCAGAGCAAGGTTTATGCTTTCAGAAAAGTAGAGGATTCAGATTTACCAAGAAATTTATCACACTGTCCCCGTGTGTGGACTCTTTCTCATTTGAGAACTAGGACAACTTATTTGGAAAAAAATGTGTGGAGGAAAAGATGTGGAGGGTTCCCTGCATGGGAGACAGTGTAGCTTCAACAGTGGCCACCCAGTAGCTAAGAACATATAGATCAGCTTCATGAGTCCACCCAACTTGGAGGAGGCAAAGCCAACAAGAAAGGCCGGTCTCTACAAGTTGGCAGTTTCCTCTCACATCCATGAAGACTTGCTTCAAACTGGAAAAATTAACTCCAATATTGCTTTAGGGACAATACTCCAGAGGAAAAAATGGACTAATTTTATATTCTAGGAATATGACTTTTCCCAGCCAGTAGCATGGTTTCTTTTTCCTAAATAATTAGTTTCCATAATGACTTATAATGTGAATTTGCCTGCTTAATGGAAATACAGTGTACAGTTCTGTATTTCTTATTAGCTCTCTAAGAAGCAATAACAGTCAAAGCTTGCAAAGCTTATTAAGACTAATACTCAGATGTGGTTAAATGCATTAAAAAGCCTGCGTAAAGAATATGCACTATTGATCCCATTCACAGCCTCAGCTTTGCAGAGGGCCCATTAAGTTACAACATGTTATCAATGTAAATTAGTCCCCAATGGGTGACTTTCTTCTGCTCAAAATGAGCAGACCCAGAACTGAAGCTTATGTACACTGGAAATTGCTGAATAACTAAAGCCCTTTCTTCTTCTTCTTCTTCCTGTATTCCATATGATTTATTTATATAGAATAATAAATGCTTAGCATCACTTATGCAAACTCAAGTTTTCCAAATTGGCTAGTATGGAAACAAGTGATGTTGTTCAAAAATTATTCTATCACCTTTGGGCCCTCAGTGCAGATCAGAAACATAACTAGACAAAGTACAAACAAAGTTTTTGTCACTGAATTCTCCTGGTTGTTAATTGTCAAACCAAACAAAATGTCATAGAGACAGTTCATGTATACAAGAGCCGGCCTCCCCTCCAGCTGTTATAATGGAAACAGATGTGTGAATTGAGTGTATATTCAAGTGTTAGAGTTAAATGCTGAGGTCAGAATGGTAGGCATAAAGAATAAAAGGGCTTGCAGCTGGGGATGAGATCGCCAAGCTCAAAGGAAGGATAGCGCTCTGAGAAAAACTGACAAAGCTGGTCTAGGTTGTCCCCGCTGTGTTGGAAAGTAAGGCACCAGGACATTCACCCACCCAGGTTAATTAGGGATATAAATTAAGGATATAAATCTTTAAGTGACCTGATGTCATTATATCATCTGCATCGTGGCTTTAACAATGTTCCCCTTTTGTGCAATTCATGAGAGAAAATACCCTAAAAGAGCATTCCAGTCCATAGTGGTTTAGGACAGATAATAGCTCACCTTACCCCACGACTATGACACTCATAAGTTTCATTAACACTACTTTCAAAATCCACAGTGCAGAGCCCAGCAGGCAGCTCCCACCTCAGCGCAGCCCACTCCAGTCTCTCCCTGGAGTGCTCGCTTCATCTAGCTTTATTAAACCTTGGCTTCCTCACTAAATAACTTCTGCAGCTTTGCTAAATAAATCTCTGGCCAAGCCCTCCATGTTCCTTGACTGAATTCATCCCGTGGAGAAGACAAAAGCCAAGAGACCCTCCTCAGTAACTGCGACACAAGCAATTACCTGCTTCTACTCCTTCATGAGCAACCAGACAGAAATATTTTAAAGTGTTTTCTGCTGAAGACCTCTCTCGAGGTTTGATTCTTCCTTAGTCGTGGTTTTTTTAGTTCGGTGTCGCTCTTATGCTCTTAAGGTTAACTGTTACACAGTGTAAAGTTCACTAGTGCTTGATATAGTCAGTGCTATGTCACCAGCGCCAGAGCTTCTTCACCCCTGAAGAAGGATCTCTACCCATTAAGCTAGCACCTCAAACTTCCCCTCTCCCAGACTCTGGTCTCTGGGATCAACATGATTTAATCACTTAAAGTGACTAACAATAAACTTTTTTTTAATGAAACATTATATCTGTCCAAGTAATGGAGTAATTGATTGAGTCCTGCTGGGAATAGAATTTAAGACCTAGGCAAGTACCTTACCATTAAGCTGTATTTTCTATTTTATTAAACCTCTTTTCTGTTTTATTTATGTTTTTAATCGAGTGATGGAACCTCACTAAATCGCCCAAGGTGGCCTTGAACTTTCATTCTTCCTATCTCAGCTTCAGGAGTAGCTGAGACTACAAACCTGCTCCGTTCTAACTGCCTACTTACAGAACTTGATAGGCAATGTTTTTAACCCTGGAAACAGTAGTGGTGAATGAGATACAACTAACAAATACAGAGATTTTCAGGCTTCTGGCCAACCAGTCTGACACTTTCAGGCCTGGAGCTTTTTCCAGAGCTTTCTCCAGTCCTAGTGAATACTTTCATTTTGGTAGACTGACTGATAGAAGAAGATACCCCTTGTGAGTGCAAGAGAGGTGCATAGAGGAGTCCAGCAAGGTCACAGGAGGGCTGGGGTGATCTTTTAAGCTAGGACAAAACAAGTGTTGATGGAGTAGAAGGAAGGAAGGAAGGGAGGGAGG
>NW_021604721.1:1275514-1294275 GCF_004785775.1 Grammomys surdaster
AGAGAGAGAGAGAGAGAGGAGAGAAAGGGAGAGGGGACAGAAGATGGAGGAGAACGTTCTGTGCACCTGTGACCAACTTCCAGCAACTGGAGAGATGGCTGTTTATGTTCAACTAGGAGGCAGGAAGGAAGGCAGTAGGTGCAAATGAGCCATTGATGGGTTTGGTGGGTAGGAAAGAAAGGTGCTTCTCAACAGCTGCCTACAGCTTGCTCTGTGGAGGGTAAATCGTGACTCCTTGCTGAGAGTGGGTGTGGATGTGTGGGAGTGGGTGTGGCTCCATATAAGAAAGAAATAAAGCAATACGGCACTGCGGAGAGTGGCTTCGGAGAGGAGCTGAACATGTTTGCAGAGTCCCGCTAAGGTGCAGCTGAATCATCATGAGTGCATGAGTGTGCAAGGGTTCCAGTTCACCCACGTGTGCACTTCTCTGCATGGTCAGCAGAACAGTTGGAAGACCCCCTCTGTGGGGTTCTGCCAGGAAGAAACTGAAGCAAGAACAGGTGAACATTTACAAGAGAAAAGACTTCAGACTCCCCCAGGAACACAGAGAACTTACAAAAGCGATTTTCAACCTGGATAAGAAGGATGAGAAGTTATGAAGTCTTCTGCCCATCACAAAGACAGTTTTCAGGAAGAGTTAAAAATTAGTGGCCTGTAAAAAAAAAAAAAGTACTTATCATGGAAAGAGAGTTCAAATAAGACCTAAGACAATTAGACAACAGGAACTAGCAGCCCTGGCAGAAGTGAGTGCTCAGTAGCAAAGAAATTAGACTGATTTTGAAATACAGTGATTACTGTTTTGCTTTTTCTTATTAAGGGGGTTCATAGGCTTCATCTCTCCATTTTCCCTTTCCGGAACTAAACCCTGCTCACTACACATACAGGAGAAGCCAGCCAGGCTGGGGTTTTCCATGATGTGGCTGTTCTTAGCACTGTTAGAGTCCCAGTGACTTCAGACAACTTCTTAGATATTTGAACAGAAATGCATAATTTGAAATGGATGGTATCAAAGAATTAGCCAAGCCTGATAGCACATGCCTATAATTCTAGCACTTGGGAGATAGAAGCAAGGGGCTTAGGAGTGCAAAGTCTTTTCATGTTCAACTACAGAGTAAGTTTGATGCCATATTGGGGTACATAAGACCCTGTCTCAAAACAAAACAAAACCGCATGAGATTGAGTCGATTTCTTTACAAGTTAATAAGAGTATAAGCAGTAGGATACTTGGAGTGGTCACAACCAGATGAGTGAAGTCTTTGAATAGGTTGCTTTTTCTTGTTACTATCACAAAGTGCCTAGTAGAGAGCAGCCATGGAAAAGGGTTTGTTTTAATCATGTGCTGAAGGTATTTTCTGCCTTGGTGGGGAAGACCCTTTGCTCATATGTGGCAGCAGAGAAAAATGACTGTAAGTCCTAGGATGGCTTTCTCCTTTTTTCAATTTTTCTTCAGCCTTAGCTTCAGCACCTAACCTGAGCTTAGGGGATGGTGCTGCCCATGTCGGGGTTGGTCGTCTGTTCTCAGTCAAACTGCTCTAGAATCAGCTTCACAGACCCACCTGGTGGTGTGACTCATCACGGTTTCTTAATGTACTCATGCTGGTAATTAGACCAACCTCTAAAGTCTCCCATAGCAAAAAAACAAACAAACAAACAAACAAAAAACCAAACAAACAAACAAAAACAAACAAACAAAAGAAACCTAGCCCAGTCCTCTGAACAGGAATTTAAGTTGTCTCTAGGTTCATGAAAGCTCTGGAGTAGAAAAGAGAGAAAGATGAAAGGAGAGATTGCTCTTACAAGACTCTACCAATGTGCTCATGTGCTCTTTAAAGTCTGAAAAAGTATAAACTTTACAACAGTCATATTCCAACACTCATGTGGAAATTTCTCCCGTTGGAGTTGTAACCAAGGCTATATACATTTTGGAGACAGAGGTGAAGGATGTCCTGTTATAAAAACATTTCTTTGTTTTTACTGATGTGACTCATGGCCATTACCACCTTGTTTGCCCTGGTTTGGGAATGGCTTCTAGAAATGTTCTTTTCTTTTGTTTGTTATTCTTTTCAGAGACAGGGTTTCTCTTTGTAGGCCTGAGTTTCCTGGAACTCACTCTGTAAACAACGCTGGCCTCAAACTTAAGAGATCCGACTGCCTCTGCCTCCTGAGTGCTAAGACTCCAGGGGTGTTTTTACTGCCTACTAGACCAGCTCATGTACTGTTGATATGACAATAAATGTGCAGGACTACATTGTTCTCATAGAATCACTGTCACTCAACTCAGGCAAGCAAAAGCATCTAAACGGGAAGAGGATGAGTAAGAAGTGGAAAGCTAGGTATGGAGTGCCAGTGGCAGAGAATGGCAGGGACAGAAAACATAGTTGAAGCACATGGAAGAGAGAAGCTGATGAAGGACTAGGAAGGGCTCAAGTCAGCCTGCTCAGGACCTGTGCCTGAGGAGATGGGCATGTGGGTTTCTGTGCCCATGAATCATGCTACGTCATCTAGAAAACTTCCAGAGGCTGACACAGGGGCTGCCACTGTGTGTGCTGTTTAATCTAGGAGCTTTATTTATCCCAAGTCCTCACGTCTCATGAAACTGACCAAGGAAATATCAGAAAAGATGACAGCAGCTGAGTGTAAACTTGATGCCAGCAAGTAGAGAGAAATCTTGGAAGAAAAGAGGAAACAGGAACAGGTCCTGAGGGGATGGAGGAGATGGAGACTAGAGAGGTGCTTGGAAGTGCTGGCTCCTGGGTTCAGAAGGAAGAGAAAGTTGGAGGTGGCATCCTGCATCTCTTGGAAGTGCTAGAGTGAGTGACAGAAGATGAGATACTCAAAGGACCAGCCTTCATAGGGCTCTTACTAAAGCCAGCCTCTGGTGAAGCTGATGTAACGACTGCCTAGGGTCTTCTCTACTAGTATGAGAAAGAGAATTCTGTCCCTGTATTCATGTTACAAATTCAGTCACTGTTGGCACAATTCTTACTTGTTAGCATCATTCTGGCTCCTGGGTTCAGAAGGAAGAGAAAGTTGGAGGTGGCATCCTGCATCTCTGCCACAGACTGGTCATTCGCTGGAGCAGTAGTTCTCAATCTGTGGGTCTTGACATTTCGGGGTCCCATTTCAGATATCCTGCATACCAGATACATACATTACGATTCATAACAGTAGCAAAATTACAGTTATGAAGTATCAGTGTAAATGATTCTATGGATGGGGGTCACCACAACAGGAGAAACTGTTAAAGGAAGGTTGAGAGTGACCTCCACAGAGCCTCTCTAGCCTCACATGCACAGACTGAGAGAGCCTGCCCAAACTCCACCCTCCCCTAAATTGGCATCAGGTTTTGGGGCCAGCGGTTTACTTCATGATCATATAAAATTTGACTCAAGAATAAAATTTATTTCTACCAACAGGCATGTGAACTTCAGTTTTCCTTAAGGTAATACACAGCAAGACTTATGTGACCTCTGAATTTTTATTCTGACCTTACTCTGACAAAAGAAAACTTAATGTGAAAAAAAAGAGGTTATTTTAAGATCAAAATTCCTTCTGGTATTTGAATGACTCATCCTGGTGTTTGTGCAATTAATTTAATTTGTCCCAGAGCTGCCTTTATTTACTTGTTGCCATGACGTCAGGCTAAATCTCACTTTGTGGCATCATAGTCTCAGACACACCACCAAGTCTCCTTCCTATTTTTGGCTGCTTAGGGTTAAGCATCATGGTAATTGTGATGGATCTGTGTCTTTCCCTTGGATGGGAGCTGTAGTCTGACCAAGGCTGCTTCTTTCCTCTTTCCACTGACCAGTTCATAAACGGCCAGGCCTGGCCCATCTGTGCCAATGAGAAATGCAGAGCTGACCTCAGGACTTTCACGATGCCAGATGTCCCTTAAGAAGTTCCATGGCCAGGCAGTGGTGGTACATGCTTTAAATCTCAGCACTCAGGAGGCAGAGGCAGGTGGATCTCAGTTCAAGGCCAGCCTGGTCTATAAAGTGTGTTCCAGAACAGCCAGGGCTACACAGAGAAACTCTGGGGAAAACAAATTAGCTGTGTGTTTTCTTCACACTCTATTACAAAAACAGAATAAAACGAACCAATGAACAAAAACCACAGGACTTTGGTAGAAATGGGAAAGGCTAAATTTAACTAAAGATGTTTTTCACCAAAAGCCTCCAAGAATGGAACTAGAAATGTACAAGCCTCTGTTTGGAGTCATCAGCCAGTTAAAGTAAATGGCCCGGGACACTTCAGAATTAGTTCAGACCTAGATTTAGTTCTCTGAATAACCGCACTCCGTGGAGTCTCTGAAACAATTACACCTGGATCTACAATGTGCCTCTATAGGCATCTGTTGAGGTAATTATTTAAAGCAGCCGCTGGTCAAACCGACTGACTATGTAAGCTGCTGTGGCTCTGCCTAGCTCAGCCGCCATGTTTCTTGTCTGGAGGCCACATGCTTGCTGCAGCTAGAAAGGGCCAGCCAGAAACACCAGCCCTGCCACGCACGAGACATCAGCGTGGGAGATGGCTCTGCCAATCATCCATGCTATCTCCACAAGGCTGGGCATTGCCCAGACCATCCTGCCATCCACGCGGGCCTAGTCGGAAAATAAGACTCTAATGCTTAAATTACCCAAAAGCTTATATATTTGGTAATGATCAGTAACAAGATGCCCATATAATCAGAAGTGTAACCCAATACCCAACCTAGATATACCAACTACCTTTGACTGCTACAGACACACGAACATCTGCCTTCATGTTCCTCTCTCTAGTAGCTCCTCCTCTTCCTTCTCTCCTCATTACTCCTCTTCCTTTCCTTACTCCTCCCACCTTAGCTCCTCCTACAGGCATCCCTGCTAGAATGCAGATAAAAAGAGACCACATTGGCTAGCCTATTGGTTGACACTCACTGAATGTGTCCACTACTAGATTGCTCTGTTATTCAGAATGAAATGCAGTAGATCCCCGAAACCATTCAGAACTGTTTCCTTAAAGACTGAAGATATTGCTGAGACATCCTTACGAGTGCTAGCTCCTTTGTTCCTTTCTTCTTGTCCAGTTCATAACTGTTTTATTAAAACCAAATACCAATTTGATCAGTGTTTCATTAAAACATTCAAACTATCAGATAAGTGTTCTAATCTAAATATAAACATCTATCTAGTGTCCTTGCATTGTCAAAAACTCAGAAAAGTTGCTATATGAAAGAATATAGGCATATTTCAATGTGTAAACTTGCCTTAGACTAAGATGCTCAAACTGACAGGTATATAGGATGGCCCATAGGCTTGTGTTAATTACCCTAGGGAAGGCTGTGCAGGACATTTTTTTTTTTAGCATGTTGTCCTTTAATTCTCATGAGTCTGAGAAAAAGGTATTTATTACTTTCAGACTTTTACGCATGACTTAATGATTCAGGAAGAATAAGTACATGTTCCACCATTATTTTCACCTTAAACTTAAAAGAATAGACCTTGGGCTGGAAAGATGGCTCCCTTGGCAACGTGCCTGCCATAAGCATGAGAACTTGAGTCTAGGTTCTCAGGGCCCATGTGAAGACTGCATCGCTGTGGCAGCACACACGCATGACCCTACTGCTGGGTTGAGGCTCTGAGACAGGTAGATAACAAGAGCTCAATGGCCAGTCAGTCCATCCAATCCATGCTTCAGTGAGAGACCCTGTGTTAAAACATAAGACAGAGAGTAATATGCTAAGGCACTCACTAACAGCCTTGTGCCTGCACAGACACACACTACCCACAGGCAAAAGATAACACTCAGGAGGCAGAGGCAGAGTGATCTCTGAGTTCTAAACCAGCCTACTCTAGATAGTAAGCTCCAAACCAGCCAGATATACATAGTAGATCCCTGTCTCAATAATAATAGTAGTAGTGGTGGTAGCAGTAGTAGTAGTAATGTAAAACTTATAAATTTTAATATTACAGAACCATAATAGATTGAAACAGATACCTTACACTCTGGAAGTCCATGAGAGATACAATCTTCTGAGCTTGTTCACGTCCAAGCACCTTCAATCACAGACTATGACACTGCACCAAAGCATGTAAGCAAGTAGGTGGGTCGAGAATATTTTGGCAATAGTGAAATTTATCTGAACATACAACAACCAAGAATTCCTTTAAAAATCAAATACACAATAAATTTGAAGTCCCTTTGGCAGTGCCTGCCTGTTTTGTACAGTACATCATCCCTGCAGCAGCCTTAGTTCTGAACATACAGCATGTTGTGCTAGGTATGGCATGATGTCACACCCCAAAGCACCAATGGACACGGTCTGGGATACTGTGGTTCACATTGAGATGATTCTATGTTATGAATTGCGGTGATCTTACTGTTTACATAAAGTACTCTGTTCTTGCAGAAACATAATGGTTTAATTATGAGAAACCAAGGTTTTCAGTATTTTCCTAGAGTCATTTCTCAGCATGTAAGAATCAAATTACTGTATCTTTGGATTGTAGTGTGTAAGAATGTTTAGTTTTTAAAATTACTGTTTCAGTTGCTGACTTGAGTTCCATAAAATTTCATTAACTACGTTTTAACTTGAGATTAGGGCAGAATTTCCAACAGTTTCTCAAATGGTCCTCAATAATACTTTTGCTACATAGTCGTGCAAAGTGGTGTTCTTAGCATTGACAATAAAACAAAAATAAAAATGTCAATCAACTTGGAAAAATGTTGAAGACATTCTGAGTCCTGCAGTGTTAAATACTCATTTGGGATTTAATGTTTTATGTGAAAATCAATAAGCAGGGTCATCTTACCGTGTGCAAACTGGATGTTTGTCTTTAACAAATGACAAAAATTTATACATACTAAAAATTGTTTTAAAATAAAAATTTGAAGCAAACTTGGAGTTCATTAAGAAAAGGATTTTCAGCACAAGTATAATGAGAAAGAGAGTGGTGATTAAGAAGGCCTGAACATGAGTTCTAAGGCATCGGTTCAGGCTTCTCAAGAGACAGTTGCCAAAAGTGTCCTTACCTATTGAGCATCTTTGCCAACCCATAACTTAAATCTTTTACGATTTCATTATCTAAACATTTTTGATGTGTGTGTCTGTTTTATGTGCCTATGTATGTGTGTATATATGTGCCTATGTGTGTGAATGCTGTAGGCCAACCTTGGGGTTTTGGTGTTATTTTGTTGCTTGGTTGGTTGGTTTTACTTTTTATGAGAGGCTCTGGCTGTGTATCTATGGCTGGCCATGAACTCACAGAGATCAACCTGCCTCTGTCTCTTGAGTGCTGAGATCAAAGGCAAATGCCACCATACCTGATCTTGCCTTGTTTTGTGAGACAGTTTCTCACTGACCTGGGACTTGCTGATTAGGCCAAGACAGGAAGCCTCAAAGATCTTCCTGTCTCTGCCTCTCAAGTGCTGAGATTATAAGCATGCCACCACTATCTGTTTATGTGAATCCTGGAGATCAAAGCCACATCCTCATGTTTGCATGTCAAATACTATACCGACTGCACCATCTATTCCCAGCATGACCCATTTTTATAATTTTATATTCAGGGTCATGCATAAAAAGGTCCTAGGTACAAAGGGGTTGCCTGTAAGTCAAAATGTTTAAAAATCTCTGGTTTAAAGTATCGAGTCTTACAAAGAGGGGAAGAAAATGCTAGATAACATAAGTTTAAAGTATTGGAGAAGCATGAGGTAGCTCACATAGCCAAAGATGCACAGTTGGGTCAATACAAGAACAAGAAGAGGAATCAGGATTGAATGAGCTGATTCCTCCAGAAAAACCACCCTTAGGATGGTAGGCTCCAGCCACTTCCCATCCAAGTGACTCAAGGTTCCAGTTTGTGAAATAGAATCTTACTGTTCTTGCTTAGATTGCATGCCTTCCTGTGTTTTGGTGGAAGACAGGCATCTTGGCTTCTGGTACAAAACAAAAACAAGGTAGGGAAACAAGATAAGGGCTCTTCCCTTAGGGAAGAACAAAAGACGTTGTTTCGAGAACAGACAGTGAGATTCAGACCCAAGCCATTAGTCTTTATGCAGATGACTTAAAACTGATGGTCTTTATTCTTTTTGTTTGCTTGTTTTGTTTTTCGAGACAGGGTTTCTCTATATAGCCCTGGCTATCCTGGAACTCACTCTGTAGACCAGGCTGGCCTCGAACTCAGAAATCCGCCTGGATGGTCTTTATTCTTAATGATCTTTCTACTTTCCCCTTCAGTTGCTGTAGAGCAAAATGGGACAAACACATGAGATCTCTCACTGAGAGATTAGTACTGTCGGGTACAAATCCAATGATGAAAGCAGACATCCCAGAAAATCTTTGAGGAAGGTCGATGGAGGGCCTGTCCTGTAGAAACCATGAGCATCTTTTCTGCTGGTGACCACTGTGCTGGGGCCAGCTTGTTGGGCTGTCTCATAGCAAGCAGATCAATGTGAGATCAATGAGCTGCCTCAGTTCTCAGTGCAATTGAGGAGTGTGTTCTTCCTGTTTTTAGCAGGCTGCTGTCCAGACAGCAACATTATTGCACTCACAGGTTAGTCCAGAGATTTCATTAGTGGTTTACTGTTTCAGTAACGGCTCTAGGAAAAAAAGCACCAACTTACATTTTAAAAATCCCAGGTTCCCTTTTAAAGATTGTGTGTGTGTGTGTGTGTGTGTGTGTGTGTGTGTGTGTGTGTTTTCAGTGAATGTGTAGAGACAACTTAAAATATAAAATTTTTCTTTTTAAAGTAAAGATGTGGACCCAGAGGTTAAAAACACTGCGCTGGGCATGATGGCTCACGCCTTTAATCCCAGAACTCGGGAGGCAGAGGCAGGCAGATTTCTGAGTTCGAGGCCAGCCTGGTCTACAGAGTGAGTTCCAGGACAGCCAGGGCTATACAGAGAAACTCTGTCTTGAAAACAAAAAAACAAAAAACAAAAAACACTGCTCCTCCAGAGGACTTGGGGAGCTGGTGCCCAGCTATTATTTCAATTCCTAGGACCCATCTGGGATAGCTCACAGAGGAGAGGCCCTTAAGTCCAACACCATGAGAGTGCCCACCTTTGTCGTCTTCTTCCAGTACCTGCAGGCATGTGTATGTATCCCTATGCACGTGCATGCGAGCGCACATATACAATTTTTTTTTAAATACAAAGTCCCTTTTAAAAATTGAAGATGTGCTTTAAATTGCAAAGTAGAAACCTGAGAATCTTCCGGATATGTTCTTACTTCTTCTCTTCATCCTTGAAGCTCCCCGGTATATTATTTTAAAAGTCTTGAAGGCTTCATTTTTTAACTCTTAAAATACCACGTGTCTTTTAACCGATCGTGTAAATAAAGTAAAACAATACTTTTCTATAAAAGGGAGAAAGGAAAGAAAAGATAGAAGGGGATGGAGAGAAGAAGAGGAGGGAAGAATGAACAAGAAAGAGGGAGGGAAGATGACTGAAGTATCTCTTATTCACTTATTGAGGACAAAATTAATTGATGACAAAGGCAGTTACTGTTGGAAACAAGTGTAGGAAATTGAGGGACGAAAGTGAAAGGGGCTGCGACATTGTTTCAAGTCACAAACTCTGGAATGACTTCTTAAAGAACTAATGGGTGCTCAGCTGTTATTTTAAAACAGGCCCTTTAAGGTTCTGTTAGACTTAACAAATTCAGAGGTGAAGTATATTGTTGTATAACTATGTTGCAGACATTTGAATTCCAGCTCTGCTCTTTGATCCCTATCACCAAAACTGAATAATATTGCATTACCCTGTGGGCTTTAGACTTCTATGTAAAACTGGAGTAATAAAGCCACCCACTCCTGCTGCATAGTGTGTGTGAGGTGTGGCGGGGCCTTGACCTTATATTACTATATCTTAATATAGGATTCTATGGGAACATGTAGATTACGTTGTAGGAAAATACCTATCTGAATATAAAAAGATTTATTATAAAATAATGTAAAAAAACATTAATCTAATTTTTGAAGTTATGTGCTGTTGTGGAAAATATTTAATCTCAAACTGGGATTTCTACCCTGCCTTTGGTCAGTCAGTTCTGAGACAAAAGACCCACAACTTTTATATTTATAATAAGCCTTTAATGTACTAGAGATGGGCAAATATCTACACTCTAAGCTATTATGTCTACTTCCCTGCCAATAACCACAAAATGTGACTTGCCGTGTTCTGCCTGGGCTACTCTTAACTCCAATTGACCAGCCCTCATGACCATGTGTTTGAGATTCTTACCCCATGGCGTTTTCTCCTCTCTTCACCTTCTCCTTCTCCTTCCTCATGGTCCCCACACACACCTCTGACCCCAACCTAGGAACCCAAAAACTATCTTCTGCCCAGATTTAGGCTATAGGTATCTTTATTCACCAATCAAGGGATAACGTAGTGGCCAAGTTAGTGTCACTGGGGTGTAGTTTGGATCTCTTATCTCTATGTTCAACCAGGCCTTGGGGAGGGGGGTAGTATTTAGCATTACAATACATAGCAAAATACCAAACCTCAACAATATTTGTAATATCTGGGACTATATAGTTCAGTGGTACTTGCCCCAAACAAGAAAGAAAAAAAGAATTCATATCTATATTTATTTTGTCTTTGTATATTATCAAGGGCCACACAGGCAAATTAATGTTGAAAGTGATATCTCAGAGTAGTAGAATTATGCACTGGTTGGGTCATAAGTGACATCGGCATTACTGTGTTCCTTCATATTTTCCAAATCATATCAACCTGACCTTATATAAGAAAACATATTACAATCCAGCTGGCATTTCTAGAAATTGTTCTAGCTAATAAATTTAAAATAAAGTAGATTCAAGACCAAAGAAAAACCACCCAGTTTGTAGAGGAACAAAAATCTCACAGTCCACGTATCTGCAAGGGAAAGAATTCAGATTCACTGACAAGTAACTTTTCTTTCTTTCTTTCTTTTTTAATATAATTTATTTATTTTTTTCAAATTGTAATTAATACTCATTTACACAGGGGTTATAAACACAGAAAGGCAGGATGTGGGGAAGGAGATGACACTGGAGCGTGGGTGTTCAAGGGGAGTACAGATATCTTTCAGAACATGGTTTCGGCTAGGTGAAGATTCAGAGGACAGGTCACTATGACTCTGCCTATGATTCGATTGTCCTTATCTAAGTTGGTATTATCCACCAAGGCTACCTATTTACAAGGTCTATGACTACTCAGGCTGGTAATTTCCACAAAAACTGCCTGTTTACAATAACTTATAGCCATCTGTTTCAGTGTTTATCCACAGAGACCCAAGACTTGGTGTTAGTATACATGTATGACAGGCCTATTGCTGATTTTAGGCCTATGACAGATTTTACGCCTTCAGTATATAAGCAGGGATGCCCCTGACATCTCCTCCCTTCTCTAAGTATAGACAGGCTGTGGCGAAACTAATCTTGCGAAGGCAGGGATAGAGGCCTGACCTCCAGTAATTGAAGGGGACCTTGTAGTGGCTCCGGTCCCCCTGTCGTTGTCCAGTGAGGCATGAGGGCCACACCTGTCCCGATGTCTTTTTCCTGGAGAGGGGATACTTTTGACATCAACCCCTATGTAGTCAGGCTTGTGCCTCAGGGAACCCAGAGAGATATTTTTAACTTTTATTGATATTCCCTTGTAGTGCTTAGCCTCGTAGCCTAAGCAAGAATTCAGGTCACCTGTCAGAGGGGGTTCTGGGTGGCCCCTCTCAGCTTGGTCTAGGGGCAGAAGTCCCCTCTTTTAGGTTGGGTAGAGATGGGTTTTGGGAACACCCTGGATAAAGTAACAACCTCATCTTGAGTCTCGTGGTCCTCCATAGCTAACTTATGATACTGTATCTGAATAAGTTTTGCTACCAAATTATTTATCTGTTGTTTCACAGAGTTAGTCACCCTATTTGAGGCCCAGGAACCAGAAGAAATAAGCAAAAAGAACCCAAATAATGGTCCCAAGATGAGAGGAGGTAGGGTTGACCACCCTGGAGAGGCTGAAAACCAATTCTTGTACCAGAACTCATCTTTCTCTTTCTTTCTCTGACTTTTTTCAGGGCCTTCTCTGATCTTTTTCATGCTCTCTTTAACCATCCCTGTCTTGTCTATGTAAAGGCAATATTCTACTATAAGGACTGTACACAGTCAAGAGCTGTACACAGCCTTTTCTATTATAATAGAGTAAATCAAGTCCAATAAGGATCTTTGTGATTTTTGGAGGTCTCTTCAGACAGCGAAATGAGAGATTTCGTCAGATTAGTGATGCTAATCTCTAGTTGTTTGATGTTCTTGTCAATGGCCCTTCGAAGGTCTGAGTAGTATAAGTTCAGAGGCCAGCATCTGGATTAGAACTTCTAACAGCAGACATCACGGGTGATTCATTTTTACCTGGAAAGGAAAAAGAAGGGAAATCTCAGGGAGATTTCTCTTCCCTGGATGTAAATTGTTATTCATTTTATTTTTGGTTGGGCCTGGCTTTGTGAGAGTATCTATTTATTTCATTAATCTTTTTGATAGCTAATTAGCTATGCCTTCTGTAGTATCAAACAGGTATATCAATCCTCAGCCCCACAAGGGAACTGGATCTGGGCCATTCCCTTTAAGGGTTAGAGGGTCTTTCCCCATATCTGTGGCATAGTTTTTATTGGCCTCGGTGGTGCCGGAGGCAGTCAGCAGCAGATTTGCCATGAGGTTTCAGTTTTAGAGAGTTAAAAGTGAACAAGGCATGATGGAGAGTATTTCAGGGGGACTCCTTCTGGGCGGGTACTCTTCCCCCTCTTGTTTTTAAAGCCAAATTTTCGGAGTTCTTGTAGAATCAGGGCAGAAGCACCAACAGTCACTCCTTCCACACTAAGAGGGTCATGTGGACATTATTTAAAGAAATATAAATCTGCATTAATAATCTCTTTAATTAAAGGACTGTTATAGCACAGCCAACAATTAATCAGACCATATAATATATCGATTAATAATAGCTTCTTCTACTTTTTGTGAGATTACTTCTCGTTTGTCAATTAATTGTTGAAAGAAATTAGGATTTACATCTCTCTTGAGAATATTAAACAGAGACTTAAATTCTTTTGTGGAGAGCTTAAAATAAGATCTTAGCCAGTTAGCATCTCCTAGAGACTTTTGAAAATAATATGAATTAAGTAAGCTCTCTCTCTCTCTCTCTCTCTCTCTCTCTCTCTCTCTCTCTCTTTCAGACCCTTTATCTGATTTTTTTAAATGGGTATTCTACATATTTACCTTTCAATGTTATCTCCTCTCCCAATCTCCCTCAAAATCCCTTATCCCATACCCCCTCCTCCTTTTGTTATGAGGGTCTGCTCCAAATAGCCTCTTAGTCCCATCTCCCTGCTCTCAAATTCCCCAACCCTAGGGAATCCAAACTTTCGGGGACCATGGATGGCCCTCCACTTCCACTGATGTCTGACAAGGCCACCCTCAATTATCTATATGGGTGGAGACATGAGTCCCTCCCTTGGTGCTCTCAGGCTGGAAGTTTAGACTTTGAGAGCTCTGGTTGAAGCTTTTGATACTCCTTCTAGAAAGGACCAAAGCACCCACACTTTGGTCTTCCTTCTTCTTCTTGAGTTTCATGTGGTCTATTCGGACAAGTAACTTTTCATCACTGTAATCCAAACACCTGATGACATGGTAAGACAGGAACAATCTGTTTTAGCTTATAGTTTCTGAGGGTTTGAGCCATCATGGAGGAGGGGCTCGGAATGTGACATGGTATCCAGAATGTGACAGTCTGTTCATGTTGTCACTGACCAGAAAGCAGAGGAAAGTAGGAACAAGGGGCCAAGTATCACTGGTAAAAATCAGTCCTAGTACAATTCTCCTACTGTCTCCTTAAGGTGCCATGGTTTCCCAAAAAAGCAGTTAGGAACAAGCATTCAAACCATGAGCCTACGGGGCACATTTCAGATGCACACTACACGTGTGACCATTGCCTAAGCAACACAGTAGAGTGACCTTCAGTTTGTGCCTAAACTCAGTCTGCTTGCCATTAAGGAAAATGAAGTCTTGACATTTGCTGGAAAATGGATATAACTGGAAGTCATTAAATTAAGCAAAATAGGCCATACTCAGAAAGAGCCTAAATTTAAAGTTATATGCATGTATTATAAACATAATATATGGTAAATATTATAAGACATTATAAATATGTTTTAAATAAGTGGGTCATAAAACTGGGAAAAAGAGCATGAGAGGGAGGAGAAGCTCTTACAGGAGGGGAACCAGAGAAGATGATGGTTGTCTGTAGAAGGTGGAAGAAACAGAGGCAGCTAGAAGAGGACGAAGAATAGGAGAGAGGGCAAAATGATTGAGATCAAGGCATAATGACACATCCATATGAAGGTGGAAAGATGAATAACACAGAAGCAAACAGTAAGCACTCAGTAATTACATCTATCTTACAAACAATCCATTTGTCATCTTCCTATGTCATTGTATAAAGAAATAAGAAAAGCTTACTACACAAGTAATTCAGTACACCCATAAATATAATGATAACTTGATAATGGTTACTTTTATTAGTTTGTGAGTTCAAAGGGCAAGAATGAGTTCCATTTTCTGAAAGATGTATGTCTAACTGAACTTTATTACAGCTACTATTCCTATGACTAAAAATTTGTGCATGGATGTGTATTTGTTATATAAACACATGTACGAGCAGATGTATGCACCAACAGAGACCAAAGGAGCATGTAGTACTGTATCACTTTCCACCTTCCACACCTGGGACAGGGTCTCTAGGGTCTCTTCCCACTACATTTGTATAAAGCTCAGTGGTTGGGCTGTATGAGAGGTAGGAGGAATGGGGAGAGGAAGAGGAGAAGGAAGAGGAGGAGCTGGAGAGGGGAGAGATGTAGGAGCCATGGAGAACCACGAGTGGGTCCATAACAGTCCTGGGTAACAATTTATATCTTAAGGTTAGCTATTGGGAAACAACTCTATTTGTGTGAGCAAATTGTTGATTGAGCATTACCAAATATATAAAGCCTTTGGATAATAATTAAGCATTAGAGTCTTATTTCTACCAGGTACTGCGTAGATGGCGGGATGGTCTGGGAGCAGCCAAGCATTAGGGAGACAGCGTGGTAGACTGGGAGAGCCATCTCCCATGCTGGTGTCTCATGGGTGCCAGGGCTGGTGCTTCTGGCCTGCCTGAGCAAGCAGCCTGAGCCGAGCAGTGGCAGGAGCTCACTGCCACTCATGGCCTTAGACCTTACCTAGTCAGGAACATGGGAGCTCCATAAAAAAAGCAAGATTGGGTGCCACCGGTATAAATATTATCCTCAATGAGGGTCTGCTACTGACCTAGACCTACTGCCTCCTTTCCCCCAGCACTGGAGTCACAGGCACATAGACAGTCAAACCCATCCCTTTATATGGATACTGGCAATTTGAACTCTGGTCCTCATACTTGTTTGAAAACCACACTTAGTTGCTGAGCCATCTCCCTAGCTCTGATTCTAAAGTTTTAATTAAATGCAAACCAAGGCTCAGTTTATTTAGCAAAACAATAATTGAGTCTAGAAAATAAAATGACAGTAATTGTATGATTATAATAACCCATGTCAGTTACCTTTCCTGTTGCTGTGATAGAACACTCTCAGGAAAGCAACCCAAGGGAGAAAGGTTATTCTGGTTCACAGTCCAAGGCACAAAACATTAAGACAGGAGAGCCAGTGTGGAGGGAGGTTAAAGCTGCCAATCATACCAATCCTTCAATCAGAAAACAGAGAGTGACAGATGCATGTACTGCTGGCTCTCTCTATTTTATACAGCCTCGGAGCCCCTCCCAAGTGATGCTGATGTTGGTGATCCATTGGCCACTCCTCCTCCTCCTCCTCCTCCTCCTCCTCCTCCTCCTCCTCCCCTCCTCCTCCTCCTCCTCCTCCTCCTCCTCCTCCTCCTCCTTCTTCTTCTTCTTCTTCTTCTTCTAAATTTTATTTAAGTATTTACTTTGGGTGTGTGTGTGTGTTCGAGTGCGCGCACAAGTGCCGCAGTACCCATGTGAAGATCAGAGGAATTATTATTCTCTTTCCATTATGTGTGTTCTAGAGCTCAAACTCAGGTCATCAAGCTTGGTGGCAAGGTCATTTTACCCACTGGGTCGTCTCACTGGCTCTGGGTCACTCTTTGAATGACTTCAAGGAATATGTATCTGGTCTGAAAGTTCCAGTATTGAGAGATACATGGTTGAGAAAAAGATGCTTCTGGTGAGTTCATTCTTTCCTAAAGTCACGGACTATTTTTAATCATGCTTTCAAGCTTTCCTTCATTCTGTCCTTGCTGACTTTCTTTATCTCAGAAGCTGCTATTTATCCTCTAAGTTCATCCCAAAGCTGTGTCTTCTTGAGAAAAACTTGCCTCGTGTCAGACTGCAGCCAGGTCTCCTGCAAATCTCCATCCTCCCATTGGTTCCTCTTTTATCCTCCCTTGACTGACTTGCTCAGTCTTCATCTGAGGACCACAAAGATTCTTGATTTGGTCAGGTGACCTTTTGGGCAAATTTCTTCTAGTCATGTGCTTCCTTCACACTGTAGCTACTGTTAGGAAGGGTCCATAGTAGGTTTAATGTTTACCTACTGCTTCCAGTTCACTGGGAAGAAGGCATGCAGAAGACACGGTGACATGCAAGTATTCACATAACATAGTAATCTATATCAAACCTATTTTCTTTAAAGTAACAACAGCAGAAGTACTTGTATGCCACTGAATGGCCCTCATCTCCCCGGACCAAGTGCAAACATAAAAGCACAGATCATCATGTGATTGAAGATGGTCAGTTGGGGACAGTTCCCTGATCAGTTCCTGACTTATCTAAACAGGGCAGTAGCCAGGCATCCTCCCTTGTGAGAATATTTCCCTTGTCCACCAGATATCCTGGATGCCAGAAAACCAGATTTTTATATGCAACTGCCCACATCAACAAACCCAAATTTTGGTCGTTGCTGTTCAAACACTCTTAGAGCCAAACCAAACAAATCTATGGGCCAGATGCAGCGGGCTGGGGAAAGCAGGGAGTCAGACATGAATTATTCTCATTTGCTTTCAAGAAGGGGCTGGAGAGATGGCTCACCAGTTAAGAGCACTGGCTGCTGTTCCAGAGGACCCAGGTTTGATTCCACATGATAGCTCCAGTTCCAGGAGGTCTAATGCCCTCTCTGAACAACATGGGCATCAGGCATACACATAGACCAGAACTCACTCACATAAATAAAAGTGTTTCTAAAAAATCAGTTAATTAATGTTGTAATTAAAATATAATGAATAAAAGTATCTCTACATGTTGACTTACATTTTACCTCTGACTTGCAAAATCAGCTGGAGGTGAGCATAAAACTCACCAGTATAGTGAGCTGGTATAGTCCAGATTCAGCTTCACTGTTAAGCTGAGGTGGGTGGCAGCTCTTGATTATGGTTATTTTAGTCTCTGTTATGCATTTAATACACACAGCAGAAACACCTAGAAAACATAGATCACGTGTTTCCTATCTTTTCAGAAAATGGCTGCCTTGAAACTGTGCCTGTCTCTAGGCTGAATGAGCAGCATCTAGGATCCACACCACTGGCACAGGCATCTTTCCAAGTGTGGAACAGGATGAAAAGGACTGTAGGGGGACAGCTTGCATGGAGCCTTCAGATACTATGAAAGGTTGTTCTGTATGAGGGTGCTTCCAAGTCAGTTCTAGCTTGATTCTTCTAAGTCCTGTGTTCAAAGGAAAAGCTTTACTTTCGCAAGTAGCAGCCAAGGGCAATGGCAACAGCCCACGTTGTTTTGGAAGTCTCTTGCCACCTTTTTTCTGTGCCTGACTCAGAACTTAAGGCAAGCCTTCCTTTGCCAGGCACTGAGGGTTTTGTTAAGACAGCTTATAGCAATGGTTCTCAACCTGTGGGATACAACCCCTTTGGGTCACCTAAGACCATCAGATAAAACAGATGTTTACATCATGATTCATAACAGTAGCAAAATTGCAGTTATGAAGTAGCAGTGAAAAAATTATTTTATGATTAGGGATCACCACAGCATGAGGTACTGTATCAAAGGGTTGCCACATTAGGAAGGGGTGAGAACCCTGATCTATGGCTCTTGAGGAAACATTGTAACCCCATGTGGAATAATATCACTTAAACTATTATGTATCAGTAATATATAATTTATATATATACACACACACACACACACATACACACACACACATTACTTTTAAAATAATGTTTCCCATAGCTTTTTCAAAAGTCCTTGGTCCTATTTCTCTCTCCTTCCCCTCCTCTCCATCGGTAGGCACACACACACACATTTTTTTCCCTTCCTCTGCCATAGCACCTGTGTCTACTGTCTCCCTGCCTAAGCTCTTTCTCTCTTTCCTCCTCTCATGGTCCCTTTCTGCTTTCCTGGCTCCTGCAGGTTATATAATCACATCTAAAGATTTGGAAGTAGGATCCACAAATAAGAGAGAACATTTGGAATTTGTGAGGATGTGTTAGCTCACTCAGTATAATATGTTCTGGTTCCATCCACTTGTCTAAAATTTTCATTTCCCTTTCCTTTACAGCTGACTAGAGTCCCATTGTGCGAATGTACCACCTTTTCATTATGCATTAATCCAGTGAAGGGTGACCAGGCAGCTTTCATTTCCTAGCTATTGTGACTAGAACAACAATGAAGATGGCTGGGGAGTAGCTTTCAAAAAATGTTTTTAAATTAGAAGAGAGAGAGAGAGAGAGAGAGAGAGAGAGAGAGAGAGAGAGAGAGA
>NW_021604721.1:1294375-1318208 GCF_004785775.1 Grammomys surdaster
CCACCCCGGGCGGGGGGCGCCGCGGCGGGGGCGCGCGCCCCCCGGACGGCGGGCGGGAGGGAGGCCGGCCGGGAAGGAAAGAAGAAGGGAGGGAAGGGGAAGGGAAGAAGGGAGGAAGGGAAGCAGGAGAGATTGAGGAATTCCATTCTCAAACTGCATTATAATATGGATGATGGGAAATTCTACCTCCTCAAAGCTACCAGAGTTCTCTGTTTAGTCACAGGACATGTAGGAAAAGATCCATTGTGGTAGGGAGAGGTTGTGGGCCAAGCATGGAAGGAGCACACATCAGCTCACCCACATTCGTGGCTTCAGTCACATGATTATGCTACCTGCCAGGAAAGATGGTTTTACTACATATGTGCTAAAGAAGAAAACACTAACTATGGCTGGGCATTGCTTGTCATCTCTGACATAGCAGAGGCTACCCCAGGAAAGCAATAACCAACAACAGATAACAAGTCTGTCACTGAGCCTTTAGTGGGCTCAACTGTCAGACAACCATGGGGCTGAGAGATGTCATGATTTCCTCCCAATGCTCTTTCCTGCTCTGTTTTAGTCCCCACTGTGGGAGAACCCTCAGCGGTAACACAGGGGCCTTGAGAAAGGCGTTGATGTTAAAGAGGGAGATAGTGTCCTTCCTGGGAGACTACAGTGGCTCCTGGCCTCAGCCTTCATTGACATTGTGAGAGTGAATTTACTGCCAATTTTCAAAAGGAAACTGGTAGAGTTGTTTCTTTATCACATCTACTTCAAAGCCAAACAACCACATGAGAGGGTGAACAGACACATGTATGTGTGTTTGGTAGATTTTGTTGGCTTCAAACAGAACTTTTCAAACTATAGGTCACCACTGAGTCAATTTATCTAATGGCAGACTTCATTTCTGTTATGTGAGTCAAGGCCTCATCCTATCACCCATACTGACCTGGAATTATTATAGCACAGGCTGGCCTTGAACTTGTGACCTTCCTGCCTCTTAATCCCAAGCATCAGCATTACAGCTGTGTGCCACCATACCCCATAACAGCTAATACTTTTTAAAGTGAAATGAGTTTTTCATTTGCTGTAAGAAAAATAATTTCATTCAGTAAAATTTTGTTCAGAGCCACAGAATATGGGTTACTATGAGAGGAGATATGGTCAAAGAGAGTTGAAAACCACCAGGTTAGAAAGTGTGTTAATACACTGATTCTAAATGCTGAATTTAAAGTAGCTTTCCCAGACATTCCCAGATACTTCTTAAGCAACAGTTAATCTGTGCATCACCTCAATTGATTATGTCATGTTTGTATCTGCTAACAGCAGGGCTGTTTTTCAAGAGGAATACTTGGAAATTTTTCACCTGCTATTCAAAAATGCATGGTAAATTGGTTTCTTATGTATTTGGTACATAATTAAAAACTTCACTTATTGAAAAATCACTTCAAAGTTAAATAACATAAAGGAAAAAAGAAAATCAAAATCAAATCCAATAACAGAACACCATCATTTGGGAGAAGATAAGCATCAGAACATGAAACCACGGATAAGCAGAATTCATCAGTAAAGTCTACTTCCCCTTCTGTGTGCAGTGACCCAGACCACTGACATAAATTAAAGAGTCTGACCTGCCATTTCTGAGCCTGTGTAATCATTTTCAAATAACATTTCAATGACAGTTAGCTGGGCTTTAGAGAAACAAAACAAGAACAGAGGCCATAAAGCCTCTTATTGTCCCTCTCAGCTATACCTTATTTAAGTGTCTGTTACACACACTCATGCTCGAGCACACACATGCACTCACATAATATACTCACATACACATACACTCATACACACACTCATACACACACTTACCCAATACACTTACACACTCACATTCACACTCAAAAACACTTATACACATACACTCACATATACTCATACACATATACTCACACATACATTCATACACATATACTCACACACACTCACACATACTCACACTTACACACACTTATACACATGTGCACGTGCAGCCTATAGGTCTGCATGCATAATTTAAGGACAGCAACTGCTGGGAGCCAAACCCAGGAAATTACCTGCTGTTCTAGAAAGCCTAGTCAGTACAAGGATGTTCGTGGGTCTCAAGTCCCAGGAACTTAAAGAACGTCTGGTATTTCTTGGGAGCTGGTTACGATAGTGGGATGGTCTTGGGAAACAAGGATATGACAGTGGGATAGTCTTTGGCAATGAGGATACGACAGTGGGATGGTCTTACACAATGAGGATTCAATAGTAGGATAGCCTAATCAATGACCCTCACCTAAACTTCTCGTTTTGCTGTGTCTTTATAACCTGCCCCCAAAATTAAGGTTTCAGAACTTGATCAGAACCCCAGACTTGCTCTCCGCCCTTGTGTCTCTTGTCCCTTTATTCTTTCGCCCCCGCCCCTTCCCTAGGGTCTTGTGGAATCCTTGTGGGCCGAGGACAGCAAGCAGATACTTGATACTGCTGTCCCCTCAAGGATCCAATTCTTGTGGCTTATCCAGATCACAAGAGTTAATGAAGATTTTGTCTGCCCCTGTGATTAACCAAGCTAACATCATGGGACACTCCTCACTGTATTGAACAGCATTGTCAATACCAACCTATCAACCTATCAAGATAAAAATCTTGTGGATGACAGTTTGGTGTATTTCTTTTGCAGAGACAAGGCTGATGAGCCTGATATATTTTGTCTTAGAAGCACTACTATATGTGGTAGAGTTTAGGGGCTGGGGCTGGAAGAGACTTGAAGTGTCTTTCAGTTTGGACTTCTCATGTTGCTTGATAGAAAAATGTGGTAAAGAGGTGCACACTGCTGCATGAGCCACCTCAGAGGTGGCGAGACAGGTGGAGCAAACAGATGGCCCCCTGACACACTTCACTTCCTGTGTCCATCCAAGGTCAGTCTGACATACTCTGTGTTTTGAAGGTAAGTTGCCACTGCACGGTATGGTATGTGTTCACATGCATGTATGCACTTACTCACAAAACACTTATGATCTACGGAGAACTTGTGTGTCTGACACGATGCTGGCAACTCTAAGAACAGCAATGAAGGACAATGTCAGTGGATGAACAGAGAATAATAATCTCTGGTGATGCTTTAAACAGAGAATAATAATCCACAATAGAAAAATATAAACTGAGGCAGGAGAGATGTCTCAGCAGAGCATGCTGCTCTGGCAGAGGATCTGGGTTCAGTTCCCAGCACCCGTACAGTGGCTCACAACAGCCTGTGACTCTAGCTCCAGAGAGTTCCACACTCTTTTCTGGCTTTCTGGGAGCCTAGGCATAACAAAGTGCACATAAACACATGCAGACACTCACACACATACACAAAACTGAGTAAGTCCTTAAAATAGATAAATAAGAATAGGCTGGGTATTGTAGCTTACACTTGTAATCCCAGCATATCTGAAGCATAAAGAACTTCTTTCCCTTCAGATCATCATAATTTGTAAGGATGGCATCAGAATAAACTAGGAACCAAATGCTTATATGGAAAAGAGAGATAGAAATATCTACTTGAGAGTGGCATTCCTGTAGGAAGACTCCATAGCATTTACACCTAACTTCTAGCATTCCTCAGAGTCAGACTGATTTGGACAGTGGTAGTCTAACTGGAAAGAAGGCGTATGTGGAAGCAAGTATAGATAGTTAGCTTAACCCTGTGTAAAGAAAGGAACCACCTATATTTTTAATGGTGTACCCTTTTTGAGATATAGGTAGGAAAGTTTCTGAAACACAGGTGGGAGGCGAGGCAGAGACAAGGAACAGAAAGGACTGTAACTTTGTCTTGGATGAGACCTAGGTGAAAATGTCAACATCCGCTCCCCCAGCAGCCCTTCTGGGCCTGTTGCATAGCTCAAAGCTGGCTGTCTTGACATTCCCATTTTCTATGTGCTCCTGTGACTCAGTGCTTTGCTGAGGAAGTGCTGGTCTGGGAACAGCTACATTCCTTGTGTAATATTGATGAAGTTGAATGTGGCGCCTCTAGTACTGCATCTTGCATTATGAATAACAGGGCATACATAAATAATTAAAGCAAAGCAACCAGAAACCTGGCATTGCCCGTCTTCCCTGGGATCAGATTCATTTGTCAGCCCCCTGAGGTCACTGGCCTCGATTTCCCAGGGCCTAGCCACAAACATGATTAATTGATCTCCTCTCTCATTTCACACACTTAATTTGAAGTAGGGAAAGACTAAAAACATCTGAAATAATTGGCCTGTAAGCATCTGTGTTCAGCTTCCTGCATCCTCTAAACCATGTAGTTACAGTAGACACCGTGAGCCAGGGGAGCTAATAGTTCACAAAGGAACCATAGCTGTTCACATGCATAATTCCCTGGATTACTTCTTACCCGACATTTAATCCTTTCTCTATAGTCCTTTATACTATCTAACCTCAGCCATCTATACACGTATATTCATGTGCATGTACACACACATGTTGGGGTAAATCTCCAACCCAAATAAGACAAATCAAAGAAAACACAACTCAATAATTATGAATACAAACTGCATGCCTAGATTGGGCAGATTTACTACTACCCTATTTTATTCCCCATTTATGAGATCTTGTATAACTTGTGGTTTTCCCAGGCCACATCCTTCTCCTTTATTGTCCTTCCACCTCCCTCTCCTCTGCTCATCTCTCACCCCTCCTCTCTAGTCGTCTCCTCCCCTTCTTCTTTTTTTCTCTTCCCCTTCCTCTCTTCTTCTCCCAGCTCCACCTCCTCTCCTACTGCCTAATCACTGAGCTCCACTGTGAATACAATATAGCAGAATAAGTATCCTGCTACACACACATATGGCAACGATGTTGGTAAATTTAGAGATCTATCTGGGTCTCTGTACAGGGAATAATGTTTCAAATATCACAGTCATCGTGGAACAGAATACTTTGTAAAGCATGGGAAGCTGCTATGACATTGGGGGGAGGAGGCACATCTGTAATCCCACCACTTGAGGGACAGAGGCAGGAAGACCATGAGTTCCAGGCCAGCCAGAGCTACACGACAAGACTGCCTCAAAATTAGGGAGATACATATAGATAGATATAGGTAGATAGATAGGCAGCTGGGTAGATAGATAGGTAGATGATAGATAGATAGTAAATAGAAAAAAGAAATAAAAAAACTATTTTCAAAACAAACAAAATCTACAGCATTGAAGGCAACATTTGAATTTTTTGCAAACAATATGGTGATAGTAGTGTAGTTAACATATAGGAACATAATAAGAACATATGGATAAGCCAATCTATTGTAGTCACCAGATAGCCAAAAACGTCTTCTATCCTAAGCATATAGATTGTAGGTATGTGTGTGTGTGTGTGTGTGTATGTGTGTGTGTATGTGTGTGTGTGTGTGTGTGTGTGTAATAATGTTCAGATAAACACCTAATAACTGACAGAAAGTGAGAGGGCCAGTGTGTAGTATGTGCTCAGTTCTCTGGGACAGACACACCTGCTATGGCTGCTTTAAAATGACCAGTGTAATTCATCGTGCAGAACATTAGGGAGACAGGTGTGGCAATATGCCATTATATAGTGCTTCCTCCATATAGAATCTTCTAGATTTCACAAACAAAAATGCAGCTGCATAAGACTTTACATAAACAACAAATTCTAGGGTAAGTTTTTCATTACAATAGTTTGAACATAATTATGTTAAAATATTACTTACTATCTGAAACCCTAATTTAACTGGGCTTTCTAGACTTTATTTAGCAGTCCCAATATCAAGGCAACAGAAATGAATGATTTCAGGTATACAGATAGTAAAATGTAAAAATCCATTTTAACCCCCCCCATTTAGGTTATTTGATGTTGATCTCTTGTCCAGTATTTTGTGCAAAATGATTTTCAAAATCAGTTCTTTTTTTTAACATTTGGACAATCATTTCATGGTAAAAGGTTGCTGTGTGAATTAACCTATATATTTAATTTTATGTTAGGTTTAGGCATTAATACCAGGTACCTGGTTCTATACATTACCCCTTTTTGTTAATTTCTTCATTCCTAATGTTAGAAAAAATGTGTCAGGAATGGGAAAGTTTCCTAAAACATGTTGGAAGGTTCTCTTTCTCTTCTTTGCCCCTCCCTGTTTCTCTCTGTTCACCTCTCCACCAAGGCCTTCTCCACAAAGCATCACAAACTCTCTCTGAAGTATCTCTGTCAGGCTTGTTTCTAAACTGTACTTGACAAACCGAGGTTCAATCACACCAGAAAGCTATTGTATTGTTGAGAATATGTGCTGCACAGAATTAAATTATTTCGCTATTATAATGGATTTAAGAGCTTCTAGCTCCCTTTTAAAGCAGGGATTGGATATTTCAAAGAACCACCTAAAATCATTATTAGAGATTACATCATTCATCAAACTCTATTACCTACAATGCTGAGTGATGAAAATGAAGCCTTCCAGGTCTCATTTCTATAAAATAAAATTGAATTTATTTCCATTTTCTCAGTGAAATGGAAGTTAGTTGTACAAATCAAAACAAGAGATCGTGACTTTGTCCTTAATAAAAAAAAATACAAAATTAATCTAAAATTTTAGAAAAAGTGTTGTGTAGATGGTGTGGAGAAAACAGTCTGAAAACTACAAGAGATAAGTGAGAAGTTACTGCACTGGGACATGTATATATAAAATACATAAAATATGATATTTATTAGTACTGCTGTTGTTACTTGCTCCTTGCTACTTGTCTTCCTCCTTCTCCTCTTCTTCCTCCTCCTCTTTCTCCTTGTTTTCTTCCTCTTCTTCCTCCTTCTCCTCCACCACTTCCTTCTCCTCTTCCTCCTCCTTCTCCCCCTCCTCCCTTCTCTTCCTCCTTTTCCTCATCCTCTTTTCTTTTTGAGAGAGGATCTCTCTAAGGAGCATGGAACTTGCTAGCCTGGAATTCACAGAGATCCACTTGCCTCTGTTTCCCAAGAACTGGGGTTGCAAAGGTGACATATACCACCACATCTGGAGCTCCGGAAGGGAGTTTGAACTTTGTACCTTGAAGGTCCACTCAGCAGGTGCCGCCTCTTTGGGTCTGCTGTTTCTCCTGGAGAATAAGAGGTTATAACAGAAGGGCACTTGTGAGACAAAACAGGAACAATGTACCTTGAGTTAAGGGTTCTGTTTGCTTCTAAGACAGTTAAGACTAAGTTCCTGTTTGTCCTATGTTAAGCTCTTGCAAATTTAGGTTTGTATTTGTAATTAAAAGAAATTCCTGTGGGGCTCAACAGCCATCTTCCAGTTATCTCGCCAAAATGATGAACACAAAGGGAAAGCAGAGAGGCACTCGGTATATGTTCTCTAGGCCTTTTAGGAAACATGGAGTTGTTCCTTTGGCCACATACATGTGAATCTACAAGAAAAGTAATATTGTAGACATCAAGGGGATGGGAACTGTTCAAAAAGGAATGCCCCATAAGTGTTACCACGGCAAAACCAGAAGAGTCTACAATGTCACCCAGCATGCCGTGGGCATCATTGTAAACAAGCAGGTTAAGGGCAAGATTCTGGCCAAGAGGATCAATGTGCGGATTGAGCACACTAAACACTCGAAGAGCAGAGACAGCTTCCTGAAGCGGGTGAAGGAGAACGATCAGAAGAAAAAGGAAGCCAAAGAGAAGGGCACCTGGGTTCAGCTAAAGCGCCAGCCTGCGCCACCCAGAGAAGCACACTTTGTGAGGACTAATGGGAAAGAGCCCGAGCTGCTGGAGCCCATTTCAGAGGAATTCATGGCCTAGTGTACAAAAGGGAAATGAAAGACCCTTAGGAAAAAAAAGAAAAGAAGTTCCTGTTTGTGGTGTTAAATCCTAGTTAAAGAATAAGTTCTTTTCTTTTTTCTTTTTTGTCCAGGATTAAGTCCTTGCAAGGTAGGTTTCTATTTGTAAGAATCAGTTCCTGTTTCTTAGATCTGATGTAAACTGCTTGCAGCCTCATTACATGATGTAATCCTTACCCATTCCTTCTCTTTCAGTGTATCTTTGTAACAACATATAACAGCCACGGTTTCACCCCCACTGTGAACACTACACTCTTTTGTCTTTTGCTGGAGGGGCTTCAAGAGACCAGTAGGGGAAGAGAGAAAGAGAGAGAGAGAAGGAGGGGTGAGGGAGGGAGAGAGAGAGACAGAGACAGAGAGAGACAGAGACAGAGAGACAGAGAGAGCGCTACCATCAGAGGCTGCTCTCAAAAATCCCTAGGGTGAGTCAGCTGGCTGGCTAGCCCTAGGTGCACCGCAAACTACAGCTTGCTTTATTGGGCAATCATGGATTTGGGATTTTCTTCCTCAATATTCTCAGGTTTAACATTTGGAGTTCCCCAGCTGTCTTCCTCTCTAACTTACCCAACTTCTCCAGGAAACCCCAAGATGCAGAACCCACACTCTGAGGCAGAACAAGTTCCTTGAATGACTCAGCTACTTGCAAACGGTGATGAGCTACAGGGTGTCAGCATCCCTCTATCAGCTCTGAATTTTTAGGGAAAAATTTCATTATATTTTAATCAAATAGAGATATTAATAAATGTTCATTAGGCGGGGCTGTTAGGGAAATTGCTCCATTTTACCACCACAGACTCTGCTGTTCCCCAGTCACAGATGGTAGAAGTTTCATCTTTTGAAACTCCTTAATATTTTGATTTTTATGATAATATGACAACTTAAGAAGATTTAAGTTTAAGTAACTATATTTTTTTTCAAAATTACTCCCAAAATTAAAGCGTGCTGCTCCAAAAAAAAGTCCTGTACTCAATGTGCAATTCCTAATCTGATCTATAATGTTATGTATATGATAAATCATTAATAAATTCAATACAGTAAAAGTAACATAGTACCTGATATTTAGGATACATGAGAGATTTTCAAAACATAGTTTGTGGTTAAATAAATAATACGTAAGATAGAACATTAAGCAAATCAAAGTAGCTCTGTCTCATCTTCTTATTGCTTTTGTTTCTTTACTAAAGTAGATTTGTTAATGAACAGAAAGTAGTATAGCTAAGAAAAAATAATAACTAAGCAACTTTCAGGGGGTAAAAATATGCATACTACACTATAAAAAGCTGGTGAGATATAATGAGGTATTTTAGTACATAAGGCAAATATGCCCAATTTAGATTTTTTTAACCTAATTATAAAAACTGAATGGGAGCCAGGCATGGTGGCTTACATCCATAATCCTAGTACTAGGAAGTTAGGGAAGGAGGGTCAGAAGCTCAGAGCAGCCTGTGCTACACAGCAGGCTGGAGGCCATCCTGGGCTGCAGAGAGCTTTGAAAATATGTTCAATTAAAAGTAGGCTACAATACATAGGTATTCTCCAACAAACACTTATTGATCACACACACAGAGCTAAGTGCAAAACCAGCGACTAGCAATACTGTAATCAAAAGGCAAGCACACTTCAGCACGAGGAAGCTTTGTTCAGATAATTTTGTACAAAGGACGATTATGAAAGAGAGAGGATTTAGAGTGTGGTAGCTTCTTCCTATAATGCCAGTGCTTGGGCACTGGGACAGGAGGATTGCTATGAATTTGAGAGCAGGCTAGTTGGAATAGTGAATTCCAGAGCAACATAGGGTAGAAAGTAAGGCTCTATTTCAAGGAGGGCTGGGGGCAGAGCTGCTCTGGGTTGGACAAGCATCCTTCCCCATCCCTTCTGACCTATTGGACTCTATTCAGGAGTACAAAAGCAGCAACTTTGTAAACTTCATTGCATCACCTTGTGTCTGCTGGAAGGGAGGGCTAGGCTCTACCAAGCCTAGAAAAAACATTTTCCATAATCCTCATTTAAAACTTTCAGAGAATGATTTACAGAGTTTAAGTGTTGGAATGCTGTCCCTTTATCATCCACCTGTGCAACCATTGAGTGCCTTCTGTGTTCAGAGCACCAGATCACAGAGGACAGCAAACAGTAATTGCTGCCCTTTTGCAATTTTCCTTCTGGCCGGGAATGCAACTCCCAACTACACATGATGCAGCGAGTTATGCAATTGTAGTTGTGCATAATGAGAAAGCGCAGAACGGGAGGATTTGAGAGTTGGGGGGATGGAAGGAGGGCTTCTTCCAGGAAATGGCATCTGTGCAAACCACCCATTCATTAGTAGGAATTAATTAGTCTAGGGATTTTAATCCAAATTCCTTCAAGGGATCAAGTGAGTGACATAAGTGTGTTCATCTCACCTGCAAGACTGTAAGAGATTTAACAGCCCAAGGCCAACTGGAGGGAGTCTACTGACCTTTAGGCATTCAATTCAAACTAAATCATTCTTCTCTAGCCAAACAAAAGACATCTGCAGCCAACTACAGCAGAAGGGCTGGTACCAGGCTGTAGCGATTCAGACAGGAGTAAGGCCCTGTGGCAGCAAGGAGCTGGTCTGGTTTGAGCAACTAAAGAAGAGCTAGTGTGAATAAAGATGGAGCTCACACTAGGGTGAGGGCTCCACAGGCAGAGAAAGGTAAAGAGCAACCTTACTTGGGGTCTCAGTGGCAAGTGAAACCTTTGTACCCGTGGATGCATTGAAGGTTCTAAACAAGGAAGCAGATTTGTTGGTGTTGTTTGTATGCTAAGGGTGAGGAAAAAATGGTTTTTAAATGATCCTGGCTGTCCTGGAACTTGTTACGTAGATCAAGCTGGTCTGGACTCGGCAAGGATTCTCCCTTTGCCTTGTGTGTGTGTGTGTGTGTGTGTGTGTGTGTGTGTGTGTGTGTCTGTGTATGAAGTTTTACTATACGGCCAAGGCTGGCCTTCTACTATACATCCCAGGTTAGCCTCAAATAGACCAATTGTGCTTATTTCTCAGAAAGGAGGCTCATGTTTCCTGTGTCTGTGAGGAAAGCCCACTGTCATTGCCCCCCCGCCCCAGAAGGACCAAAATAAAGCCCTGCCCCTCACCCCAGACACACAAAATTTTGAATCTGCTTCTTTGATGTGGCTCTTGGACCACTTACCAGAGCCATGAATGGTTAGACAGTTCCTGTCTTTAAAAAAAAAAAAAAAATCCAAGTAACTGGGAGAGGGAATGCCTAAGGCATTGTGGCTCCAAGCATGAAGGTATAAAACCCAAATTACTGAGTTCTGAGAACAGGGGCCTAAGCTGCTAAGTCCCAGAGCTGGGACTCGGCCTCGGATCCATGACAAAAGCTAAGACTCATGGCTGAACTTTTCTTCAGTATCAAACAAATGACAGAAATTACTCATTTTTTGTAATATAGTTATTGTTTCGAGATGATCTTACACAGATTTGTGTCAGTTAATATAAATGAATATGATGACATGCACACACATAAATAACTTGTCATTAACGTGTCTACTCTCTTGGTAGCACTTTTCTAGATCCTTCTAGGAAAAAAAAGGAAAAGCTACTCTCGACGATGTGAGCCAGCAAGTCTCCATAAGTTCTACTCAAAGGTGAAAACCTGAGGTGAGGAAAGAGTTAAATGCGCCAGCACACTGAGACACGTTGACTTCTTCTAACCAATGGGAAAGAGAAGGTCCTGAGACTTTGCTATTCTGCAAAATGACCTGGGTGAGTTTCTTCCCAACTTGTTTATGCATGGTATATTTAGTCTCAGAATTTTTTTCTACCTTCAGCCTTGTATAACACATGCTCATGTAACATTGATCCTACAACTAAAACCCTACGATAAAGGTCCTTATCTTCCTTCACAGACTTCACCATGTCTCTCAAGCTAGGTCCCCAAAGTGCCAGTTTTAAGCAAGATTTCCTTTTGAAGGTGGTTTTTCCTGGGATGTTGGGGATTGGAAAATTAACCATCATACTGAGATCTCTCCCTTGTGGTCATGATGGACTGAGGGGACTTTTGCTGTCATCTCTAAGGGATGGAACTGAGAAGGCTGGCCTCATACTTACTATGTAGCCCAAGCTGACTTGGAACTTGTCATCTGTGATCCTTCTGCCTCTGCCTGCAGGGTGCACAATGGTTATGTTAGAACAAGAATTTGTATCCATGTTTCCATGAACAAAGTATAGTCTTGGGATAACAGATCCATCTTGAAGTCAGTCAAATAGGGTCAATATCATCTTCTGACTAATTTGTTTTTAGAATGTTGCCCTTATACTTCAGACCTATGCCCAAACATCTGCCAAACTGCTTTTTCTCTCTAAATGACAAAAATAGAAAAGAAAATGATAATTGTCATCAGCCCACTTTCCCCCCTTATCTATGTAGTCCCTAGCAACCACAGTTTTCACTCTGGAATGTGTTGCAATGATTGTCATATCTTTGAAGAAACTAAATCTGTAATCTTATCTAGAAAGATACAGTAATTCTTTGATATTCGAAAACATTCAAACTGCTAGATGTGGTGGTGCACGCCTGTAGTTCTGGCACTTGGGGAGCTGAAGTGAAAGAATTGCTTTGTGTTTAAAACCAGGCAACTTTCTAAACTTGCTCAAAAAAATAAAATAAATATTAAAAGGGCAGTGGGGTAGCTCAGCAAGTAAGGATGCTTGCTGCTGCATCTGAAGACCTGAGTCTGATCCCAATGAACCACATCGTAGAAGAAAAGTAACTCTCAAAAGTTGTCTCTGACCTCTACACAATACACATGGTACACGATACATGAGTGTGCACACTAAATAAGTTGAAAATTAAACCAATTGTATCATGTTCCACTAAAAGCTCCTAGTGCCAGACGCTTGAGTATGTGCATTTCAGAGGGGCAATAACTGCTGAGCACTAGTTGATAATAGTGAGGACTGCTGACCACTGTGTGGAATGTGTTAAAACTTCTAGATACATTACATTATTTTGTTTAACCCTTGCAAATGTAAAGTGGTAATCTAAAGGGATTATGCTTTAGTTTATAGATAAACATGCTATGGTTTTCCTACAAGGAAAGCTTTGGATGAATAATGAGATGCAGTGCTTAGTAGAGTATGTCATACAGGAAATGCTCAATAAATTCATAAAAATATCTGTGCATCAGTGCCTCCATGGTGTCTTTCAAATGATCTTTCGTCTTCCATCATATTTAGTTGCCTATGAAAGAAAGAGCACATTTTAAGAAATACTGACTAAAAGTCTTCCTTCCCAGCTCTTAACTTGACAGACGTGTTGTTCCAAAAGTAAGCCCCAAGAAGCAGGTGCGGTAGAGTGGGAAGACAGAGCTTTGAATCCTACACAGACCTCCTACTCATGAGCCTAAACCAGCAGCTGGAAGCTGGATGCAGGAGAGTAGGGAAGATCTCCTCTTAAAGAGCTAGACAGGATGCTAGGGCCACACTGTTAGTAGTAATAGATTGTATGTATGTATGTATGTACGTATGTATGTATGTATGTATGTATGTATGTATGTATGCATGACCTCAAATGGGGCTAAGGCTGAAGGCAGGGCTCTAGCACCCACATAAAGCCTGAGCATGCTCTTTTTAGACAAGGACAAGCCCTAATCCTACACACTTGGTATCCTTACAAGAATAGAAGAGAGCACAACTACATACATACAGAAGTCTATGCGATTGACAAAGGACATGGGCACCAAAGACCACTGGAGCCACCAGAAGCCAGGAGGCCATGGAGAACTCTTCCTGAGAGCCTCAGTAGGTCTCTGACTCCAGCCAATGCCTAAATCTGAGGATATTTGTTTCTGCTGTTTAAGCCACCCTCACCATCATTAGTTGTATAGAACACTCTTTAGAGGTTAATGCAAGTGGAAAAATTCAAATTCATTAGCTTGGCATCAAAGGACCCCCAGGATGATGGACTAGGTTATTTTCCTTCTCCCAGTTCCCAGTCATGTCTATGCCAAAGCAACCTGAAAGGGTCCACAAAGCACTCAACTTGCTCCCATTATTCCTTCTGCCTCCCCATTCACTCACTGACAATCCCCTTCCTCATGAACCCAGAGCAGAAAGCACGCCCACCACACTCGCCGACCACACAGAGCTCACCCTGATCGCTCAAATCAGACAAGATCTTATAGTCTCTACTAACCCCAAAGATTTTTTCTTCATATTCCCTGACTGTCACTTTCTGCTTTGAATTAGTCATCTGTATCTGTGGCTGTATCTCCCTTGTTAGACTAGGAGCCCTTGGGAAAATGAGCAAGCCTCAGACATTTTTGTACTGACCGCAGTACCTGGGCACAGTGCCTTCAATGAAGCAGTTACCCAATAAATGCCTGAAATAGTTATCACTGTCTGTTTTGTGGTCTTGACTTGATTATCGAGAATGAATAAATAGTCATAAAAGGATGCTTTGCATATGTGTGCAAGTTTAATCATGAACGATGACAAACTCAGAAAGTAGAACATTCCTACAAAGTCTGCATTTTGTGTTATATTCCTGTAATGTGTGTATGTGCTTAAACTGATAGAAAAATAGAGCCCCAAATGAGCCTGCACTTCACTAAGAGGTAGTAATCAATCTACAGTTAATAGCAGTTTTCTGAAAATCTTAAAGAAGTGGAAAGATTGGAGGTGGAAAAAAACGTCTAAAGACAGCAATTTTAGGCACAGAGAACTGCTTCTCTCCCTCAGCAGAAATGGAGATTTGTCTCTACTATCTCCTCTTGAGATTCATTGTTTCCTGGTTCTAATAGTTCTCTGCAGAGACCTGAGGAATGAGATGACCTAGGGGATCAGGGAATTAGCTGCTCACTCTGCTTCTTCCAGGGCTTCCACTCGCCTCATGGCAGACACCTTCCTTCTGCTAGCACTCCCTTGCCAGTACATGCAATGGTACCTTCCTACTTTCAGTGGAGAGAAACACCAAAGCAAAGGCAGCCTGTGAGAGGTGGATAGGAGCTACTGTGTGTTGGCCTGGCTAATCATGAGCTTGAATAGCCATCTCACTGCTTTTTTTAAAAAAGTACTATGCTTGGCTGTGCAGTACTGATTTTCATTCTGTCATGAAAACATTTGGTTCTTGCCCGATGTGCTGTCAAGATTCCCAAAAGCCTTTGCCCTTGGGAGGGAAACTGGATGTCCTTGAAAGCCATATCCCACAGCATCATCAACAGAGGCTCTAAAAGAGGAGGCTGAGCACTGCTGTTGGACCGAGTCCAGACAGTGGCAACTTTAACAGGCAGATCTCTGTGAGTTTAAGGTTAGTCTGGTCTACAGAGTGAGTTCCAGAACAGCCATAGAAAAACAGAGAAACCCTGTCAAAGAAAAACAAACAAACAAATACAAACAAAAAGTCCCTATGGTTGCTCATGCTATAAAAAGCCACCATGCGACATCAGGTTGGGAGGACCTGAGACAGTGGACCCTGGCTACCATGGAGGACCATGAAGGAAGAGTGCAAAGCTCTTTGTTCCTTCATAGTAGGGAAACTCAGTCTGTTGAATAAGGCCAGGAGTCAAAGCTGAAATGGAAACACATTTGAATGAGATAACCCAAAGTATAGGTCTAATTAAGTTAAGTAAATCAAATCCCATGCACTTTCACTCTGAAGCTCTATGCCCATTAAATCTAATTACTTTCCCCAGGGGGATTTGGCTGTAAATGGATGTTAGCAATGATCACATTGAATTCCTGCTCCTTGCCCCCTCTGAAAGCTTCCACAGTGTGGGTGACTGCAGCCTCCAGTTCTGCAAGACAAGGTCAAAAGGAAGACACTCCGAGGACCTTATTTAAATAAATGCCTTCTGAAATTCAGAGTTTCTTCTGTTCTTTTTGCCTTCTTGTCCCACACTCTAACAAAACAATGTGCATGTGTTGATGGCTCAGACTTTCAAAGGTGTCACTGACCTATTTTCATTAACTCTATACCTCCTAGATACCAGGACCTACCAAACCGTACATGGAGCTCATTATAGAGAGCTGGATGGGGCGCAGTTACTAGGCCAGAAGGACATCCTACTGCCCTCCCCAAGATGGCTGTGGGGTGGGTGGTCTGAGTACTTCTTTGGTGGTCTGAGTACTTCTTTACTGGATGAATTTGATGGAGTCATTAACTAGTCTTGTCATCGCTGCCCGTCCTTGCTCCCCTGAACGTTATTAACCTTGCTTATTAAAGGAGATAAACAACCCTGGCCAGATGGAGCGTCACAGCTTCGGCTGCATCTGGAGCATAGATCTGCTCCAGACTGAAGTTCCTCAGATCAATGAGATGGAACTGAACGGCAAAAGCATCCCTGCTGATTTTGTTACATATTGGATTTTAAGACTTAGATTCCGTAAAGCTTTGAAGTTAGAAATTTTGTGCCAAGTGGAGAAAATGTATTCTACCTATGTTCGCTTTTGAATAGATTAAAATGTGAGTTTGGGGCTTATTACTGCTATTTCATCAATGTGTGATAGAAAATTTTCTGTCTTTTGGGGACACTGAATCCTAGAATTCCAGTTGTGATATTAAATTATATAAGCGTAGTCAAATTCCCAGAATTTCTCAATTCCAAAGTAATGTCTAAGGCTGGAGATGTAATTCAGTGGTACAGTGTCTACCTAATTAACACATCTATTGTGTTGGGTTCTATATCTGGTACCAACACCACTACCAATAAAAATAATAATAATAAATATCATAATAATGCTTTCATAGACTATTCAATTTTAGCCAAATAGTCTTGGCATTTGGTGGCTATGATACTTGCTATAATGTAGCTGAATGTTGTAAACTTGCTATAGTACTCACCTATGGGATCTCAGCATGACTCTGAGCTCCACACCAGCCATGTGCCACATAAGAAGACCCTATCTCAAAAGCAGCAACAACAATCAAACACCAGCAATGCATCTCAACTTCAGCTTTAACTTAAAGTAATCTAGGAACTTTGAAACTATGATGCTAAGCCCATCCCCTAGGCCAGCGTTACTGGCAGTTGGTATCTGCTGAGAGAGGGGAATCGCTTTCTTTAGGGATGCGGTTGGTTGCCTATGGACCAGTGGCTGGCCTCATCCCCATGGTAAGCACTAAAAAGTGGTGCTAGTACCTACAACAATAACAGTAAGAGGACATCAGGTTCAGGGGAGAATGACTGCTGGCTCCCACACATGGTGAAGAAACCTATCCATGCCCGAGGTGCAGGAGCTCTACCTCCAGGCTACCTCAGAGGCACCTGCTGAGATTTGATCTTCCTTTTAAAAGAGGTACTTCTGAGATGTGGTCTTCACACCTTTCTCTGGGAAACACATATAGGGATTTGAGATATTTTAAGCATAAGGACAATGACTATTATATCAGCTACCTTTGAAAAATGAACAGGAATCTTTTAGTCATGACTTTATTATTAACCATTTGTAACCAAATACAATGATTTCTCCTTCTCCTCCCCGTCCTCTTCCTCTTCTTCCTTTTCCCCTCCTCTTCCTCTTTTTCCTCCTCCTCCCAATCCTTCTTCTTTTATTTGTATTATTATTTGTTGAAACAGTGTTTCTCTGTGTTATACTGTGGGACTGCATAAGGGTATCTTGGTTCATGGCTGGGCATTGGCCTGGAACCCGGAGACTCCAAGGGAGAAATGGCAGGTGTTCAGCCACGTCCCCAGAACCCAGAGTTCTGACATGTAGTCTAGTCTCCATGGACCTACAGTGTTCAGTCAAGTAGGCCTTTACAGCCCCTCCCAAAGTGCACAGGTAGAGGGCGTGGCCATAGGCCTCAGGCCCTAGAGAGATTTACATACTAATGAAGGCCAGAGGGTGGAGCAAAATTAAGCATTCTTCCCCAGACCCTCCCCCTTTCTCCCTCCCTGTTTAACTCAAGTCTGACCTGAGTTTCAGGGGGGTACATCCAGATCCATCTATCATCCGCCATGAAAATAAAGCCTTTTGGAACCAAGGACTTTCTCATGTCATTGGGGTCTGCCGTCGTCAAAGCCTCCAGTCTTTGGAACTCCAGACCTTTCTCCTGTATGCGGGACCTGCCGCGTGGAAAGCCACTGGGACTCCTCCACTGCGGCCCCTTGTCCCATATAGTACTAGCTGTCCTAGTACTTGCTCTGTAAAGCAGGCTAGCTAGCCTTAGACTCATAGATCTGCCTGCCTCTGCCTATTATCAAGTGCTGGGATTAAAGGTGTATGCTACCACTGCCCAGGTTTTTAATCTTGTGAAAGCAAAGCCCAAACCAAGAGATAAAAGAGTAGAGGAAGACTTACAAACTGCCTTAGGCAAAGAGAATACTGAGATAATTTCCAAGTGATGCTTTTCCCCATCAGAAGGAACCTTGAGATTTTATGTAGGGATCCTAAATATACTTATACAAGAAAATCCATGTAGAAGTCCACTTCTGAGCAAGCTCAACTCAAGGTCACATAGAGAACATATATTCAGAACATCTTTCTAGATGTCAGCAAATTTTGAGACTTAAAATTGAGCATCACATGGCTATAAAAGAAAGATGGAGGAAAAGAATGCTTCTGGGCATGCTCAGTTCAAGGTCGCAGAGTACAAGTTAAAAAAAAAAAAGGTAGATGCTAACACTTCTGGGCATGCTCTCTCTGTTCAGCATCCTAATGAGCAAGTTTACTTTAGGTTGCCTAAAAGGATGAGTGAAACCTAGACTAGTTTCTAATAAAATTCTTCAAAGTGTTTTAGCCGAAGTCAAAGAAAAGCAAGCTTTGAACAATTTTTTAAAAGGGTGGCTTTTTTTCTTTTGACTTTTTGCCTTTCTAGCATTATTTTCTCCTAAAAGTACTTCCTTTGTTTAGGAGCCAACAAACTAGAAATGCCTACAGAATCTCCCATCCCCATCACTACAATCTCCTGCTTGTGTGACTCAGCTTCCCCCAGACCCATAGGAAAGCATTCTGTCTTGATTTTCAACCTGAGATGTTATCACAACATGTGGTTTTCTTAGAGTTTTTGATTTCTTTAGACAACATATGGATTATAAACACATTATTTAAATAGTTTGTACTTTGCTTAAAAACCCATTATTACATATAAACCAGATTAGCTTAATGAAGTTGATTTAAAACACACATGACACACAAACAGACACATACATAATCATGGTTGATTTTAAATGTTGGTTTTATATAGTAAAAGTCAGTGTCGTTTTGGATAGCATTAATAAAAACATGTGGATTGATTATCATTACATTTCAACAGGTCTTTGAGGAACATCTCTAAACTGAAAGTTCCTGACAGGATTATAGAATAGGCCAGAGTATGGCTGAGCCTCCAGTGGTAAAGATGTTCTCACAAGAAGCTGTTGTTTGTGAGATTACCAAGAGGTAAATGAAGTGCTATAAACACCCCAGAGACAAAAGAAGGCCATTCTCCAACACATGAAGAGGAAGCTCCGACTCTGTGCAAGTCCCATGGGTCACACTCAGGACAGGTAGAGGACTGTCCTCCATTACATCCTTCAAGAGATGGTTCCAGAGAGAAAGGTCTGTGAAAATGGAGTTAGAAAAGATGCAGATGAGCCGGGCAGTGGTGGCGCACGCCTTTAATCCCAGCACTTGGGAGGCAGAGGCAGGTGGATTTCTGAGTTCGAGGCCAGCCTGGTCTACAGAGTGAGTTCCAGGACAGCCTAGGCTATACAGAGAAACCCAGTCTCGAAAAACCAAAAAAAGAAAAAAAGAAAAGAAAGAAAGAAAGAAAGAAAGAAAGAAAGAAAGAAAGAAAGAAAGAAAGAAAGAAAGATGTAGAGGTGACAAAGAAGAAAGAAGGAAGATAAATGAAGCCAGGCTGAGACAGAAGGGAGAAGGGTGGAGAAAGAAACAACTGGTATTGAGCTCTTCCTGCTCAAACTGCCCCAAGTCAGGCACCTGAGAGAAGGAAGAAAGGATCAAAGAAGCTGCTCACACTCCTGCTGAGTGAAATCCTAAGGTAGACAAGCCAACTCCCAGGTTTCTTCTAGATCTGAAGTAGCCTCTGCTTTAGAACCGAGAAAAAGACAGCCCACAGTAGTAGTGCATATTTTCTATGTATTGTACTGTACTCCAGCTACCGAATCTGCAATTATACCTATGGAACAAATAAATGGGGAGAATTTTTAAACAGTGACAGGTTGGATTTTTAAATGTGCAGATTGGTAGGATCTGGCAGCTACTAATTTAATAAAACAAAAGAGAAGGAAACAAAAATCTCCTCACCACTTCCTAATAATTTAGCATGAAGGAGCAGACTTCAAAACAGGAGTTGGGAATGCTTTGCTCACCCCAGTCCTCACCAAGACAGCTGACACTGGCTTTGACTTCTCTTATGCTGAGTGTTTTATACAAGAATGCCAACAGGCTTTTATTCTAAATCAGCCCTCCACATCACTGATTGAAGACAGTTGTTTTTGCTTTTGTTTAATGTAACACTTCTTTGTATATCAGACATAACAAAGTTGGAAGACTTTTCCTGTGAGCCTGGAGTACACTCTGCATTCTGACTGAAATGACCAATGCCAACTACTCCATGCTAGCCTATTCCTGACTGACCTCTCCCCCTTCCCGCCTTCTCTTCTGAGTCATCATGCAGTTCCCAGCATGCTGTTTGTTATTTGTTGAGTCATTAGATAGATGCAGGCAGTTTGAAATGCCTTAGGCAGAGATAAGTGATGAGCAGTAACCAAGTGTAGACTCCAAAGGAACAGAACAAAGAAGCCTTTGTGTGGTGTGCACAGTTCCTTTAGTCAACTGTGCATACTTGTGATCAACACTGCTCAGTAGTCAAACTTTGAAGAGACATCAAGAGTATATTTGCACACCACATTGAAAATTTGTTTTATTTTTATTAGTTTTATTTAAACAAAACAACAGATTTTCAGTATGGTATTTTCTTCTTTTCTATTTTTCTTGTTTGAGAATTTCCTATGGTGTAGTGTAATCGTGTTTTCATCCAGCTCCTCCTCTTAGCCCTGCCCATATCCATCCCATATCATTACTTTCATGTGTCCTTTAAAAACATTCAACAACCCATAAACTCCGGTTTGTATGTTGTCTGTGCTCTTCTGGGTGTGGGACTGTTTACTGCAGCATGGTGAAGCCTACCACGAATCACACCCTTCCTTATCTGTACTAAAGAAGCTTCAGGACAGTGGCCTGGTGAGCTATGGCAGCAAAACATTTTCACACATGCGCACGTCCTGTGGCCATATTCATCTGATCATTATCCTTACTTACACCTTCTTCCCTCCCTCAAATCACCTTCCTTTTCCTTAACAGTACTCCTTTCTGCATTTGTACTGTTTTTATGTTTATACATATATATGTTTATACATTATAACCTGAACTTGCTCTGGATTCCTCATCCTCCTGCCTCAGCCTCCTGAGTACCGAGACTACAAGCATTCACTACCAAGCTCAGCTATGTCTTGAATGTCTGGCTGCCATTCCTGAGGGACAATGTCTATACTCCACGGCCCCAGGTTTGAAGACCTTTGTAACAGCAGCCAGAGTATTCTGGTACATGGATGTGGTGGCAGCTTGGAGATGAATGTCTTGTGGACAAGGCTAGAAGCAACAATGAGAAAAAATGTTTACTAGAAAAAAATCAAATTGAGCCCAGTGTGGTGGTTCATAGCTTTAACCCCAGCACTTGCGACACACAGACAAGTGACTAGCCTTGTCTATTAAGTCCAGGACAACCAATGCTACAAAGAGAGACCTTGTCAAAACAAAACAAACAAAAAATAACAAAGCAAGAAAAGAAAAAAGAAAGAAAAAGACAAAATTGTATAAACTTCCTTCCAACTGATATTCTAGCATTCTGAAATATTAAAATACAATTTCTTTTATTTATTGCATGTGTGTTTCTGTGTGTATGTGTGTGTGTGTCATAGGTTAGCTCACTTATGTGTAAACCAAGCATCAACAACCAGAATCTTCCTTAATTTCTATTTTCCTTGTTTGAGACAGTCTCTCACTGAACCTGGAGCCGTTTGGCTAGGCTGTCTGGCTAACGAGCTCCTCTGGGGCTGATCTCTGGAAGCTTAAGGCCAGCTTGGGTCTCAAAACCAAAACTAAATAAACAACAACAAAACCCAAGTAAAATATAAATACATAATTATAAACCAGAGAAATGTAGATAATGGGGCTAGGGGACAGAGAAATGACTCAGCATCTTAGAACACTTGTTACTTGTGCCAAGGACCAGAGTTCGAGTCCTAGCACCTACATGATGGCTCACAACAATCCCTAACTCCAGTTCTAGGGGTTCAGACTTTCTCTTCTTAACCTCCATGGGCACAAGACACACACAGGGAATATATACATATATTCATACAAAACATTCATTCATATAAAGTACGACAGAGTCTAAAAAACATTTTTTTCAGTTTCAAGTGAAGATAGAATATACTCCCTAGCTTTGCCTAGACACTAAGTTCAGAGAATAAGTGAGAGGCCATAGCCACAAAGGCCAGGCCCTCAAGACTTGGGTTCTCTAACTCTCTCCCACTCTTTTAGGACACTTCATCCCCTGGTTGCCAGTTAGCTTGTCTCCTCATAATTCTTGGGCAACCTAACCCAGATACAGGAACTACGTTCAGTCATCTTGCTTATGAAATAGAAAGTGGCTCTAATACGAGTGGTTGGGTACCCTGAGTATGCCCAGAGTGACTATGAAGACCAGTTTTGGAGCAGATCACTGTAGGGCTGAGGTCTTGGCAGCAGTCAAAACAAGGACACGCCCTGGGGCTATGTTGGGGCCTCTGATCCCCAGAGCTAAGGACAGATCACACAAACTGAGACCTGCCCTGGAGCATTTCTTTGATTATCAAAGGATGCAGAAACAGGGTCAGAATTCAGACTAAGCTTTTATTGACTTCTCTACATCAGTGGAGGTAATTTCCATAGTTATTTGCTATTTATTTTCAGTAGTTATAAAACTATGTTCCATTTTCGTGTATATTTATGAACACATTTTTATCTTTAAAAATAAATAAGCTCAGCATTTTGCTCTTGACTACTGTGTGATCATTCTCAGTAGATGAATAAAAGTTGACTTAGTCATATTGCCAGCCTAGGGCTAGCCATGGCAGCTAATATAGTAATAATAATAATAATAATAATAATAATAATAATAATAAACGTGCGGGAAAGTTGGCTAACTGGTTAACAGCACTTACTGCTCTTGTAGAGGGCCTGAGTTCGGTTCTCAGCACCACATGGCAGCTCACAACTATCTGTAACTCCAGCTCCAGGGGATCTGATGCCCTCTTCTGATCTCCCTAGGCACCAAGCATACATGTGGTATACATACAGACATACAGGCAAAACCCTCATACACATAAAATAAAATAAATAATCTAAAAGAAAAATTTCACCGGGCAGTGATGGCGCATGCCTTTAATCCCAGTCCTTGGAAGGCAGAGGCAGACGGATTTCTGAGTTTGAGGCCAGCCTGGTCTACCGAGTGAGTTCCAGGACAGCCAGGGCTACACAGAGAAACCCTGTCTCGAAAAACAAACAAACAAACAAACAAACAAACAAACAAAAATTTCAAGTATAAGGAATGGTCTCTGCCACAGAAGGTGTCTTCATACTAACTGAGCAGGTCTCTTGTCTAAACCTTTAGTAACCCCTGCCTACAAGTATTCACCAACAGGTACGATGAAACCAGAAAGAACTTGGCTTGACATCAACAGCCAGTAAGGGCAGATGTCAGGACATCAGATTTGAGCTGCCTAGCAAGGACTGGTTGAAGGGCAAAGACTGGGTGTTGTGAAGAACTCAGGACCAAGAAACAAGGGCAGGGGCAGGGTAGTAAGTCTGTGTTGGGAGAGTTAATATGTCTGCTGTCTTGACAGGAGAAGGTTGAAGGGGGAGGGGGAAGAGGAGAAAGAGGAGGAGGAGAAGGGGAGGGAGAAAGAGGGAAGGAGGGAAGGGAAGAAGAGGGAGGGAGAGGAAGAAGAAAAAGAAGAAGGGGAGGAAGAAGAGGAAGAAGAGGAAGAAGGAGGAGGAGAAGGGGAGG
>NW_021604721.1:1318308-1374231 GCF_004785775.1 Grammomys surdaster
AAGAAGAAGAAGAAGAGGAGGAGGAGGAGGAGGAGGAAGAGGAGGAGGAGGAGGAGGAGGAGGAGGAAGAAAAAGACAACTAGAACTGACTCCCAAAAAGTTGTTTAGAAATGTGGAAAAGAAAAAGTAACATTTTTTAAAGTTAGAACTCATAGAGCAGAGATGTTAGTAGAGAAATCTGTAAGTAATTGCATGGTGAGAGGGACTAGTAGGGTAGATACATTTTTTCATTAGGGAGATAATTATTCCTTTCTTTACTGGATATGTCTTTAGGTTTACTCAATTTCCAGAGGGTTGGTCTCCTGGCAGATATTGACAGGCCAATTGGATTAACTCCAAGGGGCAGGGACAATCATGTATTTGTAATCTTGTGCTTTGGCCACTATTGAATGTGATGGCTCCACCCAAGGCTGGAGATAGAACTCAAATTACAGCCTTTCAGTCAGAAGGAAATAAGTTTCTCTTAAAGGGTTTCAGCAAATCCCTCCTCCTTTTTATAATACTTGAAATCTTAAACAGGAACATAACTGATTATGAGAGAGGGTGACATTAACAATTCTTTCTAAGCATGACAGTGCCTTTCTAACTAACATCCTCTTTAGAGTTAAGACTGTAAAATCAGTTACGATATAGGCATAGAGTCTATCTAGCTACTTCTGGCTAAAATGGGGCATAGAAGTGCTTGTTTAGGATCTCTATTCTTGTTGACTCTCAAGCCATGGAGTACCATGAAGTGAACCCAGAGAGATAAAATTAAATTCCTGCATGATTATCTGAAGGTAGAGTCACTGTAAGGGAGGTGTTAAGCATACAAGATCTCAAGATTAATAGAATCGTCACCAAGGTCATAATAGACACTACCTATTTTCACCATGAAAATCAAATATTAAAGCTGCTCACCAAAAGGATGGGGTGTCTGGCACAGTCCCAATCTGATTTCATAGATACTGTAAAGGAAATGGAAACATTAGAAGAATTGTCAGGAATAATCAGACAGATTTTGTTTGTGGTTTGGAAATGCATGAGAGTTCTTTAATCTTATTATAGCTGGGATAGCCTTACCTACCCTATCTGGCATGCCAGTAGTCCACTGGGAAGCCTGGGAGGCCTTATTCATTGTTTGTCCCTTTAAAAAGCCTAGGATAGCTCTTTTTGTTTGTCATGACCAATCATTCTATTCTGTGGCTGGACTTTCCTGCTTGGCTATTTAAAAATCTCTTCAATAACTAAACCGTGGCCTTTTTCTAAGCAGCATGGAAATCTTTAAAACGTGTGATTCTAATCCCCTACTCACTCTCCTTCCCTGCACTAACTTCTCTGGCTTCTCTCTGCACATACTCCAGGGCCACAGCTTCAGGGTCTTCAGGGTCCAAGGCTGGAGTCACAGGGAGATGGGGGATTGGAGAGTGGGAAAGGATCAAGTTTTACTGGTTCTTCATTCTATTCTCTATGTAAAGTATTAGATAACAGGTAACCATTATCTATATCACACAAAGAACATGCAATCTGAGATATGGAAAAGGAATGTTACAGAAATGTGGTGTGGTGGTACACAGGAGATTCCAGCCCTTGGAAAGCTAGGGCAAAAAGAAGAAGCAATCTACCTACCTAGAACCTATCTCAAAAAAAGGGAGGGGGCGACTAAATCAGGGGAGGATGTGTGTAGCCAACTGAAGAATATGTAGTTAAAAAAAAAAAACAGAAAAGGAATGTTGAGCCTTACAGAATAGACAGTTGCTTAACAGAGCTGTGCTGTGGGTCAGACATGGTGATGCATGCCAAAATCCAAGCAGTCCCAGACCAGACTTGGCTATCTAGTGAGGGAAAAAAAAAAATCAGTAAAACAAAAGTTGTCTTGCATGTTGTTTCAGTCTGGGTGGATTTTGTTAAAGCATATGATAGCGGTTCTTGAGGGGTGGGCAACCCTCTGCATCTTTCCTCTCTTAAATATGCACTTTCTCTCCACATTTTGGTGGATATCTTTGTGGTTTTGTTTGGTTTTGTTCTTTGCATGAAGACCCTCTCCGGGTTGTGTAATCCTTCACAACACCTACCTAAGCTTGTCACCTTCTAGCCCGTTTACAGGGTGTCAGTGCCAGAAGGCACAGTAGAGAACCGACCAGTGGTAAATTCCACTAGGGTCAGGTTTTTTGTGTTTTTCCTGATGACTTACCCATGTTGAACAGTTTGATATCATGAAAAGATTGAGGAATTTTCCCAAACCTCCACCCTAGTAGTTTTCCCTTTCCCACCCACCTCTTCGTTTCCTGATTCCAGCCTGGACCTGAAATGGAGGTACTTGAGTACAGCCAGGAAAGCTATTATTTCAGCAGTTTGGGCCTAATAGGAGCAGGAAATACCAACGACCTTTGGTGAGCTCTTCCCCAGTGACTGGCCAACCTCCGCGCATAGACCTGTTGATTCCATAATGATCCCAGTGATGCTCAGCATGAAAACACTGCTCATCCTAGTCTTGGATGACCATGGGGTAAGTAAAAATTCCCACAATGCAACACTGAGATGGATGTGTAGTGACAAGTGCATGTATGTCCTAATGCGAGTCTCTGAAGAACGAATACCACTTTTACAGAGACCATTGTTTTAAATACCAACTCGATTAAAAACCAGAAAAGAGTAAGAGTCAGAAAAACAAACAACAAAACTCAAAAGAGTCTAGCCTTGTTCCTCAGGAGAAGGAATTTCCAAATGTATTGCTTAATCTCTGGCTCCCATGTACAGCAAAACAAGTTTCTTTTCCCAGAGCATCATAAGGAAGAAAAGCAGTGGGAAGTGAGGAGGAATTACTTGTGTAAACTGCCCGATGTACACCAAACCGCAAGCCAATCCGTCAAATCTGTAAAGCACACACATTACCTCATCTATATGCATCTTCCTCTAGTCAACCAAGTTATTCTCAAATATCTGGCTCTCCTTCATGATCACTTTTCTCTCTCGTTATCTGCCTTGGGTGATTTTGAAATCTTTATTGACGTAATTGTTTTGTGGTGATGTTTACTATGCTGGTGAAACAAACAACTTGAGGCCTGAAATTGGCCTTGTTGTGACCTGCCTGGTGAATCAACCTGCCCCTACCAGCCCTTAGGTTTCCAACAAGACCCAAGGCTGTTTTCCTGCCTTCCTTGGGAGATCTGTTTACACTGATTCCCACACAAGCCTGGGCTGAGCTGTTAGCACAACCCCAGGGAACAGCGCCCAGGCCAGCAGAAGTTTGAGAGGCAACAGAGGGTGTGGTATCAGATTCTCAAAACACTTTCCTCCATGGGAGCCCCCTCCCCCACAATGGTTTCTCTATGATTGGTTCTGAGCACATGACTTTCATGTATCTAGTTCTTAGATATTTTGGAGTTGATGCATCAACCATTGGGCACAGCACAAAAACAATGGACATAGATAAAGTGATGGTGAGTGGAATTCTTCCACCTACTCTACGCCTCCTCCTAGGGTCTTCACGCATAAGATACCAGGTCCAATGTCTGTCAGTAGGTGATTAAGACTGAATAGATGAAAAGACACACGAAGGAAAGGGCCAAACTTGGATAATTGAGGCCCTGGCAACCACACATAGACAAGAGCCAGCAAGTCCTAATGGCATCTTGCCTTGAGATTGACTCCTTCAAACAACTCAAGTTAGAGACAAAGATGAGCATGCTGCTTCTTGCTCATACTATTACTTAATTGACGTAACTACCCATGACTATCCATTCACTAACCTCTTTATTATCCACTCGCTCCTTCCTCGGGGCTGTTGTGCCTCCACCCACCCATTACTGACCTTTTAGCCTTCTGATTATTCACATTGAACTCCTCCCAAATTAAAAGGATTAGGGAGTGGTTTTCAAACCAGTTTTTTTTCTTAATTAGAAACTCCAGGAAGTAGGAGGCAGGGTGGGTCGGGGGAAAGAGCAGGGGATGAAAGCCATTTTGATATTGCTGTAGATTGCAGCTGTCATGGGAAACTTTCTCTCTGGAGACTAGGTTTCAGAAGAGGTAAGGTACACACAGGTCAGCTTCCTTTATTTCTTGGCCAGGACCACTCAGTCATAAACCCCACCCTGGTAAGTCTGGTGATGTGGGGCCAAATGGAGAAGCAACAGTTATGGCTGGACCTCACTGTATCGAAAATGAATGAGACACCACACTAGGGAAGAAGAGACACAGTGTGAATGGAGAAACAGAGCCACATCTACAAACTCAAAAGCTAAAGAGCTGAGCACAGATACTACACTTAAGTAGTGTTTCTAGTAGGTACCAGGGAGGGCTTCTGAGATGGTTTTGTAATACTAAGATTGAACAGAAAGTAGACACATTGAAGACAGTAAACAACCAGGGTTTTTACTGTCACAGAGAGGAATTAAAAATTATGAAAGAAGATGAATGATAGAATAAGGACCATGAATCAGAGGCACAAAAATTCATGTGTATGTGTACATATGTGTGTGTGTGTTTATAGGTTTATAGATGAGCTACTTTTTTTTTTAGATGAGCTACTTTTAAACTCTTTTTTTTTTTTTGAAGGGTTACCTCTAGTCCTCAGAGAAAGGAAAGATAGATTTTTGTCATTGGAATATTTCTTTAAAAGGTAAGTTGTCTAATGCCAGGCTATAATCCCAGCACACCAAATGCTTGGGCAGGAAGAACTGAAGCACCTCCAAGGCCACCCTGGAACCGTCTTTTCCCCTAACAGATGACTACTTAATTGAGTCCATACTTCTAACCCATAGAATTTATTCAAAGCTTATTCTTCCTCAAAACCTGTAGGGACAGAGCTTAGGTATACTTTGGGGGAGCCTTTGGAACCATGTTAGAGAGCTAATGAATGGCTCACGTGCAGAATACTCATACGCAGCTCCTAAGACTCCCCACTCAGGAAACACACAAGCAACCAAGTTGCTTTCTCCAGTGAACTTTCTCTATTAGTCATACTCATGTCTCCAGAGAGAGATTAGACAAAGAGGTTTGATGCCACACCAGATGACTCACAACCCTCCTTCAGCTTGGTGAAAGACTTGGAGGGGCACTGACAAGTACTCTGCCCCTCTATTACCACAGGAGTACCTGGGTTCAAAAAAGGAGATAATTCATCAATTTCTCATTTAGTACAGCCATGGTTTGGAAAGGGAAGAAACGATTTCTCAAGTTTTCATCTAGTGGAAGCTTGGGTCAGAGCATCAGCAAATACCAAGAACCACCCAGATCCAGATGCTAGGCAAGTACTGGGCTTGCTCTCAAGGGGTTTTCTTGTTTGTCTTATTATCATTTAGGGATTTAGGTCTACTGGGTCTCCTTGTCATGTGACTTTTCTCTTAATGTGACTGACAGCCCCACTGAACCATAGGGTTAAAATCATACTTCGGTGGATTTATTTCTTTTGCCCATTTGTGGTGAAGTTGTCTTACAAATTGACTACAGAATACAGTAGGAATTCGACCCTAAATTACAGGGTCAAGATATTCCAGGAGCTGAAGTGTGTACAACTCTGTTTCAAAGCTATGCATTTAGAAAGAACATCACTATTTACAAAGTTTACTCTATAATACAATGCAGCTGCTTGTATTATGAATGTCAATTATGTTTCCTCCAAAACTGTACAAGTGTCTGAGTGTCTGCCCATAGCTTCTGGGAACGTGTCCCCAGTTGGTTACGATTGGTAAATAACAGTTCCAACAACCAATAGCTGGGCAGGGCAGACAGAGGCAGGATTTTAGGATTTCCCAGCATGACCGCCATGTGAAAGAGCTGGGACGCCGGGCGGTGGTGGCGCACGCCTTTAATCCCAGCACTTGGGAGGCAGAGGCAGGCGGATTTCTGAGTTCGAGAGTTCGAGGCTAGCCTGGTCTACAGAGTGAGTTCCAGGACAGCCAGGGCTACACAGAGAAACCCTGTCTCGAAAAAACCAAAAAAAAAAAAAAAAGAAAGAGCTGGGACAATGAAGCCCAGTTGGACAGTTGTAGTAACAGTAGCAGCCTGTCTACTGTGGTTCCTCACACCCATCCTAACTTCCAGTGTCTTTCATTTCTTCAGGCAGTAAGTAGCACAGAGAGGCAGGATGAAGGTTTTAGGTTGCTCTCAACCTCTACACACTTTCACATGCTGCCTCAGTGACCCCAATAAACACTTCATCTATGGAAAGTTGCTTCACTTGCTCTCCAAGGACAGTCTCCAAATGTTATTTCCTTACCTGTAGCTCTGAGTCCCTCAGTGAACATACATACCCTGTAATCATAACATCATCAGGTAAATATCAGCCAATGACTCTGAGACTCAAGAGGGACTCCTGGGGCAGGCCAGATGGCTCAGTGGTTAGAGTGCTTACAGTTCATGCTGAGGGCCAGAGGTCAGTTCCCAGACCTACTTAGAGTAGCTTCCAGCTTCAGGTAGTCCGACTCTGTCTTATAGCCTCCATGATGTGAGCATGTGTTCACATACATGTACATACACCAACAAACATAGACACACACACAGAGACACATGCACACATACAGAAACACAGAGACACAATTACACACAGAGAGATAGAGAGATACATGCATATACAGACACACACACACACACAGAAACACAGAGAGAGACACACAGACACAGAGAGAAAGAGTTACAGAGAGAGAGAGAGAGAGAGAGAGACAGAGACAGAGACAGAGACAGAGACAGAGAGAGAGACAGAGAGACTTTACAAAATAGGGACATATGTTCCTGGGAAGCTTCTATAAAGCCTATGGAAAACCTCTCATCAGATCCCCAGATTTTTGACATTTGGGAGAGGCCTCTGCAGGTGTACCTACCAGTAAGTCTCCATTCCAGGGCCAGCAGAAGCTTTGGCCACTGGCTGAACCCTCAGTAACTTTCCCAAGAGGCTGTCAGGCAAGGAATATCACATAACCACCTCCTTATCTGGATGGCTGAAAACTTAGCAGAGTTTCATAAAACTCCTGGTCATTACCGGCAAGCTCAGGTTGGAGTTTCTTCGAAGCTTCCAAGCCATACAATGAGTAGCTTCTCATAACAAGTGCCCCGTGTTAGGATGTGAGTGTCTCTCACATAGAATGTGGTCACTTCTGTCCTACTTCTTGGAGACTATAAATGGGCCATGTCCTTTTTCTCTCCTTACATTTTTTCTCTCTTACTTCCTGCATACCTGTAACCAAACAAGTAGACTGCTATTAAGAAGTTAACATTAAAAAAACCAAACCAGAGCCGGGCTGTGGTGGCGCATGCCTTTAATCCCAGCACTTAAGAGGCAGAGGCAGGCGGATTTCTGAGTTCGAGGCCAGCCTGGTCTACAGAGTGAGTTCCAGGACAGCCAGGGCTACACAGAGAAACCCTGTCTCGAAAAACAAAACAAAACAAACAAACAAACAAAAAAACCAAACCAGTAACCATCAAGGCAGCTAAATATATCTCCTCCCTGTTTCTCACCCCATTTTCAGGTAAGGCTGCACACCAAAGAAGACAAGCTGGCTGGTTGTGAACTACAAGTAAGTAATACGGAATATTTCCATATAAATATAGCCCATGTAACATTTCACATGCATTTATACTTCTTGAAAGCTTGTCATTATTAATCTGAAGTTCAAATTTAACTAAAAAAAAAAATCTATATTTATCTGGCAACTCTGTCAAAGGCCCTAATTTTATTTCATGGTACTTTGGTTAGGGTATTGGGCTTAAAAAACAAAAACAAAGAAACTTCTGTGCAGTTTTAGGAAATCAAATATAACTGAATAGGGAACTAACATGTCTAGTCACAGTGCATGAGAGGCTGAGACAGGAGGATTCCCATGTGTTCAAGGCCAGGCCTGGATAAGAATGAGACTCTGTCATAAAGAGAGGGAAATGGGAAGAGAGAGAGAGAGAGAGGGGGGGGGGGGAACTTGGATAGACTTATAAACTTAGACACACAAGCACTTTGTTTATTTGGTGTCTATGGCTTGTGTGTGTGTGTGTGTGTGCTTGCTTGTTTGAGACATAGTCTGTCACTATAATAGCACAGGCTGGCATTGAACCTGCTACCTCAGCTTCCAGATCACTGGACCCACCCACCTTGAGCCTCTTTTATTTAACAGAAGGGCCATGAAAACAATACAACCTGTAGAGGATCCAGCTGGTAGAGGAAAACAAGAAGCCCATACCTAGCCACCCCCATCTCTAGCACAAAGTACTCAGGCCTGGTGTGTGACTGCTTTCAGATGGGGAGCCCTACAGGACTGTGGCTGGGGGTATAAAATACACACTCTACTTTGAGGCGCCAGCTGGGCCCCCTTAGCTTAATTCTGAGCTGTGTCTGAGCACATTGCAAGGTGGAGGAACAATTTGAACCTCCAGGTCACCCTGTGTTCTAGGAGCATGAATCTATTTGAACATGGGGAATAGGGCACACAGTTCTAGGCAGACTGCTGTGAGAATCTTCTGACAAACTCCAGTGTGGTCATGACTGTCTGTCAGTCCTTCCAGGACATAGGGCTGTTGGCTGGAACCCCTCATGAACTGACATTTGTGTTACCAGAAATTTGGGAGAGCCCCATCTGGGTTGACACATATTACCAGGGAAATCAAGATCCCTCCTCCACCCCCAATGGGATTCTTAGTTTCAGTGATAAAAGAACCTAAGAACAAACTTAAAGGGAAACCCAAAGACAGTTTTATCAGCATTTAAAAGAAAAAACCCAGAGCAGGGAAGCTGTTATTTTGACACCTATAGAGAAAAGAGAAAAGAAAGAAAAAGCCATGCTGTTTGAGTTAAACCAGTATGGAGGTCAGCTTCGTGGTGGACAAGCGGCCATAGGGCCGGAAGGTGAGCTGGAGAAAGAGTGAAAAGCCCCATGCAGCAGTGGAAGCTACTTAGGACCTGAACAACATCCAACAGAAAAAGGGAAAGTGATACCTTCCCAGGTCAGGACTCAAGAAGCAGGCAGGCCCAACAGAACCCCTTGCAAGCTCCAGAGTGACTGTACCAAGGGCAGGGACTATGGGGAGGAAAAGAAATGATCTCATTGAGGAGCTAATGATCCCTTCTACCTCTAGCATAGCTTGCAGTGAACCCATCTTCCTGAGGGCTCATTCCTTGGCCAGGCAACTGACCTACCCAACTTAGTTCTTAAGGAAGCAGAAAATGGCATGTCTCCACGCAGGGTAGACCCCATTCCTTACGATACCACTGTAGGAGGAGCTAAGGTGGGAGGAGTAAGGAGAGGAAGAGGAAAAGGAAGAGGAGGAGCTAGAGAGGCCAGAGATGTAGGACGATGAAGAGCCATGCAGGTATGGAAAGCAATCTTGGGTAACAACTTATATTTAGGTTAGCTAATTGGGAAGCAACTCTCTTTGTATGGGCATATTGTTATTGAACATTACCAAACATATAAAGCCTTTGATTAATATTTAACCATTAGAGTCTCATTTTTCCTACTGGGCCTGCATGGATGGCAGGATGGTCTGGGCAATGCCCAGCCTTGCGCAGACAGCATGGATGATTGGCAGAGCCATCTCCCACGCTGGCGTCTCGTGGGTAGCAGGGTGTTTCTGGCTGGTTGTTTCTAGCTGCTGTGCACACGTGGCCTCCGGCTTCGGAACATGGTGGCTGAGCTAGGCAGAGCTGCCACAGCTAAGACAGTCTGCTTGACCAGCAACCATTTTAAACAATTACTTCAACATGCCACTGTACCTGCCTGGCACTCAGAACCCCAGGATCCTGTGAAGGATCCTGTTAGGCTGTGTTTTCAGATCCTGGAAACTGGCATTTTCCATTAGACCTTCCCACTACTATTGCTTTTGAGGGAAAGATGCATGCCTAGGTCATTTTCTCACAAATACCTTTGGTCCATCTCAAGCCTTCTCCACACCATCCCCAAAGACATCCCTAGCCTCCACCTCCATGTATAGTTGGGGATGGCCTTAAACTCCTGATTTTCCTGCCTCTATCTCCCAAGTGCTGGGATTACAAGCATGCACTACCACACCCTGTTTTATGCAGTACCAGAGACTTACTGCATGCTAAGTAAACACTCTACCATCTAACTAAATCCCAATGACCCTGATATTGAACACTTTGGACAATTTCTTGCTCCCTTATGAGACCCTCAACTCATATCAGACCTTTCAATTGCTTCTTTAGAGCCAACACATCTGGATATTCTTTGGTGGCATATTTAACACCTCCTAAGCCTGCTAAACTACAGAGCTGTAGTCAACTCAGATAAACCTCTCCACAAAACTACCTCTGAAAAATAAAGAAACATTTAGAACACAGCTGTAGTTTTCAAGGATCTCTGTAACTCTGTGATGTTTTCCTTTTTATTTTAAGACAGTGAATGAATAGTAATTGGTAATATCTATCTGCAAATTACATTATAATCAACGTTATTACTTTGTCTAAATAAAAAAGATCACATAGCTTTCAGGTGAAGGCAGAATGATCAAGAGTTCATGGTGATCCCCACCACCATATGAAGTCTAGTTAATTACAGAAGACCTTGTCTCAGACTAAATAAAATACACAAATGATAAATAAAGGAATATCACTTTGTTGAATACAAAAATTAGTCTTGCTCAATAGCAAAAGGTAGCTCTGAAGTATTTATTTCATAACATAAAAAATGCACATAGATTAAACAAAAGTAAAAGATACACAATGATACCTGACCTTTATAGAATAGAAGTTATGTAACAATGTAACTGTTCTTTTGCTTAGTATAAACCCTCAAAACCTGCTATTTTTATTCTGATATTATCTTAGCATTCTACTGCTGTGAATTCTACAATGACCAAGTCAACTCTTATAAAGGAAAGTACTTCATCAGGGTATACTTAAAGTTTCAGAGATTTAGTCCATTATCATCATGGCAGAAAGCATGGCAGCTTGCAGGAAGACATGGTACTAGATAGTAGCTTGGAGCTACATTCTGATCTACAAGAGAGAGAGGGGGTGGGGGGGCACTGAGCCTGGCTTGGGCTTTTGAAGCCTCAAAATGCACTCCTAGTGACACACTTCTTTCAACAAGGCCACACCTTGTAATTCTTCTAATCCTTCCAAACAAGTCCACTCCCAGGTGTCAATCCTTTGGGTACATGAGCCTATGGAAGCCATTCTCATTCAAACTACTACAGCTATAAAGATGAAAACTTAGAGCTTCTATGTCTAGTTAATATTGTGTGTTCATGTGTTCACATAATGTGTTACCACTGAACAACATGAACATACCAAGACAATAGAAGAAAACAGGCTATAGCACTCCTCAGTTTCTGAGAATGTAGTAATTTCCCAAATCTCCCTGTGTTTTCTATATGGTCCACAGAAATATATATTATTTCTCAAATAAGGCAATAATACATTTAATTTGAATTTTTCTGGTTAAAATATGTTTTTAATGCTCATGGCACCATCCCATAACATATATTATAAAATAAATTTAGAGGAGTGACATCACTCCAAGTTTTACCTACCTGAACATTTCCTGGACAGATATGATCTTGGCTATTTTCATTTACTTACTTATTTATTTACTCATTCATTCATGTATTTATTTATATGTACGTATATATGTGTACATATTGTGTGTAGGTATTCCTACATGCACGTGTGTGTAGAGGGCAGACATTGACATTCAATGTCTTTTTTGATGACTCTTCTTTGAGATAGGCCTTCTAACTCAATCTGGAGTTTATCACTTGGGCTAGGCTTACTGGCCAATGAGGTCTAGAGATATGCCTGTCTCCATTTCTTTGCTGTCCTCCTCCAGTGAGGGTCACAGGCATTGGACACAGCACCCGACATTTACATGGAGGTGGGGGCTTCTGCACTCAGGCCCTCATGCATGCATGACAGGCCTGTTTCATCTCCACAGCTCCATGGATCCTTCTTTTGAGGACCTTTCTTTAAAATCCCCTGGTTAATTAAATATTGTGCTCTCAGAGGTCACTACATAGTCTAAAAATCCTTTCAAACAAGGTAGAATAAGAAATTTAGCAGCCTAAAAAAATAAATAATAAAAGTGGAGACCCTGGAGCATTTGGTAGCCATTTGAATCAATGGAGAAATAATTGGCTTTACAGCCAGCAAGAAAAATAGTACACACAATTTAAACATGTTTCCAACTTGACCCCTTAGTGTGTCCTAAAAATTCAGCAACTCTTCAGAAAATTATGGACTCTTCCGAAGTGAGGTTGTCATGCTGGCACTTAAGGAACAGGTTAGTCCACTATGTATCAAAGAAAGGGCCTCAGGAAGGCATGGAGCTGGCTCCACAGGAACAGCATGCTAGTATGGTTTCAGTGGCTCTTATAACATCACTAATAGGACTTATTTTTACAGGAGGCTGCCTCTAGCCAAACATATGCTCCTGGCTTTCACTTTAAAAAAACATTCCAGACTCTGAGCTTATCCTTTAATTGCCTTATACGTAATAGAAAAGACTTTCTGCATAACCAGCAAGCCAGAACAGCAACTTGGAAGCCAAGAGTTCCTTTGAAAGTTCACTGGGAGGTGGGGCCTAAAGCCTCTCAAAGAAGAGGTTGGGGAGAGATCTTTTCCAGCTCAGGTGCACAGAAAGGTATTCTGTCTACCTTCCTTTGACAAAAGATTCTTCGAGAAGAGAGAGAAAGGCTATGAAGATGTGGCAGCCTCTAGTGAGAGTGAGTCACTGTTCCTACAACTCTATGGTGTTGGCAGCCCGCCGAGCTCACAGTTTTTGTTTTCTTGGTATGCTAATTAGTTGTTGGCACTATTGATGTATCTCCTGAGTGAAGAGAAAAGAAAAATATGAGCACCTGCTGTTTCTAGAATGAGTAGTGTTCTATGCGTGATATTGAGGTAAGCGTCTGCTCAGAGTCCAAGTGTTGGCCAGTGCAGGGCCATGTAGCTCAAGCTCTCCAGTGTCCTTGTGCTACGTTTATACCAATAATAGAACCCCAAGGGACTGCAAGATGGCTCTGCAGCCCTACAAGGCCTTAGTATTGGTCTGCATGTTGGTCTTCTAGACCACAGAATCTAGCAGCCACACTTCCATATTTGTTGGGTTTGTTGGCTGGTTTTGCTTTTCTGCAAGCGGGTATTACCATGTTACACAAGCTAGCTTTAAATTTGGGTCCTTCTGCTTTGGCAAAACCAGCCAGTATGGTATGGCTGGTACAAGAGCTCATACTTGGACCCAAAACTGTGTAGCAGATATTTCTGTGCCTGACCCTTGACCCCGACCCTGGCCACTTTGGTGCATGACCCACCTCCCAAATACCTGCATCTCCACATCCCCTTTACCCTTCCTTTGCTTATCTTCTCTGTGCCTGATGACCATGTTATGCATGCTCGAATCTGACACACCAGAAGCTCCAGAAAGCGAACATCCCACCTCTGTGTGGCCCTTCAGCCTGACCCTGAAAGGAATTGGAGGCTCCAGTTTCTAGGCCCTGTGTGTGGTAACCTTGAGACCTGCTAAACCAGAGGTTCTCAACCTGCTTGTGCTATATCAGATATTTATATTATGATTCATAATTGTAGCAAAATTACAGTTATGAAGGAGCAAAAAAGTGATTTTATGGTTGGGAGGTCACCCCAACATGAGGGACTATATTAAAGGGCCGAAGCATCGGGAAGGTTGAGAACCACTGTGCTAGACATTTCCCCTACTGTTGTTACCCACCTCATTACCTTTTACGAATGCCTCTTTTCCCTCCTTCCTTTCCCACTTCCCATCTCATACTTCCTGAACTTATTCCCAGACACTGATGCACTGTGGCTTGGTCTGATTTTGATACCTAAGAAAGTACAAAGTTTATAGCCAAAATACGTGCATGAGTGTGTGTGTGTGTGTGTGTGTGTGTGTGTGTGTGTGTGTGTATGCTATGTGTATGGGTTTCTATTACATTTGTGTGTGTGTTTCAATTACATTTGTATGTGTGGTTCTATTACATTGTGTGTGTGTGTGTGTGTATGTGTGTGTGTGTTACGTTCATATCCATGTGTACATTCCTACATATGAGCATATGCTGAGGTGACTGTATGGAGGCCAGAGGACAATATGTGGGTGTCAACTCTCTCCTTCTACCATGTGATCAAACACAAGGCTTAGCAGCTAATGTTTTTACCCACTGACTCATCTTGCTGACCCTAGCCAAGGCAATTCTAAGAAACTCACTTTACCTCTTAGCTAGGGGCTGTTCTCAAAAGTACAAGAAGAATTTTAGAATCTTCCATGGTCATAACCATCTGTGGAGCTGCTTCACTATTGGCCAAAGACTTCCTTGGGCCAGCCTCCATCTTCCTGTTCTCTGCCCTAACCTCTAGGCTTGCACTTCCCCCACAGTGTTCTCCAATGGTGTTGATCCCTTCGACAAGCGACTCACTTACTTTGGGGCTCTTACTCATGCTATCCTTCTGCCTGGAACGTTCCCCTTCCTTCTGTTGGTTTGGCTCACGTGTATGAATTCTCCCACTTTCAGCTTAAATATCACTTCCTGTAGAGAGGCCTTATCTAACTCCCAGGCAAGGATTATGATACTATTATTTGCTGTTGAGAATAATGCCTGTTGTGGCTTTTGGCGCCTCTTATTGTAACTCCCTGTTATGCACATAAGCCCACCTCACTCTTAGTCCCAAGTCGTAATCTTCCATTCTTTGAAGGCAGGAATTCAATCTACCTCCCTCTCTGCTATTACCCCAAGACCAAGGTTAGGGCCTGCCATCATGAGTATTTAATAAAGAAGTGTCAAGTAAAATGTTTGCTTAATTTACTGAGTACCAAGTTCAGTGAATAAGACAGTCTTGGAATAAATTTAAGGCAAACTTTCCCAATACAGGTTCTGCAAGATAAAGATATTCTTCCACACTCCTTTGAAACCTAGGAAGAAGAGTGTTAAAGATGGGGCTTCCTGCAGCTAAGAAGAGCTTTGTGGGGCTGGTGAGATGGCTCAGAGGTTAAGAGCACTAACTGCTCTTCCAGAGGTCATGAGTTCAAATCCCAGCAACCACATGGTGGCTCACAACCAACCATAGTGAGATCTGATGCCCTCATATGGATGTCTGAAGACAGTTACAGTGTACTTACATATAATAAATAAATTAAAAAAAAAACTTAAAAAAAAGAATCACCAGCACATGGCTGGCAATAGGAGGAGGAGGAGGAGGAGGAGGAGGAGGAGGAGGAGGAGAAGCTTTGTGGCCGGGCAGTGGTGGCATACGTCTTTAATCCCAGCACTTGGGAAGCAGAGGCAGGCAGATTTCTGAGTTCGAGGCAAGCCTGGTCTACAGAGTGAGTTTCAGGACAACTAGGGCTATACAGAGAAACCCTGTCTCAAAAAAACAAAATAAAACAAACAAACAAACTAACTAACAAAAAGAGCTATGTGTTCTCTCCCCCATGTTGGGGGAACATCACTGTTAACCTGAAAAATACCTGAAAGTACTACATTAAAATAACCCAGCCCAGTTCTTAAACAATAAAAGGTTGAAATGTGGGAAAAAATAAAAAGATACATAATCAATAAATGTTAGCTGGGCGGTGGTGGTGCATGCCTTTAATCCCAGCACTTGGGAGGCAGAGGCAGGTGGATTTCTGAGTTCGAGGCCAGTCTGGTCTACAGAGTGAGTTCCAGGACAGCCAGAACTACACAGAGAAGCCCTGTCTCGAAAAACCAAAAATAAAAAATAAAAAATAAAAATAAATAAATAAATAAATAAATAAATGTTAATAATTGTCAGAAAGAGAACTGGACATATAACCCAACTTAGCTTCTGTGAGGCTCAGGGTTTGATCCTTGGTACCAAGGAAGATGGTGGGGAGAGCAGGTTTGGGAGAGAGAGAGCGGAAGGAACTTGGAAATGTTAGCAGCCCACATTGCTCATGTGTTGTGTCTGAGTCTGAATGGCAGCCACATACTGACTGTCAGCAGCACCATCTTCACAGGTAGCACCTTGTTCCATAGTCCTCTATCTTAGATGTCTGCTGGGCCTACGTTAACAATGCCTTAGTCCACCAGAGATTAGGCTGCGTGTAAGGGCCAACTTTCACCAGCTTTAGAAAGGAATCTAAGTTTCTTAGCATAGTGGAGTCATCTCTTGGGCTCACTTTGGCTCACCTTCCTCCATGTTCTACTTTATACTTTTTGTTTCTTTACTTTTTTCTCCAACAGGACTTCATGCAGTTCATATCAGCCACAGACTTGCCATGTAGCCATTGCTGGCCTCAAACAGCCAATCTTCCTACCCTTACCTTTCCAGGGCTCATCTGGGGCATGTGCCAGCATGCCTGGTGTATATACTGGACTTCAGACCCAGAGCCTTGTGCATACCAGGCAACCACTGGTATCTCTACCAAATGAGATACATCCACAGGCCCTCACCCATTCCTTTTCTCTTTGTCCACAGACACATACTCCTTCATATGTCAATCAACAGGTACTCCCGTTCACCTGGTCCCAGAACTCCCCAACCCTTCCATCAATTTGGCTTGACAACTTTTACTCATCCATGGAGGCTCAGCCCCAGTCCAGCACAGGCTCCTTTCCATGCACAGCTCTCACTGTCTCTGATCTCCCCTTCAATATATTTGTAGTTTGATTTTGTTGTTGTTGTTGTTAGACATGGGTCTCACTATGTAGCCCAGGCTAGCCTTGGGATGACATGTATGAGCCATGATAGCTGGCTAACATTTATTCTTTGAGAGCATTTGTTTGCTGCTCTCCACCAGCCTGACTAGGAATCACTTCAGGAACACTCTGAGGACAAATTCCGTTTCACATACATCTCTGTCCTCTTCATGATGAGCACAGTTGATTTATCAACAAATCCTTGCTCAAATGTGCTAAAGATTGTAATCAGCTTTTGTGAAAACTAATCTATGCTTGAATACTAGAAGGCACCTCTTAAACAGCCTGCTGATACTGGTTTCCTACAAAATTCTAACTTTAAAAACTGTTTTTGCCATGTAGCCTTTAAGGGCAGTCAATAAATTCATACAGTTTGGGGTGGGAGGTGGGGGAAGGTACCCCAATGTCTTCTTTTCAGGACTATTACCACAGACAACCCTACTGACAGCACATACCTGAGCATCTGGCCCCTAGCTAGAAAGGAAAGCACTACAAGCATTGTATGCATCTTGTTGCTCCCAGAGTTCTTACCTGTAAGGCCATTTCCCCATCTAAGTAACAGGCCTGACCTCCATTCGCTTCTGATATCAAACAAAAACTTTTTCCTGAGGCTGAATAGGTTCAGTTCTTTGTTAAGATGAATGAAATCTGTATTCAGGGACTGGAATTCGTTTCTGAGGGAGGAGGCATCCAAGAAGTCCTCTCATGCTCCACCCTGGCGCCTGCCCTGAGTGCACAGAGGCCAGCATGTCTGCACCCAGCCAGGAAAGGGCAGGGCAGCCAGCACCAGCTTGGGACAGCAGCAGGATGCTCAGCCCATTCCAGGCCCCGCTGCAGGCCCTAGGGACCAGAAGCTCTGACACCACTGTGCTTGTCCCAGGCCTTTGGCACAGCTTGAGGTCTATTGGTTCTGGATATAGCCTTGCATAAACCCAGCACACTGCCCACAGCCTGTGCACTACAATAACTTCAGTGACTGTTCTGGGACAACACGCTACACAGCTACAAAGTACCAACTTTTCTGTGCCTACCTGCAATCTATTTGGAATAATGCCTCCAATTTGGTGTGGCCATTTCTTACTGTTTCCATCTTGATTGGAGCAGTTTTCATTGGCAGGAAGCTCTCAGGAGACCAGGCCCACTGAATTCCCCTGTCAATCACAGAGGGATGGGAGAGGTTCACAAGGATCCAGAAGGCCCTCCTATTCCTTCGCCTACCCCCAGCCCCCATGCTTGGTTTTACATGAGGTAAAGAATTGGCTGCCTGAGACTCTTTGGAACTCTTTGGTTGAGTGCTTACCTATGGGTCATTTAAGGGAGTCATCAGTGAAGTAGCTTTTCCTAAGTCTGTGCTGTTGGTGGGCCTCTGCAGTGATGTAGCTGCCTTGAGCCACCCGTGTTCCTGCAAGTAACCCCAATAGTTTCATCAGTTTGCCAAGATGGACTTAGATGAAATCATTGGTCTACCAATATCCTCCCTACTGAGGTTTTCCAGAATAAAATTCCAAGACAAGCTGTGTTAGACAAATACCTTCGACTCAAGGCTTGAGTGGCTCATAAACCAGGATAAGAGCTTGGTTTGCAGTGTATTTGGTGGAAAGCTTTCTTGGCATGTGTAAGACCCTGTGTTCAGTCCCTAGCACCACATAAAAGTGGGAGAGTTAATGCATGCCTATAATTCCAGCACTTAGGAAGCAGGAGAAGGATCAGAAGGTCAAGGTCATCCTTGGCTACCAGATAATATCTCAAGGTAAACAAAGCAAACCATGGCAATAATGGCAGCGTTTATAGTTTTTATGTAGCCCAACTCCTTTATCCCCACCAAGGGCTTTTTAAGAAGAAGCTGCCCATCTCTTACTGATGAGGAAATGGAGATAAAAAGGGGCAGGGATGGGAAGGTTTGTCCTGTCCTGTGGTTTGGATCTATCCAGGACACACAGACACACAGAGAAGGCTTCTAGGAAAAAGGTTGGAGGTGAAAACAGAATTCCTGCAGAGCCTACTATGAGACTTACCCAAGTTTTAAACATACTGGACACAGTGATTGCTAATTTAACTAAAAGATAAGGATTAGTTTGCAAAAGGGGACAGAGGAAATGGGGGGTGGTATAAACTTGGAATAGAGTCAGGATGACAGTTTTTCTCTTGTTTTCTTTGCTTTGCTTGAAGTACAGACTACAATGATAGTTTTAACTCTTTGAATAAAAAACATTCAAGCAGTTTCCTAATGGTACCAGGAATGTGGCCCCAGGTGAAGACTCACTGTTTTTATTTTTATTTATTCCTCTCCCTACCCCACCTCACAACAAACCCTTGCTATGTAGCCCACGCTGGTCACAATAGTCCAGACCCAGTAAGATCTTGTCTCAAAAAACAAACAAACAAACAAACAAACAGCCAGTTGAAACTTACCCCTTCTAACGTTAGTCCATGTTAATTCCATACCTGTAATTTTCTGTAGGTACCAGGGATGGTTGGGCCACCAAAGTCCTCGCTCAAGTAGGAATCTCCACTTCGTTCTGTGAGGCCCCACTCTGATCAAAGCCTCTTGCATGGTACCCCTCTTCTCATAAGATACCCATACATTTAGAAGGCAGATGTACGAGATACTAACTCTCAAAGATAGTGAGTCCTGCACAGTAGTGATGGGAGGTGAGCCACTGTTTATGACTCCTTACTCTGTAGCCCATGAACTTATAAGTGGCAGCTGGATATTCCCACTGGACACCAACCGGTGCCAGAGCTCTTTCTGCTCAGCTTCTTTGTCTGGGAATTTCTCCCAACTCCTCTCTTGCTCTTCCTTCCCAGGTTCTTGTGACTGTGAGCTTCTCTCCTGTTTCCACGCCCAAGTCTATAAAGGGTGAGATAGAATGCTGTTCCATGCACCCTAAAGTCTTCCAGTTAGGATGTGGTTTTCAGTAAGTCTTTGCTTCTGCTTCTCAGTGACTGCAAGAAAGGAAATTGCCAGAGGGAAGAATGTACTTAGAAAGTACACACATATATTTCAAACTGTACCCTGACCATGCTGAGTTAAGTCCTATACATCCTTACTCTGAGACCATCTGTGCTGGCTATGTTTATGTCAGCTTGACACAAACTATAGTTGTCAGAGAGGAGGAGACCTTGATTAAGAAAATGCCTCCATAAGATTGGGCTATAGAGCATTTTCTTAACTAGTGGTTAATGTAGGCTCAGCCCATAGTTGGTAGTACCCATCCCTAGGCTGGTGGTCTTATGTACTATAATAAAGCTGTCTGCTTAAGCCGTTGGAAGCAAGCTGGTAAGCAGCACCCCTCCAAGGCCTCTGCATCAGCTTGTGCCTCCAGGTTCCTGCCTTGCTTGAGTTCCTGTCTTGACTTCGTTCAGTGATAAACTACAATGTGGAAATGTAAGCCCAATAAACCCTTTCCTCCCCAACTTGCTTTTTAGTCATGGTATTTCATTGCAGCAATAATAACCCTGAGACCCTCTTCAATTTCATGATTGAATAAGCCAGTTTCTCACCATAAAACTGGCTGGGCTTTGTGGCAAAGACCTGGAATCTTAGTGAGTTGGGGGGCTATGGCAGGAGGATCTCTGAGTTCAAGTCTAGCTTGAACTACACAGTAAGTTCAAGGTCAGTATGGTTAACTTAGTGAGACCGTAGTCAAAAGTAAATAGGTTTAGGGTATAGGGTATAGCTCATTGGTAGAGTTTTGCCTAGCATGTGAAAGACACACTCTCTCTCTCTCTCTCTCTCTCTCTCTCTCTCTGTGTGTGTGTGTGTGTGTGTGTGTCTCTCTTTTTCTGTCTCTCTCTCTTTCTGTTTGTGTCTGTGTGTGTGTGTCTGTGTGTGTGTGTGTCTTCTATTGATTCTCCTCTTCTGGAGGAACCTAACATTCAATAGAATTTTAAAGCCTTGTGTTGCCTAGTGTGATAGTGTACTCCTGTAACATTCAGGAGACTCTGGAAGGAATATTATAAATTTGAGACCAATATGAGCTACACAACAAGACCTTGATTCAAAACCAGATATGGTCATTTGAATTGAAATGTTCCTCCATAGTCTCAGGCATTTTAATTCTTGATTTCCAATTGGTAGAATTGTTTGAGTAGATTTTAGGATGTGTGGCTTTGCTGCAAATATGTCACTGGGATCCAGTTCTGAGGTTTCAGAAGGTACACACCATTCTCAATTCACTCTCTGATTCTCACTGTGGTTTCAGATTCAAGCTCTCGGCTTGCTGATCCAGTTACGATGTCTGACTGCTGCCACACTTCCTGCTGTGGAATAACTGTAAGCCCTCCCCTCCAAAACAAGCAAGCAAGCAAACAAACAAACAAACAAACAAACCTTCTTTCTATATGTTGTCTGGTCTTGAGGTTTCATCACAGAAACTAAAAAAATAATTAATATCCAAGACACACACACACCTCTTTTTTATTATTACTGATTTATGGCCATCAAGATACTATTTCTCTGCACCTACTGCCCCAGGACACCTACTGCCAAATCCCAAGACTTGAGTTCAAGCTCCAGGACATAACCACACCTACAGGTTGACCTCTGACCTCCACATCCATGTAGTGGTGCTCCTGTGTACGCACACATGCACACAAAACAGATAAATAAAAATGTTTTTTAAAAAAAGAAAAAATACTAAGTAGGAACCACAACTTTTTAAAAAGCAAAGAAGAGAAAGTTCTGGAAAAGTGTTCATACGGATGATGAGATGTGACTGTTAGCTGTGTTCTAAATCCTTTATATGAGTGACTTAGTACAGTCCCTATAATAAATAGTCTATATAACCTTTATATGAGTAACTTAGTATAGTCCTTACAATACATAGTCTATATAACCTTCAGGAGTACAGGAAACATTCATGTATAACACAAAGAATGTGTACAAAGAGGAAAGGAAACCAATATCAGAAGAGAATGACGTTTTCAGTTAGCATATGTGACAAGGACATGGAGCTTTATACAGAGCTGCACACACCCTGACATCCCTGCCACCACCACCCCCGCCTTCACTGCTGCGTATTGTATCCCCGTTGCCTGTGGCCAGGAGGACCAGATGAAGGAGCAGCAACAGAGAGAGCAGCACACAGCTGATGCTTAACACAGAGTTGCCGAGTGGATGTTGGTTGAAACCCCAGCCTCAGCTGTTATATTTGGTGGCTGTTATTGGTAACCATCATGCCTTTTAAACTAAATTTGGCTTTTTTTTATATACATATGGAATGTGTATATGCAACAATAAGAATCTGAATGACACTGGAAATAGTTACTGACTTGGGGAACAACTCTGAATTGTCCCATGGCATTGGAGGTGTGGTAAACATCACCATCTGAGACTTTCTCTTACTTTCCGACATAGACTCACATATACAAATTACTGGGCCTGAGGATGCCTCGATCCAGGATACACTACACAGCAAAGCTGTCACTGCTTATCATTCAAAGGGCCTGGACTTGATGAAACTGTAACTTATCTGAAATTGGCTCCACAGACTCCAATTATTTCTTTTTTTTCTTTTATCTTTTTTTGGCGAGGAATGTGAAAGAAAAAACTACTTTATCAATACTCCAGAGTTAGAAGAAAGCCTAAAGGAGACTTCAAAGGCTAAATTCAACCTACAGTTCAAATATACTCTGTAGTTAATCTTGGATTTTATATGCTTATGAGGTTAATTAGTTAGGATTTTACTACCGTGAACAGACACCGTGACAGAGGCAAGTCTTATAAGGACAACATTTAATTGATGCTGGTTTAGAGGTTCAGAGGTTCAGTCCATTATCATCAGGTGAGAGCATGGCAGTGCCCAGGCAGGCATGGTTCAGAAGGTGCTGAGAGTTCTACATCTTGTTCTGAAGGCAAACAGGAGAAGACTGACTTCCAGGGAGCTAGGACGAGGGTCTTAAAGCCCATGCCCACAATGACACACCTATTCCAGCAAGGCCACACCCACTCCAACAAAGCCACACCTCCTAATAGTGCCTCTCCCTTGGCCAAGCATATTCAAACCATCACAAGCAGCTTCTCTTGGAATGGTAAGGACACAGCACCAGTACAGTACTTGCCAGAGCTGAGTGACAGGTTCCTTTCAGATCACCACCTTCGCCTCAGTTGCTCTCCTTTGATAACCCACTTGAAGCATCAGTGAAATGAAAGACAAGAAGGAGAAACTATCTAGAAAGCAAAACCTCAAAATACCTACTACCTGGGGCTGCAGAGCTGGCTTGGTATGAGTGTAGTATGTTGCTCTTGCAGAGGACTTGAGTTCAGTTCCAGCACTCACATCAGCCTGTAACTTGAGCTGCAGAGGGATCAGATGCCTCTAGCTTCTGAAGGCATCTTTATTCATATGCTCATAGGAAAAGGTACTAAAAAATACTAATTACTTGGTCACTGTGGCTGTCCTTAACATTGGCTCCTGTAGCATGCCATCTATTTGCATTCACTGTGTTCTCTCTCTAGTTCCCATAGCAATAAGAAGATTACACACTGGACTTACTATAGGTGGCTATTGCTTCAGTGTTCATATATTAATTGATTTCCATCTTCACTGCAGTGCTGAGATAGTATGTTTTTCAGCTTTCCACTGCTGTGACCCATAGCTGTGAAAAACAGTTTCAAGGGAAGAAGGGTATGTTTCAACTGGCAGTCCAGAGGTTTCATTACTCTGAAATTTCTAGGCAAATTTCCTGTCTACCTTTGAAGCAAGGAAGAGTGTCATTGGCCAGCATGTGTTGCATAGCACAGGCCACTTGTGCATAAAGAATAAGATAGGCGCTTTTGAATGTTCTATCTGTATCCTCAGGCCAAGGGGTTATCTTATCAAAACTGGAGAGTAGAGCAGCCTATTGAAGAGTCTTCTTGCCTCTGGACTTGTCTTTCCATAGCAACACTCCCCTCTACAAATGCAGATAACATTCTGCTCTCAAAGATGCAGAGATTTAATGAGAAAATTTTTCTGAAGAGCAACACTGAACGGGACTCACAATAGAGTGTGTGCCATTTTGACACTTGAATGTTTCATGTGACATCCTTCTTACAAAGGCACTCCTAGACCCAGCCTAAGCTCCCGCCTCCAGCATGAGCACTTGGCTCTTCTCTCGCTCTTCATCGTCGACCTGTGTTGGTCCATCTGGCATAAGTGGGAGAGTGCCAGAAGCAGCAGAATAAGAAAGAGGTCGCAACTCTCAATTGCAGAAACCAAACTTAGTATCTTGGAGTGCAAGGTGAAGGAGGCATGTTGCTCTAATTTGAACACTGGAGTGGTTTGGGACCCTTCAAAGTTTGCAGTAACTTTGTATCTTTTGAAAAGATAAAAGGTAAAGCAATTCTGACCTACAGATGGCTGCTTTAATTTAACCTCCTCAGATTCTTGTGGAAACTAGATCAACAGCCCAGTGAGCATTCTGTCCAGCATCTAAGAGTTAGTCAAAGACCTTCCTCCCTTCTGTTCCTGAGGACTATCCCCGGTTACCCATGTGAACAAACAATGTCTACAGATGTTTTCAGATATCAGCAACAGGCCATGCAGGGTACCAGGTTCCCTCGTCTCAGTTTCTCTTTTGTATAGAGTTTTGTGTTACCCAGCTTGGCCTCAAACTCACTATGTAGCAGAGGATATTCTTGAACTCTTGATTGTCACACCTCCACCTTCCAAGAGCTGAAACATAGCCATGTGACTCCATACTTGGTTTATTCAAGGCTGGGGAATAAACCTAATGCTTCATGGGTGCTAGGCAAGCCGTTATCTCCTCTCTAAAGATGGAGAGCATATCTAGAAGGCTTAAACAATGTGTTATATACATACAAGGCTTCCAGTGAAGACATTCTCAGACTCACGCATTATCAACTCAGCTGTTAAGCTATATGCATGGCTCCCAGTCTGATAAGTCACCGTTTGATGATAATTACAGGGCTGGCTTAAATATGCATATTGAATCATTGAGATAAAGAGATAAAACTCTGGACTCTTATTTAGACTATTTCTCCTTCCTCACCCACAGAGTAGTGGAATATTTGTAGCAATCTGAATAAATGCAGCTTGGCTTGTGTGCCATGAAAAATAAAGGAATGTTTTATGTGAGACCTCCCCTTTTTCCTGAAGACCTTATGTTTGTTCACTATAAAGAATGTCTTCCAAAAAAACATAAATGTGTATTAAACTTTGAAAACCTTACAATAGTCCATTTCATTATAAAAATAAGACACATTTGGAGGCCATGGAGGTGGTTCAGGGATTAAGAGTGCTCACCGCCTTTTCAGAGGACCAAAGATGGGTCCCCAGCACCCGTGCTGGGTGTCTCACAACTGCCTGTAACTCTAGCTTTAAGGTATCCAATGCCCTCTTCTGGTGTTTGTTTGTTTGTTTTGTATTTTTTTGTGGGCACCTGCACACATGTGCCTCTCCCTAGACATTAAATAAATTTTAACAAAAATACATGAAATAAATAAAATTGATTTAGGAGGAGGTAAGATGTCTCAGGCTGTTGTTGTACAAGTTCAGCAACCTGAGTTCAATCCCCAGAAGCCACATAAAAGTGGGAGACCCCCACAACCTTTCCTCTGACCTCTTCCCATACCAGCCAGACCACAGTACACTCATGCACACACACACACACACACACACACACACACACACACACTCACACACACACACACTAAAGCAAAACTTTAAAGGAGTTTAAGTGACAAGATGACATGGGGGCAGGGCTGCAAATGAAAAGAGTAATATATATGCAACCATTTTTAGGTCTGACCTTTTACAAAGCAAATGTTTTGGGATTGCATAAAAATGTCCCAAAGAAGCCGGGCAGTGGTGGCGCATGCCTTTAATCCCAGCACTTGGGAGGCAGAGGCAGGCAGATTTCTGAGTTCAAGAGTTCCAGGCTAGCCTGGTCTACAGAGTGAGTTCCAGGACAGCCAGGGCTACACAGAGAAACCCTGTCTCGAAAAACCAAACCAAAAAAAAAAAAAAAGAAAAAAGAAAAAAGAAAAAAAGTCCCAAAGAGCTCCCTTTGCTTCAGAATGTTATTAGATAGATAGATAGATAGATACATAGATACATAGACAGATAGATAGATAGATAGATACATAGATAGATACATAGATAGATAGATGCATACATACATACATACATACATACATACATAGATTCAAGTATTGTTTTGTTTTGTTTTGCTGGGATTGAGGCCCTGTACCTTCTAAGTGAATTCTTTACTGCTGAGTTGTACCCCTAACCCTGTAGCACTTGCTGCTCCTGTAGACCTGGGTTTGGTTCCAGCACCGACATGGTGGGATCACAACCATCTGTAACTTCAGTTCCAGAGCATCCAACGCTTCCTCAAACCTCCTCAGGCTCCTTCATGAACGTGATACACGTATCTACATTCAGGCACACACATATATTTTGCCATTCCATTTGGAATACATATATGGGGTAGAATGAAGTTTCAAACATATAAACATATATAAGTACATAGTATGTGTTATATAATGTATAAATAAAATATATATATACTATGTTTTAGTATAGTATATATATATACTATATACTATAAATATAATATAAATTTAATTTTAATATTTTCAAGAAGACTCATAAAATATCTTGAGGTATGGTGGCAGCACCTACCTCAGCACTCAGGGGGCAAATTCAGAATGAGGTCGTCTTCCACCTCATAGACAGTCTCTGTTTCTGTTGCCTGCACAGTAAAAAATGGAGTTAGAGAATCCTTAAGTTCCTCTTCAGCATTGTTAACTCTAGATGCCAGCTGTTGTTAAATGCTACTCTGTACATTTTCTGGCACCCCACTTTGTGTCCAAGATTTACAAAACATGGTTGAGGGTAAATGAATGGAAGCTTTCAAATAGAGGGGCAGGGCAGGTCTGGGGGTGCATTAAGAAGGATAGAACAGGAGGACCACTACAAGTCTAGGGCATTTTGGGGCTATAGGAGATAGAGATAGAGACAGAGATAGAGACAGAGATAGAGATAGAGATAGAGAGATAGGTGATACTAGATATAGAGATAGATAGAGATAATAAAGAGTAACTCACACATACACAACACACACTATATATATAAAATATGAAATTTTAGCACTTTGACATTTTTGCAATAATACATACTCATAATAACTATGACATTGTAGAATCTCCATCTGTCTCTTGAAATAATTGTGTTAACCTTTGGGCATGTAACTTTTCATTCATTCTTATCTCTATGTATTTTGTGAAATAGAATGATTTATTTTTTCTTAAGAAAATATTAAGATTAATTCATTTTTAGCTTGTCAGCAGTTTATTTTTATTGCTATAACAAAATACCAGAGTCCCAGTGATTTATACAGAATAGTTTGTTAGGACTTGTGATTCTGGAAGCTGGAATTCTAAAGAGCATAGCTCCAGCAACTTGCTTAACATCTGGTACCAGCTTTATGCTTCTTCATAACAGTGCTGTGAAGCTGGGAAGTAAACAGATATCAGAAAAATAAAACACAAGGAACAGATTCGCTTTGTAACAACAGTCTCCTGGGAAGGTGGCACCAATCCATTCGGAGCAGTGGGTTCAAATCCTAAGCGTTTTTTAAAGGCCTATTTCTCCGTTACGCCATAATGTCTATAATCAGTTTTGTAGCATCCTAGGGGGGCACTTTCAAACCAAAGCAACAATACATAATGAAAATTTTAAGATTTGTATGAATTGAGTCAAGTGTAGTGGCAGATCCTTATAATTCCAGCAGGTGGATGGGGAGATGAGAGGATTAGGAGTTCAAGGTTGCCTTTAGCAAGTTTAAAATAAACCTGAGCTACATGATATTCTCTTTCTCTATATGGGGATGGGGTGGGGTGGGGAGACAGAGCCAGAGAGAGGAGAGAGACAAACAGAGAAAGACACAGAGAGAGGAGACAGAGAAAGATATATTAGTATGACTGCACAGTTAATTTCAACATGCTTCTGTCTTCTCAGATTCTTGCTGTGTAACAGTCTTGCAGCAGGTATCCTTATATGAAACATCACACATCTGAGTTCTTATCTTTTCAAAGAGTTTATTCTAAGAAGTAGAATTTTTTATTTTTGTTGGTGGTGGTTTGCTTTGCTTTTGTTTGTTAATACAGGGTCTCACACTATAGCCCAGGCTGGTCTGCACCTCTTGCAAGTCCTGTAGCAGCCCCCTGCTGGATGGAGGTACACACAAGGTATCACTGTGCACCACCACGCCTAGCTTACAAAGTAAGAGTGCTGAGTCAGTAGACAAGCATATTTTCATCTTGCATAAATATTGCTCAGTTGTTGTCATAAATATTCATATCCACTGAACTATATTAAAGTAACTATTTCTTCCGAGTCTAGCTAGCTTTGAATGCATCTCATGTACATATATTTATTCAAATTTATTTTTATTCTTCTGATTTCTTAAAATTCCTATAAGCTTTTTCTATTAAGTCATTTGTTATCTGGGCAAAGTGATGTTCTCTGTAATCCTGGCATTCAGGAGGATAAGTTGGGAAAATCACAAATTCAAGGCTAGCCAGGCCTATATAGCAATGTTGAAGGCAGCCTGGGTTATTCTTTTTTCTTTTCTTTTTTTTTCTTGGTTTTTTGAGACAGGGTTTCTCTGTGTAGCCCTGGCTGTCCTGGAACTCACACTGTAGACCAGGCTGACCTCAAACTCAGAAATCTGTCTGCCTGTGCCTCCAAAGTGCTGGGATTAAAGGCATGCGCCACCATTGCCCAGCATAAATTTTTTTCTTTTTTTCTTTTTTCTTTTCTTTCTTTCTTTCTTTTTTTTTTTTTTTTTTTTTTTTTTGGTTTTTTGAGACAGGGTTTCTGTGTAGTCCTGGCTGTCCTGGAACTCACTCTGTAGACCAGGCTGGCCTCGAACTCAGAAATCCACCTGCCACTGCCTCCCAAGTGCTGGGATTAAAGGCGTGCACCACCACCTCCCGGCTTCTTTTTGTTGTTGTTGTTGTTCTTACATGGCTTATTTTTTCCAGAGACTATTATTTATTTATTTTTTAAAATCAAATCATAATTTTTACTTATTCACACAGGGGTTATGAACAAAAAGGCTGGACGTGGGGAAGGGGATGACACAGGAGCGCGGGTGTTCAGGGGGAGTATAGATATCTTTCAGAACATGGCATCAGCTGGGTGAAGGTTCAGGGGACAGGTCACTATGACTCTGCCTATGATTCACTTGCCCTTATCTAAGTTGGTATTATCTGCCAAGACTACCTATTTACAAGGTCTATGACTACTCAGGCTGGTAAATTTCCACAAAATCTGTCTGTTTACAATAGCTTATAGCCATCTGTTTCAGTGTTTTTCCACAGAGACCCAAGACTTGGTGTTAGTATACATGTATGACAGGCCTATTGCTGATTTTAGGCCTATGGCTGATTTTAGGCCTTCAGTGTGTAATCAGGGCTGCCCCTGACATCTCCTCCCTTCTCTAAGTATAGAAGGGCTGTGGCGATTCTAATCTTGCGAAGGCGGGGATAGAGGCCTGACCTCCAGTAATTGAAGGGGACTTTGTAATGGCTCCAGTCCCCCTGTTGTTGTCAAGTGAGGCATGAGGGCCATATCCATCCCAATGTCTTTTTCCTGGAGAGGGGATACTTTTGATATCAACCCCTATGCAGTCAGGCTTGTCCCTCAGGGAACCCAGAGAAATATTTTTAACTTTTATTTATATTCCTTTGCAGTGCTTAGCCTCGCAGCCTAAGCAAGAATTCAGATTGCCAGTCAGAGGGGGTTCTGGGTGGCCCCTACCTACTTGGTCTAGGGGCGGAAGTCCCCTCTTTTAGGTTGGATGGAGATGGGTTTTGGGAACACCCTGGATAGAGTAACAACCTCATTTTGAGTCTCGTGGTCCTCCATAGCTAACTTATGATACTGTATCTGAATAGATTTTGCTACCAAATTATTTATTTGTTGTTTCACAAAGTTAGTTAGCCTATTTAAAGCCCAGGGACCAAAAGAAGTAAGCAAAAATAACCCAAATAATGGTCCCAAGATGGAAGAAAGTAGGGTTGACAACCATGGAGAGGTTGAAAACGAATTCTTGTACCAGATCTCATCTTTTTCTCTTTCTCTCTCTAACTTTTCTCAGGGCCTTCTCTGACCTTTTTCATGCCCAGCATAAATTTTTTGGGTTTTTTTTTTTGTTTTTTGTTTTTTGTTTTTTTTTTTGTTTTGATTTGTTTTTTTCAAGATAGGGTTTCTCTGTATAGCCCCGACTGTCCTGGAACTCATTCTGTAGACCAGGCTGGCCTTGATCTCAGAAATCCGCCTGCCTCTGCCTCCCAAGTGCTGGGATTAAAGGCGTGTGCCACCAGGCCCGGCAAATTTTTTTCTATTAGGTGATTGCTTTTGTTCTTATAAATTTCTAAGAGTTTTGTGTAGAAGTTCTATCAGGTTAGTCAGATGGATTAACATGAACTTTGAAAACCTTTTCTACCTATTATCCAGCAAGTAATACAGGAATATTCATTTGTTTATGACAGTTGAGGACTCATCAGTACTGGCAATAGTGTCACATGATGAAATAAGGACCATGAGCTGAGCCGGGTCCCATCCACACGCATGTGTTGCACTCCTACCCCTGACGTATGTGTGTGCAGATGAGACTCTCCAAGATAACTGGGCTTCAATAAGATCAGCAGGAGAATCTCAGCATAATGGGACCAGCTCTTCTGTAAGAAGAGTGTCTCTCCTTGTTATGTGAAGATACAAGAAGGAGCAGGGCCATCTACACACCATAAAAACCATCCTCATCAGAGGTTAATCACACCAACATCTTGACGTTGGGTTTCTAGGCTTCAAGACAGTGAGGAAATACATTTCTGACATTTATGCATTCTGGTCATGATCTGACTAAGATAGCGTAAGATAGCAATGCACAAATCATCGGATTTAAAAGAGCTAGCTTTTTAAACTAACAGAGTAAGTTGATCCACTCTCAATATTCTGGAGGCTGAGGCAGGAGAATTGAAGATTTCAGCCTGGACTACATAATGAGACCCTGTCTCTAACAACAGGAAGGAGGAGGAGGAGGAGGAGGAGGAGGAGGAAGAGGAGGAGGAGGAGGAGGAAGAAAAGGAGGAGGAAGAAGAGGAGGAAGAGGAGGAGAAAGAGGAGGAGAAAGAGGAGGAAGAGAAGAAAAAGAAAAAGAGAGGGCATGGGGAGAAGGAGAAAAGAAATGAAACAGAGAGACAGATGCAGACAGAAAGATCCACAGACAGAAAGACACACACAAACAGACTGAAACATCACGATCATTTAGCGTCACCAATTAACAATATAACTGCTTACTGATACTTGGTCATTTTCCTTTCAAAACTATTTTACATTTTAATTCACATGTTTGATGCCTTGGCTAGGATATCCCAAGAGCCATGTGTACTCAGGACCATTGAATATAGTCTTCTTCATGTGACAGGGTCTTCCCCACATCATTGTAACCTCTGGGAAGTCAAACTTTTGCACAGTGGCTCAGGCCTCCAATTGAGACTGTCTCAGTGAAGGGCAGAAGTTCAATAACATCACATCCTCTATGCTGAAGGGGGTAATCCAACCAAACCCACAGTCAAGGGCTCAAGATGCTCTCACTTGCCAATGGGAACATAACTGAAGAATCTAGTGTTTTAAAATCGGCACAGTCACATACTCATAAGTAGATACAGATATATGCACACATATGTGTATTAAATCTGCATTCAGCGCCCTGTAATTCTCACAATAAACCAATTGATCAGAAGCATGATGTTGGGCAATTTTGGCTTGCTCAGAGACACAGATCTAGTAAGTAGCAGAAACAGGACTCAGGTACCTCACAGAAACTCCCAGACTAGTCCTACTAAGCCACTTAAAAGGATACTCCATTTGTTTGAGAGCTTATATTGTCACCTTAATAATTTTTGAGTTGGTATCAATATGTATGATTCTCTAGAAAATTAAACACACACACATACACAAATAGAATTGTGTTCAATTTAAATAAGGACAGTTTACAAAACAGAAGAAGCCCAGGCAGACTGAGTTTCAAATTTAAAGCAATCATCTTCAGAGATTTATTTATCCTAAGGCATATTTTTCTAGAATAATAGGATGAAAACCTGTGGGTGGTTCTTTGTGTTTTTTCCTGGGGCTGCTGTCAGTGTCACATCTGTCCAGCTCACTCTTCCTTCCCTAGAAGCAGCAGCTGATTCAAATTATCTGAGAAAGTAGTTCAGCTCTATGTTCTGTGGCACACATAAAGACATGGACACAGATCTGTCTACAGAGCAGAGAAGGCAGGACTAGCGCTTCTCCTTCCCCTCTAGTGCCTGACACTCCATATGCATCACAACAGACTATTCTATCCCCCACACGGCAACTGTCTCACACCACGCTTTATTTATGCTGAACATGGAAAAATAGCTAATGTACACCTTTGTACAAGTCAAGTTGAAAATGTAACCTTCTGCTCAGTCAACTAAGAGGCCATTTGAACTCGATCTCAAAGAGTGATCATTGAAAGCAAATAGAGAAGCATAATTACCAATCTTGTAAAAGCATCTTATTAAAAGGCTATAAAAATCCATTATCATTTGTAATTTCTATTTCATTTCTCAAAAATAACAAGATCATCCTATTCATAAATGATAATGACCTTTCCAGGGTGCCTTGCTAACCTATTTTGCCATTCTCACAAAATGTGCACATATACGGTGTTTCTGAGGAGGAGCACTTGCTGGTGATGTTTCCCAGGTCTCTACTAATGAGATTCACACACTGTCAAGGTCTTCCTGCAATTGTCTGGGGAGACAGAGATTGTTCTAACAAGGAGGGTCAGATCCAAATGGAGCCTCCCCAAACAGGTTCTCTTTCAAAGAAACAATCTTTGCAGGTTCTAAATCCTTTGTATGTATGTTTAAACAAGGGAGCAAAATAAATGCAGGAATATAAAATCTTGAAAAGCTAGAAAATTCATCATTTTAGTATCAAATGAGTTATCACATATTCAAATGAGCAATTCCTAACAAACTGATTTGTCATATTGTCACAAGAAAGACAGGATTTTATGCCTTTGTGACAGAAGAAGCTATGTCATGAACATATTTAGCACCACTTTATTGGAGAAAGAACCGAAGAGAGAAAAGGCAGAGAGGTGGATGTGGGTACCTGTGACAGTGAGTGAGCAGGCCAGGTGAGAAGCAAGAAATGGAACTGAGGAGAGGGTACAGCTTGAATCACCAATTATACCTCTACCTCAACTAAGGGATATTTGTAATTCCATCTGAAAATGTTGTAAGCAATAGGAATAAATGAAGGCCAAATTTATTTGATGATCTGGCAAAACCCATATCTCTGAATAGAGAAGACAATATGTATTATGTGTCATGATTCGATCAGGATTTGGAGCTGGTAGTAACGGTTCATACCAGTGGGCCCAGTGCTTTGGAAGCAGAGGCAGGAGGATTGATTCTACTCTCAAGATAGTCTGTTCTACATAGTTAAGTCCTGGGCTAGCCAGAGTTAAATAGTGAGACCCTGTCTCAAAATATAAAATAAATAAATTGAAACACCACTAGCTGAGTTTTAAGTTTGGGTTTTCCTTTGGGGAGTTGTATTGATTTTGTAACTTTTCATCTGATTACTTTTCTGTAGAGGATCCCATTTACTGAGCCGTTTGTGGTGATTCACACACCTGTAATTCCACTACCAAGGAGGCTGAGGCAGGAGGATTGCTTTGAATTTGAGCTACAGTATAAGAGCCTGTCTTAACAAATAAAATGCACACAAACAAGATATGCCAGTGAGATGGTTCAGTGTGCAGTGGCACAAACACACATAAACATACACACAGTAAATACACACATACACACACACAAGTATACAGGCAGTAAATATACACACATGAATATACACACAGTAAATATATACACACACACACAAATATACACACAGTAAATCTATTTGTATTCGTTTCTTCAGTGTGACATTATTCATTCAATAGATATTGTCTTATGATCTCTTCTGTTTTCCAGGCGCCATAGGAAAATAACATTCCATCCAAAACTTAAATGTATCACATGTGGACACTCTAATTCTTCAAGTAGTTTCTACATTACATTTATTAAAATCAAAAGGATAGATTTATTGATAATTTTGCAAACAGGGACAAAGCCCTTCACATATAATTTACTACTGACAGTTTCCTTACCAGGCAGGTGGTGAAGCACTTCATTACTATTATTTTACAAATGAGAAAACAGCCTCGTTAGCTGAGGAAAGACTGTCACAGTCCATACAATTCTGGATATATAATATGATCAGTATCTTTATTAATTAAAGCTCCTTTGTTTATTATTTATGTTATAATTTAAATAATATTGTCAGCGGGGAGACTAGATAAACTGTAAGAAAGCAAATGGGAAGCTGGGGGAGGGGTCAGGGAGTACAGTGCTCTGTGACCCTGAGCCCCTGAGTGTGATTCCCAGCATCCACAGAAAATGCCCTGAACAATGTCATTTGTGGGTAATCTCAGGACTGGAGAGTCGGAGACAGGCTGATGAGGAGAGGGCTCTCTGCCTAGCCAGTCTAGCTAACTGATGAGCTTCAGATTCACTAAGAGACTATCTTAGGGTTTTTGTTGCTGCAATGAAACACCATGATCAAAAGACAAGTTGGGGAGGAAAGGGTTTATTTGGCTTATACTTCCATATTGCTGCTCATTATTGAAGGAACTTAAGGACAGAAATGCAAACAGGGCAGGATTGTGGAGTTAGGAGATGATGCAGAAACTATGAAAGGGTGCTGCTTACTAGCTTGCTCACTGTGACTTGCTCAGCCTGCCTTCTTACAGAACCCAAGACCATCTGCCCAGGAATGTCACCACCCACCACAGGCTGTCCCATCCCCTATAAATCACTAATTGAAAAAAAAAATGCCTTACATTTGAATGCCTTCAGCTGAATTTCATGGAGACATTTCCTCAACTGAGGCTCCTTTCTCTCTGATGACTGTGACTTGTATCAAGTTGACACACAAAACCAGCCACTACAGGTAAATGCTCTGCCTCAAAAATAAGGGTGGAGAAACCACGTGGTAGAGCACATGTTAAACCCTAGCCCTTAGGAGATCTCTTTGTCTACACATCAAGTTCCAGGCTAGCCAGGGCTACATAGTGAGACCTTGTCTTAGAAAAATAATAATAAAGCAAAGACAACAATAGTAATGTGGACAGAAACAAAGATGGGGGAGGTACATGGTGGAGTTTGCAGTAGGGGTAGACAGAGTTGGGCTGAATAGGACCAAAATGCGATGTAGATATGCGTGAAATTGTCAAAGAAGGTATTTTAAAATTAAAAATAAGGTTAAAAAATGATAGAGGAAATAGATCTAATATCTACCATCCATGTGTGTACACACATACACCACAGAAAGGGAGAGGGGAAAGAGATCAAAGTTTCAGTTATTCTTTGTAACAGTTAGATGCTACAAATTAGACATTCAATTAGAAAGGAGGAAAACAGTATCAGGAGGCTTAAAGGACGGCAAGCAACTGTTACCAGAGCACAGCACAGAGAATCTGACTGGAGCTGTGCAACAGTCTCACAGGCTCAGAGGAACCTAAGGATTCCTGCAAGGAGCCCAGAGCCAGGGTTTCTGGTGCCTGCTTATTTGTCTTCTTATTGAATTCATTTGAAAAACCATTGCCTACTGCACCCAGCCACTTCCACTGTGTGCCAAGATCACAAAATTGAACAAGTAATATTTTGTGATAAAAAGAAGGAAGTCAATTCATTAATTTAATGAAAACAAGGATTATTTTGCTATAAGAACAATTGGGGGTATTTCCTTCCTGAAACCTTTTGCATCACTCTCAGACAGATAAATCTATATCTATTCTGTTTTGAGAAAGAAAGAAGGGAGCAAGGAAGGGATGGAGGAAGGAAGGATGGATGGAAGGAAGGGAGAGAGGGAGGGAGGGAGGAAGGAAGGATGGAAGGAAGGGAAGGAAGGGAAGGAAGGGAAGGAGGGAGGGAGGGAGGGAGGGGGAGGGAGGGAGGAAGGAAGAAGGAAGGAAGGAAGGAGAGAGAGAGAGAGAGAGAGAGGAAAAGAAAAGAACAAGAAAAGAAAAGAAAAAAGAAAAGAGGGTCTGGTCCAATAGCTTAATGGTTAAGAGCACTTCCAAAGAACCCAAGTTCCATTCCCAATGCCCACACAGGGTGGCTGCCAACTGCTCATAGCTCCAGCTCCTGAGGATCCAACAACATCTTCTGGCTTCCTCAGATACTTACATACGTGCATAGGTATACAGACACACAGACACACATTCTAGATAGATAGATAGATAGATAGATAGATAGATAGATAGATAGATACATACATACATACATACATACATACATAATACATACATACATAATACATACATAATACATAATACATACATACATACATAATTTTCCCCTCCCTTAGGATCCTGTGCCCTAAAACCTCAAATAATGGTGCCACTGACCTGTCCCAAGAGAAGACATGTTGTCACCTCCAGCCTCAGAATGCACAAGGAGCCAGGATGGTATCATCACTGGGCAAAACTGACAATAGGCAAAAGACACCCAGGCCTGGTAGTACAGCCATTAATTAATTCCAGCAATCTAGAAGGCTGAGACAGGAAGATCTCAAATTCAAGTCCTGCCTGGATTACAGAACAAGTTACAAGGCCAGAGACAACCTAGTGAGATATTGTCTCAAAACAAAGAAAGAAAAGGAAGGAGGAGAAAAATATAGCTCAACAGAAAAGCATTTGCCTAGCATTCATGAAGTATCACATGCAGTCTCCAACACTGCAAAAAATAACAAAAAGATGCATAAATATATAAGTAGAACAAGGACAATCCAGTACTTCTTTTTAAAGCATTTGCTTTGAGGCTACCAAAACAGATACTTAGTAAATAGGGGGTGGTAGTGGGCCTATGTCTTAGCTGTGAATAAACGCCATGACCAAGATAACTCTTATAAAGACAACATTTAATTGGCAGTGGCTTACAGGTTCAGAGGTTCAGTCTATTATCAAGATGGGAGCATGGCAGCATCCAGGCAGGCATGGTACAGAAGGAGCTGCAAGTCCTACATCTTCATCTGAAGGCTGCTAGCAGAATATGGCTTCCAGGCAACTATGATGAGGATCTTAAGCCCACACCCATAGTGTTAGACCTCCAACAAGGCCACACCTCCCCAGTGCCACTCCCTGAGCCTAGCATATACAAACCACCACAGTCTACCTACAAATGGTTTCGTTATAACCTCAGGGAAAGTTCAAGTGGAAAGAGAGACCCTGCTGTCCCAGAAGAGATAACTGTCTAGATAAAACACTTTATTGTTGTTGTAATGACCAAACTATGGCCCTAAATTATGGATTCCTCTACCTGCTCAGAGCCTCTGCTCTCTGTTTCTCCTCCATCTGACTGACCTCCTCTTACTCTCCCAGGCTATGACTAGCATCATTCCTTCATGGAAAGCTTCTTTAGCCGTCGCCGGCCTTTCCTTCCTACACTGTCACCTACAAATGAGGATGGATCTAATGTTTATGCACATGTATACATGCTATCTTAGTCACTATTTTATTACTGTGAAGAGACACGATGATCAAGGCAAAACATTTAATTGAGGGGCTTGCTCATGGTTTCTGAGGGCTGATCATCATGGCAGGGAGTGTGCCAGGAAACAGATAAGGTGCTGAAGATGTAACAGAGTTTTATACCCTGACCTGAAAGCTGCAGGCGTGGGGTGTGATGGGGGTAGGCATGGGGAGGGGGGTCGTGGGTGGGGTGGGGGTGGGGGGGGGGCGGGGGCCTCAAATGGGTTTTTGAAACCTCCAAGGACACTCCCAGTGATACACTTGTTCCAACAAGGCCTCACCTCCTAATCCTTTCCAGTTTGCCAGGGAATAAGTGTGCAGTTCTATGCGCCTCTGGAAGCCATTCTCTGTGCATTTCTCCTGTGATACAAAACTTGCATCACTGGACCTTATGTAAAGTCTAGTATAGGTTGGTATACAGTGTCAGCATCTGGAGGTGGCATTTGGGTGACAAGAAGGATGGCTTAGACTTCAGTTTTGTCTTCACCTCCCCCTCTTGTAGACTCTATGAGACATTCCTCTTCACCCTAGGTCAACAGAGAGTCTGCCTAAAGCAAGTCTGCGTGGTTGAACATCAGGAAATCCAACTGAGGGCCCCAGAGTCTCCCTTTCCCTGTGTTATTCAGAAAGTCCTCTCTCTCTCTCTCTCTCTCTCTCTCTCTCTCTCTCTCTCTCTCTCATCCACATTCAATAAATGGCTGTTAAAACACATTGTGGGGAAGGGAACAGGAAGGAGGTTGAACAGCCACCACTGTTTCTAATGAGACTTACTGAGGTATAATTTTACTGTGCAAAACAAATTCTTTTTCTTTTCATGATGAAGTTTGGTTCTTACTGTAGTCATTACCATATTTCCCAATGGGGAACATTTCTTTCCTCTTAGAATAACTCCCTTTGAGTTTTCTCTGGTGTTTTTAGATGGCCCCTTTAGGAAAACCACAGCCTACGGATGCTGAGGATTACATAATGTATCCTTGTGTCGTGGAGAACTTAGTCCATATCTCACCTCATAGAAACTCAGACTCAAAAGGAACTCAGGCTCCTCTTCCCCAATCAATCCATATAGTTCCCATATAAATGGTATAACACTGTGGGTGTTGTCATTGTTATTGTTCTGGTTTGGTATTGGTTTTGGTCCAGGATTTCATAAATTCTAGTCTGGCCTCAAACTATCTGAGGATGAGCTTGAATTGCTGATCCTCCTACTTCTACCTCCCAACTGCTGGGGTTCTAGTCCCACATTGCCACAATGTCTGTTTTTTTGAGGTACTGAGGATCAAATCCATGGTTTCATGCAAGCACTTGGCAACAGTTATTTTTAAGGATAGTTCTATTGTATTTCCTACCAGGGACCGCTAGCTGTATTTGGATTTGAATGCTATATTTGAATGGAATGAGATGGCAAACAAGTGATTGAATGAATGAACGAATGAATGATTGTGTATGTCTATTTCATAGATCAGGCAGCATTCAAAGGACACGGGGAGGTGACGTGGCTGATACAAAGCCACACACTGACAGGGAGGCAGGCAGTGCCTGACTCAAAGCCAATCCCTTTTGCTACAAACACTATTAAAAAAAAAACTCATAAAATATCAATATCAAAGAGCATAAATAAAAACCAGCTACACATAGTTAAATGCTTTTGTTAAATAGATTCACTATGCAGAGGTTCAGGGGTAAGTTGGGACATGTGTGTCCTTGCTTACTAAGACTTCCTTTGCATTGAATGGATTCAGCAAGAATTTTTGGTGAAATTCTGGGCAAGGTTCTCTGCCTATTGGTTTTGCACACTTTGTTTCTGTTCATTTCTCTTATTGCTGATGTCTCTGTTGAAAAAGGCACACTTACCTTCTCAGTTGTTCCTTATAACATCACAGCAGAAGGAAGGGCACCAGAGAAGACCCTACGGAGTAAGAGACCAGCCACTGTTACACCTGTGCAGGCACATTATTTTAGTTTTCAAGGTTTGCATAGGGAAGGAACACGTTTGATGGCTGTTGTTGTTGTTGTTGTTGCTGTTGCTGCTGCTGCTGCTGCTCCTGCTCCTGCTGCTGCTGTTTGGTACCAGAACTGGAATCTGAAGAACTTCATTGAGAATTATATTATTGGGTCTGCGTTTTATAGGAAACTCTGGTTGCCACAGTCTTAGCAAAGAAAAACCAATTCAAAAGGCCCTCCCAAGGGAGTCAGCTGCCCTCCTGTGCTTTCTGTGTCTCCTGACCATCCCCTGTTCCTACTCACATTTGCATGCATTCATCCTTGCTCCTTCCTGCCTTGCTTTCTCTTTCCATTTGCCTTTCTGAGGAGGCTCCTTCCCTCCCTCCATCCCTCAGCTTCAGCTTTTTCTTACTCCTTCCCCCAGCTGCTTAACCACAGCTCCCACTGGAACCTACACAATCAAAAACAGCTCTCCTCTAGCAGCCTCTAGAAGCACATCACCTGGAGCAGAGCAACTCGCTCACTCCCCGCACAGCCCCGGAGCAGCTCGGTAGCTGGGGGCGGGGACAGTACTCTGCTCCTGCCTGAGCACCCGCCAGAGCATCTCTGGGTAGATTTGCTGTATCCCGCCATCCGCCCCCCGGGGTCCTGTTGCGATGATGCTTACGTTTCAAAGCAATGATGGAAAGAGAAAAGCCACTGCTGGTGGCCTGTGAAAGTGGGGCGAGTTACTGCAGTAGCTGCCGCAGCAGAATGAGTGAGTGAAAAACTGAGCTCCGTTAGCCTCTCCATCCCGTTCGGTCTTCATTCACCATCTCCAGGAAGGCGAATCGGGATACAGATGCAGTAACCAAGCCGGTGCCACCCTGGATCTATAACTGTGAAGCCCCTTCTGTGGAAGATGGTAAACAAAGACATGAATGGATTCCCGGTCAAGAAATGCTCAGCGTTCCAATTTTTTAAGAAGCGGGTAAGTACAGGTTGTGGTTGTTGCTTTTGTTTTCTACGCTTATCTCAAATGCTTTTGGAGGCTTGCCTAGGGTAAGCCTCGGGTTTTGTTACTGAGCCCTTCGTGAAAGCAGAGCTTCTGGTGTCAGTGGCCACTGGCCCTGCCGAGATTCAGATTTGTTAGGGGGTGGGTAGCGGGGGGGGGGGGGCCGGTGGATGGGGGGGGGGGCGCTCAGAGGAGTTGCATTGTAGGAGGGGGTTGAGCGGAGATGCCTTCAAATGGTTTAAGATGGGAACTGAGATTTCTCAATCAAAGCCGTGCCCAGGATTACAATGCAATTTCAAAGAGAGCTGGCCCTAGTGCAGTTACTAGCAAGCAATTTAGTCTGGGCTAATTAAGTAGCTCCCTAGATCCTATCTTCCAAGGGCTCAACTTTGCCACACCTTTCTTCCCTCTCAAGGGCTGCTGCATTTTCATCTTCAATTGTTAGAAGCAGTTTTGGCTCCTCAAATTCATCCTGCCAGTATCTCTATCTTTGGTATAAACAGAAAAGGACCAGAGCGATCTTTTACAGAAACGATGGACTCCCAACATCTCAAACCCTTTATTTTAAGTTGCCTCAATTTTCCTTAACATACGTGCCGTCACCAAAAAGAATAAGAGAAAGCCTGTTTTATAGCCCGAACTATGACTGTGAGTGGGGAGTTATGGTGCTGTATACATTCGCTCTATACATTTGTTTAAATTCCTTGTTCTTTCATTCATAGTGTTAGTAATGTCACAGGGCTGTACGTGAATAGATCTTTCTCTGTTTCACAGATAAACTCAGTTCATCACAATGGACACACTGGAGGTCTGTGGTTCTGCAAATTTATACATGAGTAGGGGATAAGAAATGAATGGTTGTTGGATGACTGATGATTGACATTCTTATGGGGAGTGTTTCTTAAGCAATAGGGGGCTCCTCCAGCCCCCAGTTGTCCGGTCCTCTTTAGTGCCTGGGGCGGTTCTATCCTCGATGCTTCTTTCCATTCATTCACCCTTCCCTTCATTCAGGCCTTTCTGTGTGTGCTGTGCCTGCAATGGCAACAGAACGTAATGAATCACAGGTTGGGCTGGACTGCCTCCTTGCACTAAAGGGTCAAGCTGGAAAGGCGGGTCTGCAAATAAGCAGCCTGCAAGTACCAGCAGAAGCTCTCTCACATCCTGGTTTAGAACTCCCAAAGTCCATGGCCAAATGCAAAGGATATGCATTGAATCTGAATAACACTAACTCCTGCAGCCAGTGTCAGCGGAGGTCTTTCCCCAGTAGAGTCTGCAACCTATATAAAAGCAGGTCAGCACAGCTTCTCCATCCTTCGTTCTCTGGGCATTACTTAGGTCTCTCCTGTAGTCAGAAAAGATACCTTTCTAAAGGAAGGGCCCCTTTATTCAGTTCTTAAATTCTTTACTCCCTTCTAGCTAACAAACTTTGACAAGTTTGCTGGGGTTTTTTGTTTTTTTGTTTGTTTTCTAGCTACATTGAACAGGCTGTCCTGAATGACTGAGCTGAAGTGATCCTCCTGCCTCAGTTTCTTGAGTATTAGAGCTGTATGCTTAAGCTTATGACATCATGCCTATCTTAATTAATTTATTTGGTGCTATGGAGGGTATTTTGTTTTACAGTGCTGGGCCTGAAGCATGCAAGTCACCGCCCCCAACCCCCAACCCCCAAATAGTTGACTACACTTACAGTCCTGGGGAGTTTAGAACCCTTTCAGCTGGGTATTGTCAGTCAACCAAGTGTCTGTTTCGTTCTATCATCTATCTAATGGTTTCTTATTTTCTTTGCCATCAGAATGTACTACTAGAAATCCTAGCTTGACATCTGGTTGCATTTTGCTTGTGAGCATAGTTTACCAGTACGCTTCACCCCGTGCTTCTGCAGACCTTGGATTTTGAAAAGAGTGAGACTGGGTACAGATGTCTTCTCAAAAACTGCAGAGAGGAAGAGATTTACACCATGAGCTCTAGTAGGCCATTTTATTGGGCTCAGCCTGCTGGAGATTGGGTCTGACATCTCCCTCCCCAGCCCCTTTGCTCTCCTCATCCCTCAAGGACAGTGAGCCCAGTAGAATATCACTGATGCCCTGGGGAGAAATTCCTTGATTCCTGTCTACTTTGTTTCATTACACATCCGATTTGTACTGTATTCTAAATGCTCACTGCTTACACTATGACACTGCCTTCATCTTTTCTAGTTTGGGTGTTTTTGTTTGACTGATTTGATACAGGGTCTCTTTCTTCTAACCCAGATTAACTTCCAACAACTTATTAAGTAGCTGAGAATGAACTTGAATTCCTGATCCTCTAGAGGACCTCTAACTCCTAGGTGTTGGGATCACAGCCACACCTCAGCATATATGGTTTTTAAATTTATTATTATTGCTATTACACAGGTAATAAGAAAATGCATAAAATTTGAAGGCAGTAGAGAAGTTTAGCTCATCTTTTCTGGAACTATTCCTTCCTTCCTTAGAAATAACTGTTGTCACATGGATGCTGATACTTTGCTGAACTTTTCTATGTGCCTTACACACAAATTCATATTCTATAAAGTCTTTGTTTTGGGCCAAGAATAATCCATTTCCTTATGTTCTATTGAAGTTCTACACATTTCTGCATATCTTAGTTATAGTCCAGCTAGACAGTCCTACAAAGTGAACCTTTGTCTGATGCCCACATTGAGCTGTGTGTGAACAGAACTGGGTTCTGGGGGTGGGGGTAGTTCACAGACACTCACTAAAGCGACAGCTGAGTCCTGAACCCAATTTTTGATTGCAAAAGGCTAGAAGGCTGCTTCCTACATCTCTCAGCTATCCAGAGGAAATCCAGTGAGCGGCCAGAAGAGACTATAGGAATGTGCCCCCTCGGTTGCCTACTGTAGCCACACTAGTTCTGACTGGGTTTTAAACCCCATGGGACAAGCACTTTATGCAGATTATTTCATTAATCCTCATAGCAACCCAACAAAAGAAAAATGATTAACTGTGCAAAGTGTTATGTAGAAAGATTGAACAATTAATTGCCCAAGGCCAATTTGTTTGTGTGTCTAAAGATCAAGTGTGGTTTTTGTTGTTGTTTCTGAGTCCAGGCTGGCCTCAAACTCCCACCCTCTTGACGCTACCTCTTAAGTGCTAAGATTATACGGGGAGGGGTACCATCATGCCTAGTTCCAAGTCTGATTTTTTTCTCATCTCATCCCCCTCTCCTCTTTCTTTCCTTTGTTTCGTATCAGACTCTCTTCCACTCCCATGTGAAGTAAATATGTCACTACCCAATGTCCAAAGCCCAGCCTCAGGAGGCAAACTTCTCCTGGCTCTCAGGTCTCCCCTTAGTAGCAACAGTCACTGGAGACAGCTCTCCTGACTGGAGGAGCAGCATCTGAACAAATTTAGGTCTAATGCTTTTTCCACAATCCTCTGGACTACTGCCTTTCACTCTGGTGTTCTAAAAGCTTGGCTAAATCAGCTTAATTTCACTTAGTTTACAATTGCTAAGCTAAACTAGGTAAGATTTTCTTTCATTCTATGTGTTAATGACAAATTGTTGCTAGATATATACAGGTTATATCTTATTCTGAGAGCCTACAAAATTCAGTTAAAATGAATGGAAAAAATTCTCAGTTTTTATGTGAAAATCCAGGAGCTGGAGAATATATCAGTTCTGATAAAGGTTATCCTTTTTCAAGCCTTGACTTGGATTCCTGCAGAATGACCCAGAAAACACAAACAAATGATATTGCCTTGAATTTGATAATCCTTAGTGGAAATACACCAACTATGTGAACAAAACATGATAACAGCCATGCTGCTGTTATTACCTTTTATCAAATTTCAAAGGCATTTGACAGATAGAATTTCAGATTTGGAGCCAGGAGCCAAGAGCCAGGAGCTATAGTTCTAGTATTTTGGAGGTCAAAGTGGCAGAATTGCCTTGTAACCTTACATAGTAAGATCCTGCCTCAAAGAAAATATACACTTGAGTGTTCGAGAACACACACACATACATGTGCGCACACACACACGCACACACACACCAAGGAAAGCAGGTGAGAGAATACCCCTTCAGGCATCCTTTCACATACTTCCCTGAATCAAGGATGACAAAACCTTGATTCAAAATGAGGATTTTAACTGCTCAGATTAGAATGAGGCTAAGCTAGCTTCATGTTCGAAGGCTTTCCTTACAGACCTAGAACAATGTCTTCTTCGTTACCCTACAAAACCAGTCCTGTCTCATTCCTTCCCTTTTCGACAGGGTAGGGACAAACACTGTTCTGCTGTTTTGTCTTCAGGAGTCACTTGACAGAAGGTTTCTGTCTTGACCTAGTATTTTATGGTTACATGAATGTGAGCAATCCCTTCTATCGTTTTAAAGTAACAATAGCTTTTATAAAAACTGTCACTTATATGACAGTGATCTGTTAGAAAGCAGCAGAACATGCTGGGTGGTACCCCATCCCAAAGCAGTCTGAGGAGATCTGTTCCAGGGCCTATCAACTCAGGTGAGATCCAGATTCTTGATAGCACAGCAAGGAGTAATTTTGGGATAAATTAGTACTAAGTGAAGTTAAAGTATTGGTCTTGTCAATTTATTGGTTCATTGTCTTGTTGAGACAAGACCTCATTTTGTGGCCCTGGGAGAAGCTGGGACTCACTATGGAGCCCAGACTGACCTCAAACCTCTTACCACAGCTTCCCAAGTGCTGAGAGCAATGAAGTAAGTCACCATGGCTAGAGAAAGTTTGAGTTTCTGCTATCAGGGTGCTAACCAAATGCCTATCACCCTCAATTAAATGAGACTGGGCACCTTCGAGGTTATGACCAGAGACTGGAGTTTCCAAAAAAAAAAAAAAAAAAAAAAAAAAAACCAGAAAAGGTCTATCAGTAGAGCTCCAGGGTATATACCATTGGCATCTCTGTGAGCTAGAGGCCAGCATGTTCTACATAGAGTTTCAGACCAGCCAAAGCTGCAAAGTAGACACTGTCTCCAAAACAGAAGAGGGGAAGGAAGGAAGGAAGGAAGGAAGGAAGGAAGGAAGGAAGGAAGGAAGGAAGGAAGGAAGGAAGGGAGGGAGGAGGGAGGGAGGGACAGAGGGGGGAGAGACAGAGAGACAGAGAGAGAGACTGAGAGAGGTTTTGTAGGACATAATCTGTGGCAGTAGGACAACTGGGAGATAAGGACCATTGAGCTACATGAAACCATCTCTCAGAAAACAAAGGAGACACAATTGATACAGATTTAAACCCAAATATGAAAGAGGGAAAAGTACTTAGGAGAGGCACACACCTGGGTGGGAGGAATGGGGCTCTCAAGAAAAAGAGCCTAATTTAAGTGAACCAGCAACAACTATAGAAACTATTATGGTGGCTTCTTAAGTTGCATTATTCAAAGGGCTTAAAGAATTAAGTAAAAAAATTGAGGTTGTTTATTTTTACCTGGAAAATGTTTCTTTAGTGGATGAAAATATGAAGCCGTTTTTGGCATGATTTTCACAGCTTGGAGGCTTGTATGATAAACACAGACCACACGATAAAAATGTTCTTACTATAGGCAAGGCACAAGAAACCAAGGGCTATGTATGGACTATAATTATGATTAGGAATCTCATTTATGAGGGTTTGACTTAACCCTGCCCTATTTCCAACACATACACACTAATATACACAGACAGTAACGCACTCATACACACACATAACATGCCCACACAGACACACAGACGGATAAACACACACTAACAAACACATACTAATACATACACTCACACATAGACACATACTAACACACTCACACACAGAGACACACAGACAGATAGAAACACATACTAACACACTCTCACAATAACACACACACACACACACACACACACAAACACACACACACACACAAATGCAAAACCCCAAACCAGGATCTGACTCTGCAATCCGTGTTTGCCTCAAATTCACAGTGGTGTTTCCAGTCGTGTATCTTTTTGTTTGTTTGTTTGTTTGTTTGTTTGTTTGTTTCGAGACAGGGTTTCTCTGCATAGCCCTGGCTGTCCTGGAACTCACTCTGTAGACCTGGCTGGCCTCAAACTCAGAAATCTGCCTGCCTCTGCCTCCCAAGTGCTGGGATTAAAGGTGTGCGCCACCACTGCCCAGCTCCAGTAGTGTGTCTTAAGTGCTGGATTTACAGATGTACTCCACCATGCTGAACCAAGGTCTCCTTCATTCTTAGCTAGGTCTTTCCCCCCTTATCCCACTGGTAACCCCTGCATTTACCCCACCCCCAACCCCTTCCACTAGCACCTCTTTCTGAGGCAATATCTCAACTCTGCATGGGCAGCTGGCATGGGGTTCACACTGCAGCTCAGATTAGCCCCTAAATCCTCCTGCTCCTGCCTTTCTCCCACGTGCTGGGACTACACAGCCTGTGCTACCACACTGGGTTGATTTTCCTCATCCTTTATCCCACCTCAGACTTGCTGGGCACTAGTCCAAGAGTTTTGAACATACTACATATTTAAATTCTTACAAATAAAAGCCCTAAGGAGAGTTTTATTCTGTTCCCAGATTGAGAAAGTTGTTCCTTGGCCTTGAGACATACACAGCTAGTCAGTGACAAGGTCAAGATTTGGACTCAATTCCAAGTACGTTTTTCACAACGACTCTTAAAGCTCATAGTTTGTAGCAAGGCAGAGCAGGGATGATGAATTCGTCTGTGTATGTGTGTATATGTGTGTGTGTGTGTGTGTGTGTGTGTTGGGAGGGAGGAAGGATTAGCCTCAAGTACTGTAGAATGTGGAGGATGAGCTATGTCCACAAAATGGAAATTCTATCTCCTCAATAACTCTCAAGAGAGTTCTGAGATAGGCTTGGAGTGCTGCAGAGCTTTGGAAAGGCTGTGAGAGGCGACCAGCAGAATTCTCAGAAACTGCTAAGGTGTAGCTGCGAGTTTCACACTGGGGAGGAGAGACGATGAGCTCCTTCCTGTTTAAAGAGCTTTGCAAGGTCAGAGGATGGGAAGAAGCAAGATGGAAGCAGGGCAGGAAGACCAAAACTTCAAGGTCATCCTCATTTTAGTGAGTCTGAGACGGATGAATCAGTCTCACAAAATAAAGTACTGTCAGTTTTTCTATACAATGATCAAAGTATAATCAAAGGATCGAGAGAAAGAAAAAAATCAAATGATAGGAATGTCGATAACAGAATACTGTTCTCTTAGACAGAAGATCTGGGGAGGAAGTAGGTAGCCTGAAGCTCTATATTGTTTCATTTAATTTTTTAATATTTAATTTTATTATTTTAATTGTCTGTGTGCACACACCCCGGCATGTGGGTATGTACACCTGAGCGCATGTGCCCACTGAGGCCAGAGGTGTCAAATCCTCCTAGAGCTATAGTTATAGTTAATTGGGACCGAGGACCAGTGAGCCATCACCCCAGCCCACTCTGTCCTATCGTTATACATGGCACATTATTTTCCTATCACCTGTATAATTTGAAACAATAAGGGGCCTGGAGAGATGGCTCAGCAGTTGAGTGCATGTAATGCTTTTGCAGAGAGTTCAAGTTCCTTTCCCCGCAACCACATTAGGAGGGTCACAACCATCTGTAACTCCAGCTCCAGCTGAGACAGACAAACACCTACCTGCACCCCTGTATACACACCTACCCTCAACACACACATGTAAACAGAAAGTAAAGTTTGTTTGTTTGCTTTTGTTTTTAAGCTGAATATATAATCGCAGTACTCAGAAGGATGGGGAATTCAAGTCTATCCTCAGCTATATAGAGACGGGGAGGCCAGCGAGACCTACATGAGACAATGTAATTTAGGCTAAACTAAATGACTGATTACTAATGAGATAGCTCACTAGAGCCTGTTTTAGTTTGACATTTTAAAAACACATGAGTTAAAAATCCAAAAGTTAAACTGTAGATATGTTCATCACAGCAGCAAAGGATTCTCCTGATGGGATCTTACAGGATAATCAGCTTCCCAGCAGGGCTTTAGCTGAAGCAGTAAGTTCCTTGTTTCTAGAGATTCCCTACAGTGGGGACAGCAGTCTGCTCAGACCTCAGCCTCAGTGCCTCTTTTCACTCCAGAAATAAGGACACAATGACCTTGTTTCGGGGCCTGAGAGCAGGTGTAGTCAGTAAGTGGCCAGGCCTTATGGCAGACTGCACCCCATGATGCTGGCAAGTTCCTAAAACATTCCTTGTGACAGGAGGAGAGGCACAGAGGACAGAGGAGCCTGTGGAGAAAGAAAAGGAGGAGGAACACAGAAGCAGCAGGCAGGAAGGCCCACGGGCGCTGCCGTTTATATGATTGCACGGAGCTTGTTTACTCTTCACACCTATTTCTTAGCAGCATTCTAGACTGACTTTTTAAGTATTTACAGGATGAATGAACTCAAGGATGCAGAGTGCAGGAGTCTTCCGTTTCATATTGCAAGCTGTCAAATATTATTCTAATTGCTCTCTAGAGCCTGCTGGGGACATTTTTCCTGGGAAGAGCCCACCGCTGAGGTCACCTTGGCCTCTTTTCTTTTCCTAGGTCAGACACTCATTCAAATATGCCTGATTCTTTCCTCTCCCCTTCCCCCTCCCCATCCCTCCTCCCTCTCTTCTCCTTCCCTCTCTCCACCCCTCCCTCCCCTCCCTCAATCCTCTCCCCGCTCTCCTTCCCCTTTCCTCCCCCTCCCTATAGGATTAGCTTATAGCAAGCCAAGGGAAGGAAGTTCCAGAGCTGATGCACCAAAACGAGGCTCCAGAGAAACAGAGAACAGAAATGTCTGAGTGAAGTCAGCACCGAAGTGGAAGACCTTTAGTTTCTGGAAATACCAAGGTCATCAAATCTGTTGATTTGTATTTAGAATGCATCCATATAGGAAGAAATTTGAAAGTAACTTGGGAGGCCCTGTATAAAATTTAGCTGTTCTGGTGGCCTTTGCCTTTAATTTCAGCACCTGGAAAGCAGAGACAAGCATATCTTCAAGAGTTTGAGACTCACCTGGTCTACAGACACAATCCCAGGCCAGCCCAGAGCTAAGGAATTCTGTCTGTCTCCCAGACCCCTGAAAGAGTTGAATGGTAAATAGGAGGGGTGTGCTTAAATGTTATACAACAATGCTCAGGAAGCTGGTTAGTTCAGAGGTGCCTAACCTGACATTTGAAAACTTACAGCTAAATAAGTTAGAGTAAATGATAAATGAACTTAATATGTTCCTTTCCCACTCAGCCTCTTGACCTCAGGTATTAAACATTAGCCGACAAGAGATGGAACTGGGCACTCACTGCTATAGGTATCAGCTGTGACAGGGCAGCCATACCTAATTTACCTGTCTGTTTAGCCAACATTTACTCAAATGGCCTCCATTAATGAGGAAACCACATCCAATCATTAGGCATTGGGCATAAAGTAAATTTGTAGAATCTGTCACTTGAAATTCAGAACTAATCTCAATAATGGGAAATGTTGGGCTGTAATTTTTTTAATGATATAGCCTTGAAGTTACCTCTGATGTTATATATTTCACTCTTTCCACAAATCAGAGGAATGAAAATGTCTTTCTCTCATTTCTTTTGCCACAGTGCTGGGGATCAGACCCAGGGCCTTGCACATGTTAGCCAAGAGCCCAGAAATATACAATATACAATCTTGGTGTATCCCTTCCTCAAGGGGCTACCCCTCAAATGATAGCTTCAGAATCTATCCAAGAGGGAAGGGAAGGTTCCAATTTCCTCTCCTTTCAAAAATATTTTAAAGGTTTCTTCTTCTTCTTCTTCTTCTTCTTCTTCTTCTTCCTCTTCCTCTTCCTCTTCCTCTTCCTCTTCCTCTTCCTCTTCTCTTCTCTTCTCCTCCTCCTCCTCCTCTTCCTCCTCCTTCTCCTCCTCCTCCTTCTTCTTCTCTTCTTCTTCTATTCTTCTTCTTCTTCTTCTTCTTCTTCTTCTCCTCCTCCTCCTCCTCCTCCTCCTCTTCCTCCTCTTCCTCCTCCTACTCCTCTTCCTCCTCCTCCTCCTTCTTCTTCATCATTTTCATCTTCTTCTCCTTCTCCTCCTCTTCTTTCTTCATCTTCTTTTTCTCAGCATCAGCCAGCATGAATTCAGAATTTGTCAGGCGTTTTTCTCGTGGTTCACAACCCTGTAGCGCTGGTTTCCTTGGCCTTGCTCTAGCAGCAGGGAGATTCAGCAAGGAGACACTCAGTAACCTCCCCACAGTTGCACAGCTTAGAAGATTCAGCTGACGGCAAGGCTCTAGTCATTACATCATGGCGCTTCTCTGGCCTTTCTCTTTGCTTTTGTTGATGTTTGTTTATTGTGTTTGTTTGTTTTCAAAAAAGAGTATCACACTGTAGTGCAGATTATTATGGAGGAGGAAAGCGATTTTCCTGGCTCAGCTTCCTGAGCACTGGCATGGAAGGCATGAACCATCTGGCTGTGCCCGCCTTACCTAGGACTTTGTTACCTTAAGAATATGATAAAATGGAAACGAAACTCTTTGTCCTCCTGCCTGCATTGCCAGATTCTTCCATTTAGGAGCAGAAGGACATCCACAACTGTTCATCCTTCCTTCTTTTTTTTTTTTTGTTTTTTTTTGTTTTTGTTTTGTTTTTCGAGATAGGGTTTCTCTGTATAGCCCTGGCTGTCCTGGAACTCACTCTGTAGACCAGGCTGGCCTCAAACTCAGAAATCCGCCTGTCTCTGCCTCCCAAGTGCTGGGATTAAAGGTGTGCGCCACCACTGCCCGGCCCATTCTTCTTTCTAAGCAGCTTCTATTCCTCGCTTCCACTTCCAGACACCCTGCACTGCCATCTCCCTGGATTACATCATCACCTGCAAAATGGCAGCCACCTTCTAACTGAACTCCTGCTGCCAATTAAACCCCATGGAATCTAGCAAACTGCATTTCTAGAATCATAGGTCAGGATTTAGCATCTCTGTCTTAAAACATTTCTGTGAACATGGATAGAGGCCTTAGGTTCAATCTCTAGAACAATAAAGATCTATAGATGTGGGCCAATGAGATGGCTTAGGAGGTAAAGGCATTTACAAGCTTGGTGATGAGTTTAATCCCTAGAGTCTCCATGGTAGGAAGAGAGGAGGGCAGATTCCTGTAAGTTGGACTCTGCCCTCCACATGCACACCATGATGCCTCCTACACTCCTAAACGATATACAGATAAATAAATGTTTAAATGTTTAAAAATTCCAAAGGTCCTTTGTGTATCTTAGTGTCCCACTTTGGGCATAACAGAGCAGGCTGTGCTGGGTCCTTGCCACTCCTCTAGCTGCCGTCTCATTGCTGCTTCTTTGGTCGTTAAGCTCCATTCTCCGCTCTACTGAATAGCTTACTTGTCACCGTTTGAGCCTTCTTGCCATTGACCCATTATTCTAGAGTCTGTGGAATCCTGAACTGAGCCTTTCACCTCTGTCCCAGAATTCATGGACTGCTTGGAGGCATGGAGATGTCTATGGGTAGAATTCACGACTTACCTGGGGATGGAGATATATATATATATGCTAATATAGTTATATTAGTATAATTATGGCAAATATAAATATTTACACATATATACACATATATATGTATATTTGCTAACTGAAAACTAGTGTCTTCTCCAGTCATGGACGCAGCCAATGAGCCGTAGTAGCATTGCTGCTAGGACCTACAGTTTTGCCGTTTGGAGAAATTATATGTATTTTTATATCATGTGATAGTTATTGAAGATAGATTTAAATCTTTAATTTATGCCTTTTATTACTGAGAATTTTGTGGTTGCTATTAGTTTTTCTCTAGGCTGTCTTATCTACATAGCAAGTAGTCTAATGTTGTACTGAGATATTTTTTTTTAAAACATTTTGTCAGCTGGGTGTAGTAGCACTTTCCACAAGGCTTAAGATTTCAGCACTTGGAATAGAAAGCAGGCTGTATCCCAGGTGGTGGGATGTGGAGTTCAAGGTTACATGATAACATGTATCAAAGAACTGGAACAAAACATGGTGTGGGGGCGGATTTTGCTAAGTTTGATCTAACACATGGTCTTGTGTTCCTAATGAATTTTACTTTATTCTTTAAACTCTTATTCTAAGAAGGGACCCTGAGCCTTAACCAGACTAATCAGAAGTGTTCAAAGTGCAGAAAGCAGCCCTTGCCTAAAGAAGTTTCCTCAGACCTTGAATTGGCTTGTGTAAAGGTATGCCTTTGAAAGTCCTGTTTCTGGCTCTTCAAACCCCAAAGCCATTTCCTGTCTATCTCATTAGCAGTGGCCTTTCTCTCTGGTGGCATTGATGTCACTGATGGTGTCACTGATTATGTGATTAACATAAAGGTGATATATCACTGATGTCACTATAGCCCCATTACCTTCCCTCTTGTGAGTCTAGCACAGACTCAGGCTCTTTAAGGGGGTCCTAGGACCTTGTCACTTCAATAGTCACAGTGCCCTACACCTGAGTGCTCAGGAGCCCTCTGTTCAGTCTTAAGTCAGTCTAGCCCATGATAGCAATGTGCCCCATCCTGAAGCATTCGTTCATTCATTGATTCATGTAAATATTGGGAGTCTATGGATTTCAGGGACTGTACCAAACATGAGAATATGACAGAGAAAAACAGACAGAACCAGCTTTCCTGGATGCTAATATTCTCAAGAACTGACTTAGTCAATACATAAGACAATAAAATCATGGAAGCATTTTGTGCCTGCTTCTACTTACATGAGGCTTTTTAAAGAATTTTATTTATTCCTTGGCTGTAGTGAGGGATATTTAAATCTCAAACCCGAATAGGACCAGTCAATGAAAACACAACTCAGTAATTATGAATATATTCTGTAAGCCTAGATTGGGCAGATACCCCTACACTACTCTGTTCCCCAGCTATGAGACCCTTATCACTTGAGAGTTTTCCAGACCCTGCATTTGTCTTTCTACCTCCTTCTTCTTAGTCGTCCTCCTCAGTCGTCCTCCGTCATCTCTCTCTTCTCTTCTCCCCAGTCGTCCTCTCTCTCTTCACTCCCCAGTTGTTGTGGTCTCCATAGTCTCCATTGTCTTCCTCCAGTTGTCCTCTCCCGTGCTCGCTTCCCATCAACCTTTATTTCTCCACCTCCCCTTCCTCTGCCCAATCACTGGCTCCAGCCTTTATTTTACAAATTAAGATGGGCAGAAGGTTCACTAGAAATCACCTGTGTAATGACTCACACCTCCTCTGCAGCCCTTCACAGGAAAGGGAATTAGTATCAAAATACAAGGCCACGCTATCCACAACACTTGGCAATTTCATATATGTATGGGACATATCCTGGTTATATCCAACATAAATCCTTTATCACTTCCTCCAGACTCCCTCTAATAGTTCCCCCAGCAGCTGTCATTGGCTAACAGCTCAGCTAAAGGTGAAGTTTCACGAGAACTTCTCCCTTACATGTTGGATGATGATGGACTTGATCTTGTAAAGGTAGCTATAGCCCCCACGAGTTCATGAGAGCACAGCTGGTTATGTCCATAAGAGAGCATTTGACCACATTCCTCCCATCTCACAGCTCTTATGTTCTGTCTGTATTCTCTTCTTCGATGTTCTCTGTGCATTGTGGGACAAAGGTTTGACACAGATGTCCCATTTAGAGCTGAGCCCTCACTAGTAACTTATTCTCATTATTTTGACTAGTTACGATCTCTGCAGTAACTGCTGCCCACTGCAAAAAGAAGCTTCCTTGTATGAGATTTTCTCTTTGTTGTATTTATTCACTTATCGGGGTGAGGGATGACATGTAGAGGTCAGAGGACAATTTTGGAAATTTGTTCCCTCTTTCCATCACTCACATGAGTCATATATGTATGTGTATGTGTATATGTATGTGTATATGTATTTTCAAATTCAAAGACAGAAAGTTAGATGGTCAGCCTGATGTGGTGGTATCCCAGAACTTGGAAGGTGGCATCAGGAAAATCCGTAATTCAAAATCATTCTTGGCTACATGAGACTCTCTCTCTCTCTCTCTCTCTCTCTCTCTCTCTCTCTCTCTCTCTCTCTCTCACACACAAAGAAAAAGAGGGGAGAGGGGGGGGGGGGAGAGAGAGAGAGAGAGAGAGAGAGAGAGAGAGAGAGAGAGAGAGAGAGAGAGAGAGAGAGAAATGGAGGGGGAGGGAGAGTGCTAGAGCAGGACCCAGAGGTAGGGAGATAGGCTTAGAGCGGATGAGTTGCCATTGGCCAGATCTGGAGTTTCAGTATGGGAAGGAGTGGGTGGCGGTAATGTTTGCATGATATGCAGGAACTCAGTTCTACTGAACAGTACACATTTAGCTTGTTTAAGATGTTGAGTTTTGGCCAGATATGCTGGCTCACCTTTATAATCCCAGCACTTGGGAGGCAGAGTCAGGAAAATCAAGAGTTGGAAGTCATCCTTGAATGTGTTACATCCTGTCTCAAACAACAAGAAATTTAAAGTAGAATAAGATGGGAGACCGATGCCAGAGGAAAATAAAGCTGGCAAGAGGAATAAGGATGTTGGAGGTCTCAGAAGCCAGCATAGAACTTGCAGCTACCAGGTTTCCTGCCAGCTGCTATTGCTCCAGCACTGAGCTTCAGTAAATACAATCACATACTCCAAAGAATCAGCATGACACGAATCCTTACAGGACCCTCAGTAGACAATATAGCACAGCTTTGTAACGTGTAGTGTTCAACTTCTAGGACCCAGATGGTGCTTGTGTCTCCAGCCCTCAGACACACAAGTGAAAGACTCAAGAGGAATATGGAGGTCTTCAAACTGTCACTCAGGCCTAGCTTTATCTTTCCGTGTCCACATTTGGTTTAAGTATTAGTCTGTCATCCGGGAATTATGAGGCTGTGTGGGGAGGTACAATGGCCAGATTTTATCAGATCTCAGACAACGATAACTGATTTCTATTTTCAGCGTGTGCATAAATCACTTTAATATCCATGCTTCCTTAAGTTTGGCTTTATTTAGTTTCTATTCATTCACAGAAGATAACTTATGTCAATTCCGTGGCTGCCATGTTGTATATGTGGTCTTACTCCTGTTCTCTTTGACATATGAGTAGGAAATATTACTTAAGTGTTTTAATAGTCCCATATCTGCAGATTTAACAGTTTTATTTGCACAGTATCAAAATGATTGACTTGGCCTGACAAGGTCAAGCACACATACAGACTAATTGATTTGGGTTTTTAGTAGTTTGTCTAATAAATTGAGGTCTTCTTGTCCTGCTTGGCTGTAGCCCAAAGATTTTACCATATTTAGATACTAGTCTTCAGCAAAGCCCCTGGAACATCCAGTCTAAAGCTCTCCAGTGTCAGCCCAAATAATGGAAGGTGTCAAATGCTTAACTAATTCCTCTTCAGTGCAATAGCCAGATTCATATCACTCATTAGAAGCTGCCAAATTCTAAGCCACATCTAGATCCTTAAACTTAGACTACTAGAGTTTAATGTTTCCAAATTAAACACAGTCTTTCCTTCCACTCAAATTCTTTTAAGGCACCCAGACAAAACCATGGTGGATGGATGAAAACACAGCTTAGAAATGAGAGAACGGCCCAGCTCTAGGGATGGAGCATGGCTTAGAGACGAGCTTCCCACGGTCGAGATCTGAACTCCAAGCCCAGTTTGCCAATCAGATGGGAACCTTTCAACATTTTACCTTTGTGAAGAGTTATTAGTAGCACCCTGCTGCTGCCCCCCATTTCCCCACTCCCTGATTGCTTTCTTTCTTTCTTTCTTTCTTTCTTTCTTTCTTTCTTTCTTTCTTTCTTTCTTTCTTTCTTTCTT